>NC_141608.1:31434529-31770779 GCF_047967505.1 Dipteris shenzhenensis | reverse complement strand
CATTTGCAATGCTATAGGGCATAATGTAAATACTTATTTTTACAATATGAGGGTAGCACAACCCCGGCCCCAACAGTACCAATCGCCGCAAATCCTAGTGTACATACAACCGGCACTAGCACCTAATGCACGTGCCACGTCTCAACCCACTCCCGGTGAGAACACAAGTGCCGCAACTAATGAGGAATCCAAATCCTCTGCAATATCCATGGGCTCCCAATCTTACTCTAGTAGTTTCGATGCCATCGCACATATAGGTAGTTTCAATCGATTTCAACCTAGGGCTCAGAGGTGATGACTGGAGTTGTTGCACTCCTGTCCAAAAGGTCTCCTATAAAAGAGGTCCCACCATGGAGGTACCTACGGATTGTGTAGAGACCAATATGTATAAATATCTCTCAATGGAATGAAGCTTCCACTCTTTGGGATTCAGTGTTCAAGCTCACTATTGTGTTCATGCGATTGATGTCCATTGCGTCCATGCTCTCTTACACTATCGTGTTCTAGCATGCCCTTACACTTGCACTCTCTACCCTTTTACTCCCTCCTCCTCCTCCTCCTTCCTCCCTCCTCCTCCTCCTCCTCCCTCATCCTTCTCCTCCATATCCTCCTCCCCCCTCCTCCTCCTCCTCCCTCCTTCTCCTCCTTCTCCTCCTCCTCCCTCCTCCTCCTCCCTCCTCCCTTCTCCTCCTCCTCCCCCCTCCTTCTCCTCCTTCCTCCTCCTCCTCCTTCCTCCCTCCTCCTCAACCCTTAACCCTTGAATCCGCAAAGGAGACTAGCTCTCCACTCCTCAACCTTGGACTCCTCCTAAACCCTGCAATGCCCTCTAAATTCTGGAACTCCTAGTTAGTTCTCTCAACCATGTCCCCCTTTCGAACGCTGAAACCCCCTTCTAAAACCTTGAACTCCCATGAAGGCAAGAGCCTCCATCAATCGTTATAATCAAGCCCTCTTTCTCATTCACACGCGCATGAGATCTGCTTTCCACGCTTTAGCCTACACCTCTCATCGGAACACGACCTGAGGACCTATGCTACACTTGTGAACACCTATGCTACAACGAGCAACGACACGATGTAGGTGACCAACACCCTCGAAACCTACAATTGGGTAAAAGAGAGATAACACGGGCACACACACTTTTTTTTGGTAAATCCATGATTATATTATCAGCAAAATTTACATGAGGGTCTCAAAAAACAGAGAGCCTCAACAGGAAATCAAAAGCAAAGAGAAACTATTTCCAGGCATGACTGAGGAAGATCTCCTTGATGGCAAGCATCATAGATACATTGCCGTAGGGAGAGTCTGAAATATTCATAAGATTGCAAGAACGGATTCCCAAAATATCTCATGTTGTGATCCTGCCATATGGTCCAAAAAACCCAATATCTGACCCAGTACAAAAATAAAGAGTAATGGACCAAGGTTGTAGGAAGTCTGCCAAAAAGCCAAAACTGTTTCCCAAAAGGAGAGTTAGGGAAACGAAGGCGAAGCTTTTCCTATGGCGTTGTCTTACAGGAACCTTATCCGTGGGGGTCACTCTGGCTCAACGAAGGATTGCATCTGCTTCTTGTCTTCGATGCATGGCCCCTTCTGAAACGGTGCCTCATTTGTTTTGGATGTGCTCCAGCACTAAGACCTTCATATGCAAAATTTCCATGTCGCTATTCACCTTGAACAATCGGCTTCAGCTTTGAATTACCCACCTGATCCTCATCGAAGTATTCTAGGGCTTCCAATTTCGTCTGGAGTGGAACTAGCGTTCTACCGAGGCATATCCTCAAAAGACTTGATCATTCTTGGGAAGATGCCGGAGAGCAATTCTCAACATTGATTGATAGAGCTGTTCCTTAAAGATCTGGAATTGGCTGAGGTTCATACAGACAGTTGTTATATCGAGCCTTTCCCTCTTCAACTAGAGCCTGAGAGAAAAGCAGCAATTAGTGAATTCGTGGATAGGCGCAATTACAAGGAATGTATGCCATAACTTCGCGAAACCTTTCGCCGTTCTGTTTGAGTTCCGAAAAACACCGTGACCTTCTTTTGCCATAAATCTTCCTCCTCAGTCTCTGGAACTTGCATAGCCAACTTTTTAGGGACGGTGTGTTATGTTTTTTTCTTCTTCTCCCCTCCAGTGAATCGCCAGAATAGTAGCCCGACAACGGACTGCCAGTGAACAAAATTTTGACAAAAGAAGCTCTTGCAGCCAAATTCCTACTTTAGTTACAATCGAAGCTACAATCGATCTCATAGCTTCCCCTGCAACCAAATTCCCCTTTGAGTATTCCCTGGGGATTCTTCAGTTGTAATTTTTTAGAGCAACCATTCAATTCATGAGTGATGCCAATGACCCACGCGAAGCGAAATCCCAATTTTCTCATATTTGGTCAGAGTAGGCTGCCCCCTGCTTCCACACCACTCCCTATGCCTCCTCTACCCTTGGGCATCATTTTTGTCGTGAAGGAATTAAGTTTCATCGTGAAAGCTCTCACCCAATTTACTGTTTTCGAGTTCAGCCAGCACCAAGAGCATTGCAAGAGGTGGGTGACCTCTCCTGCAGAGGATTTTGGAGCTGGGCGACTTGATGTGGAGGTGCTCTTAGCATTGGCGCACGTGATTTTGCTCTTTTTTCCTGTTTTTGGGCTCCTGGAGCCATCGTCCTCTTTTTTGGAGCTCGTTTCTGACACCTGGAGGTGTTTAGAAGCCGGGCAACCACTTCTGTGGCAAATCAACTAGGTGCATCTGTTTCTGCATAAATCTTCAAAGCAGCAGTTTATTTAAGGCTGGGTGCACCTAGTTTGGCCCTGTAGCACGTTGTTTGAGGTGAATTTTGGGTCTGTTTTGCTCATTTGAAGATGTACTGTCACTTAGAGGGCTGATTGGTGCTCCCAGATCATTGTGCTTGGTGCTTTGGACCCGTTCCGGGCAGTTTAAATGAAAGTACAGCCCATTTATTCCACTTTTCAGTGCAGCCTTCAGAAAAGCTCGTGGCTTGGCTTGAGACGGTAGGCTTCAAGTTGCACATTACCGATGATAATCTTTCAAGGTATTGTAACAGCAATATTTTTGCTCAATTGGTGTTGTAGTTTGTGCTTCGAACATCGCTCTCTGGTGATAGTAAGCTAGTGTAAGGAGCCTTGTTCGGCTGAAACCGAAGTCCTTTCTTGGAAGCAAGCTTCCTGGTTTGCATTTCCCTTTCTCTTGTGGCGCTGTTGCTTTAGGATTTTCTATAGAAGAGGCTGAATTTCCTTGGAGTCCCCTTCTGTTATCAAAGGAATTGTATCCTAGTGAGCTTAGAATGTAAATTTGGTCTTTGCAGAACACCTTGTCATTGCGTTTGATATCCAAAAGACCCAAGGATGAAAAAAGAGTGGGTAGGTTGAAATTTCCATTTTTGCAATCCCTAGCTTGTGTGATTTTGATCTTCAAATTTTCAAAGAGATTTGGAGTCGGAGGGAAACAGGGGAGAGGCCTCACTGTGAGATTGGTGGAAAACGCTTCAAAGCAATTTCTTTCATTCACATATCTTCGTCTCTTTTGGATGAAATCCTCGCAAGTTATGAGAACTATAACTGAAGTGTAACCGTCTTTGGTAAGCACTTTCCTTTCCTAAAGATGATTTACTCCTTAGCTGTCCTTCAAAAACTCTTTTCAGTTCACTTCCACACAACCTTGATGTACCAACACTCCAATTTTTGTAGGTAAACGTTTGTGTTAAAAATGCCATGAAAAAAATGGATGAGTTGCTTTTCTTGTAAATTTGTTGTGTAAACTTTGCTTGCTGTGTAAATTTCAATTTCGAATAGGGAACATTGGACTACTGGTATTTTCGAAAGTACGAAGAATTGTGTTTGACATATTTCCAAAATTTAGGAAACAAGCAATCAAGAATGTGACAAATGCCTCCATAGTAATCAAAGGCCTCCAATTAAAGTGCCCATTTTTTTCTCCCCAAAAAGTCTCTTATAGCACTTGGGATAACCTACATCTCGAGCATAAAGGTATCATAATGTACTAAGTATACAAATTCCATACGTCCCAAAAATCCCTCTTGCAACCACTTTTAACTTTTGTCTTCAGCTTGCTCTCGTTGTCTTTCTTATTGCTTTCCATCTTGTTTCCTCTTCCTCTTGCCCTTCTCCTCTTTCTACCTCTTATCTCTTACTCTCAAGAGATTCTCTTCATGCCTTTTAATTATCTCGGGTGTTAATTCTTTACTTTTGCATTTGAAGTATGCCTAACAATGAATGGTTTTCTGTAAAATGGATTCGTGAACATTGAAGTACGTTTTCTTTGGAATTTTCTAATGAAACATGGGTCGAGATTAATTTGAGCAAGCATCGTCACTCTAAAGGTAGTTTGTTAGCACATTAGAAGGATGGTCAACAAGGTTGGTCCATAAATGCTGACCTCGAATGCATGTGTGCCTGTATTTTTTTGTTCTCTAACTTTCTTTGTTGAAATCTCTTTAGATAACACATGCCAAGATGCCTGCGTCTACCATCTACTTTGGGAAATCCTTGTAAGGATTTGCTCAAATGGCACATGGGATTTGCAGGTGCTGGCCAATGAATGTATATTTTCTCTTCCTTGTGATTCCTTTCTTTTACATGGGTCATTAAAGAATATGTGTTACTTCCATCTGCTTTGGGGTATTCTCGAAAGGGTGTGCTCAAATGGCACATGGGGTTCATGTGAGAGGGTATATGTCTAAAACTATGTTTCCATAACATCATGGTACTTGCCAGAATCCCAGTACATCCGCATCTGTGTAGTGCACAGTCCCCAACATAGAAACAGTCTAGTCTCTCTAGCAATCCATCGTGTCTCCTCTATCCAAGGGAGAAGAGAAGGCTGCCAGGTGTCCTGCTGAAATTTGGCTCTCTCCACGGGTCTCTGCCACTGATCATGAAAATGAACTACTCCCAGCTGCTACGCTATGTTGCTGGCATCTTAGAGAATGAGGCGCCGCCCTGCTTGTCTTCCCCAAACTCCAGGTTGTTGAAGTCACCTCTAACAATCCAGGAGTCTACATCCGGAAGACACTCTGACAGCCTCCTCCAAAAGGCCGGGCGGTGCTGTATACACAATGGAGCATACACGTTCAGGATCCCCATCTTGGACTCTCCCGTTTGAACTCCCATCCAAACTACTTGTCCTGAATTTGAGCTCATCAGACCTCTAGAGCCAGAGTCTGTGAGACTGAGATGCAAACCCCTCCACTCCGTCCTACTGTGGGGGACCACTCCTCTAGACCTCTCCTTGGGAGAAGGTGATGACGTCATTTGATGTCTATGGCTAAAAACATGTGCTCTTGAATCATAAGGATGTCCACTGCCCACCCTACCACTGCCCTCTGCAACTCTTGTTGTGTATCAGGTACTGCGGCTATCTACGAGCACGATCGTGGAGCCCGTGTACATTCCAACTCACTATGGCCCAACTCATGAGGACGGGGGTATCGGGAACAAGGCTCTCGTGTGAGTGGGTGCCTCCCAGAAAGACTGCCTTGTGTGACTTTGTCGAGGGTTCGGAGGGTGAGTAGTCGGTGTCTATGTAGCGCCGTATTAGGGTGGATGCAAGCTCAATACCGATCTTCTATTCCCACTTCATCATGAAGGAGGCTTCCACCCCGAACAACTCTGCACAATTCTGGAGGGGCCATAAGTATGCCTACTCCACCTTTGCCTCCAGGATACTACGGTTGGCTACAAACATGGTCGTGGAGCCCATGTACATTCCAACTCACTATGGTCCAGCTCATGAGGAAAGGGGTGTTGGTAATAAGGATCTCCTGTGAGTGGGTGCCTGTCCCAAAAAGACTGCCTTGTGTGACTTTGCCGGGAGTTTGAAGGGTGAGTAGTCGGTGTCTGTGCGGCACCATAATAGGGTGGATATCGGCTCAATACTGAACTTCTGTGCCCACTTCATCATGAAGGAGGCTTCCACCCCGAACAGCTCCGCACACTTTTGAAGGGGCCAGAAGTATGCCTGCTCCACCTTTGCCTCCAGCGACAATCTGATAACTCCTATTGCCAAACCACACACTGGCTCCTCACGTGTGAAGCTCAACTGAAAGCTCACCTCCGTGCCATGGGCGTACCGAAGGCGTGACTGAAGGTCTAGTCCCTATGGCCCCATCCACTCGTCCATCATGAGTGTAATCTGATTTCCCAAAATAGCATCGAACACCTCTAGGGACCACTTCTCCAACCCTGTGGAGCCAAACTAAAATGTAACAGGGTGTGTCTGAGATCCCACTACATTGATCAAACCCCTTCTGAGGCTGAAGGACCATGAGCGTTACCTCCAATGGTAGAGGATATGAGTCTGCAATCTCCAAATAGTTCCAGGGTCCTAACCTCCAGGAGTCCCATGGTAAGGGATGCCCAGGCTAGAGGTTGGGAGCTGTTGACCAGCGGGATAAGCCTCGTCCCTCAGGATCCCTCTGTGAACGGACTTGCTGCTATGATGAGGAAGTAGAAGGGGGCGTCATCGTTCCCTTTCCTATTGCCAGGGGTGTCGAGGTGGAAGAACCTGCTGTTGAGGTGGAGAGGGTGGTGGTGGGAGAGGGAGGGGTAAGGACACGGGGGGAGAGGGAGGGGGGCAGGTGGTGAGAGTGACCATAGAAGGGGGGGAGGGGGCGGGGGGAGCCCTGGAGGGGGAGGGGGAGGTGGAAAGGAAGAGGGGGAGGGGTCTGGAGGGGGAGGGGGAGGAGGAGGGATAAGGATGACCTCACGCCCCCTAGTGATCAGGCTTGCCAGGGCTTTGGATCCGCTCCTCTGTGGTCGTCGTCAGGCTAGCATCTACGGCTTTTGCCATCGCCGCATCTAAAGCTCCTGGGGCTTGTGCTACTGTAACGGTGGGTGCGGTGGCTGAACCTCCGAAGCTGGAGGATCGTCTAGATGGGTGGTGGCCCCTGTCGGGCTGGGGGAGGTGGCTCTTGCTGTTCCTCCTTCAGGGCCTCTTGGTCAACCCTGTCCCACTCTCTGCAATTGGCCCTCTACGGCGGCGCTTGTGGGCCTGCTTGCTTGGTTTCTTTTTCTTTTTATCATGGGTCCAGTCCCGTTCTGAGCGGGTAACCCATTGGGTCTAAGACTCCTACTACTGCCTGAGAGTGCCTGAGAGGACGCTAGACTCGGGCCTACTGACTCTGTCTACTCTGCGGGGGAGGGGGGGAGGCCACGGGGGCGAGGTTACCCATCTGTCTTCATCGAAGACACTGGCCTGGTAGCCCAGAGATTTCCACCCTCTGGCGAAGTGTGCCCCCTTCAAGGGTCTCGAGAAGGATCAACTCTCGGAGGGACTCTGGGCTCTCAACCACCAGTCTGATGCTGGGGACCCCATCATCTGCTACCACTACTGCGGTCAAATCTGGTAGAGACTCGAGCACTGTGCCAAATGCTCGACCAATGGAGGGGAGAATAGCTTTGTACTCCTTTGGGAGCCCTAGGTAGCAAAGCATACCAGGAAGCGGGGAACATGGTGTGTTGTGTCCATGTCATCCTCCACTATAAAGCCATGGTACCACGGAAAGAGGTACACCAAATGCGGGCCAAGGAGGATGGGGCTCTGCTCCACCAATGTCAAGGCCTGAGCAGGGAGGTGGAGCGAGAGGCAGAAGGCGAGAGGCAGAAGGGGGAGGCAAGGTAGCGAGGGGGCAGAAGGGCTAGGAAGGAGAGGCAGAGAGGAGATGGGCGGAGGCTAGAGTGGGGCGGAAGGTCGAATCGAGGCGAAGGACGAGGAGGTTAGGGGTGGAGAGGTGGCGAGGCGATGAGGAGTGCATGTAGGTAGTTAAAGATGGATTGTTGAAGTCTCCTTGAATAACTTGTAATAGGATTGCTACGTCTTCCATCTGCTTTGGGGTATCCCTACAAGGGTTTGCTCAAATGGCACATGGGATTTGTAGGTGTTGGCCAATGAAGTGTCTCTTCTCTTCATAGTAGTTCTTGCCTTTTAAATCATCCATTAAAGAATGCATGTTAGTTCTATCTGCCTTGGGGTATCCCTGGAAGGGTTTGCTCAAATGGCACATGGGATTCATGTATAAGGGAATATGTGTGGCAATTAAATTTACTTTTTAAGTACTAGTAGAGTTTGTGGCATATGACACTCAAAAGTGATGATGTTCTTGGTTTTCTTCCAATGGCTTTTCGAAGCTTTCTTTATGTGCCGATGTGTCCTTTAATAACATGTACGAATATGCATGTACCTTTCATCTGCTTTGGGGTATTCCTACAAAGGTTTGCTCAAATGGCACATGGGATTTGTAGATATTGGTCAATATGTTCTCTTCTTGGTAGTTCTTTATTGGTCAATATGTTCTCTTCTCGGTAGTTCTTTTCTTCCATACGGTTCATTAAAGAGTACATGTCAGTTCTATCTACTTTGGGGTATTCCCAAAAGGGTTTGCTCAAACGGCACATGGAATTCATGTGTTAGGACATATATAGGGTTAAACGTACTTTTAGAACTGGTAGGAATTCAATTGATTATTTAAAAGTGCTCTATGTCAGAGGTTGGCCAAAAAATGAATCTTTTTGCAAAACAAAAGGGGATGAGGGCCATCGATGAATGCATACCAATTCCAGTCTTGCAATCAATATGTTCTCTTTCTAGCTATACTTTCCTTTCAAAGGGTTATTAAAGAATACATGTTAGTTCCAATTGCTTTGGGATATTGTCGAAAGAAACCATTGATGCTACCTTAAATAACACGTACTAAGAAAATGCATGTATCTTCCATCTACTTTGGAGTATTTGTGTAAAGGTTTCCTCAAATAGTACATGGGTTTTGTAGGTATTGGTCAATATATTCTCTTCCCAGTAGTTCTTTTCTTTCAAATGGTTATTAAAGAGTACATGTTAGTTCCATCTGCTTTAAAGACCGATTGTTTACTCTTCTTTTATATCTTGTCAGGCCCGAAATGGATTTTAAGCCCCCCCCAGCCCCCCTACAATGCTTCACTATGGCGTTGAAGCACTACCTCTAACAAAATGTGCCAACTCATAATAGAGCATCAAAAACCCTATTTTTTTAAATCGCATCTTCTAGGATAGGGGTGCATTCATTGAAGGTGTTTTTTAAATAAAATGGCCACCCTAAAATTCATTATATTGCAGGTAAAGCACTAAAAAAATAAATGTCGACTACATTAAATAAAAGACCAAGAACTAGCATTGAGAAGGAATCTTCGCAAGCCGCAACTAGCAAGGCATCCAATGTAAGGCTAGAAAACAATCGTGCTATCACAAGTAGTAGTAAGGCACAGAAAAAAGACACATCTGAATTGCAAGTGGTAATGATGAAGGATATGATTCCAAACATGCAAAAGATTCTTTTTGAGGGGTTGATTTTGAACCATTACAGGACATATGACAGGAAGAGAAATTCATCCTACCTAGACATAAGAGCAGATTTGACTGATATAGGTGGCCTCACAATGATCACACTACAGCTTGACAAAGAGTTGATTGAAAAACACAAGAAAATAATCAAGCCTAGTAACTACGTCAGAATTAAGAACTTTTGGATTTCAAAGAAAAAGCTAGAATTTGAGACAAGTGATTTTGAGTTGACATTAAAAGTGATAGGCGAGAGTACAGTTATCACGGTATTGCCAGTCCCTACAATCCAATTGAATTTCTACGATAATACAGCCATAGCAGAGTTACTACAAAGTTCGAAAACATATCCAACTGGCGACATTGCAGTTGTGGTTTTGGAAGATGCTGGAATACGTACGAGCAAAAGATTCTCAATTTCTTTCTAAAGGTGGCTGATGGAACGGGTCCAGATGAGTGCTCAATTGTAAGTAGCACTATAGTCATGCCTATTTTCCAATTGCAATCAGGGCTATTACTAATACTGTTATTGTCATGCTTTCTTTGCCTTCTTTGTGTAGTTGGCATTCTACAGTGAACATGAGCACATCAAGGATGAGATGTGTGCACTAAACAAAGGCCATCCTGCTATATATGTGATTAACAATGCAACAACTGGAAGATATACGACTAGGAAGCAGCTTCAGCTTGCTGCCTACTCAATAGCAGCACCAACGAACACCATAAAGAGGCTCATAGAAGTATTTGAACATTACCAAGACCAAGAGAGTAACGTTGACTCAATGAGTGATGGAGAGTATACTACATGTGGTTTTACCCCTAATTGTTATTATCAATCAGTATCCCATTTACTAAAATGCTGATCCTTTTATAGATATGCTATGAATTAACATTCATCCAAACCACTCAACCATTCTACATTGCTTGTGTACTTTGCAAGACGTAGGCTAGAGTGCAACAAATAGGAAAGAACACTTACAACTGTACTCACTTCAAACGTCATGTCGAGCCTGAAATCATCAATCATATGGTTGCAACAATCAAAACAGAAGATGGCAATCGAGTGCAGGTCAACGTTAAAGATCCTTGGATAACACCGCTACTCGGGATAACTACCACTGTTGATCAATACTTCAATAAGAACGAGAAATATTTTTGACAAAAAAATTAGTACGGTGCGGACTGTGGGAGAATTCAGGCTAATGTCTGGCAATGTACTGGTTTCATACACACCAATAACAGATCTTGAAGATGAAGATCTGTTGCACAATTCAGATACCAAGGACAATTTTTGCTACTAAAGCTGTTCCCTAGGATAGGAAAAATAACTATTATTCAAAACCTATTTGCAAGAAAAAAGCCAACTTTTTGGAAAAAAAAAACATTTTTCCAAGTGGCTGTTCCGTTTTCTATGTTTGAAAAACAAAAAAAAAGACGACAAAAAAAGAGTTTGCTAAAAGTGTTGTTTGCCCGCCAAACGGGCTTTGCGCTTTACTCCTACCTAACGGGCTTTGTGCCTACCAGTAAAGAATGTTGTTTATTGTGAATAGACGCAAAAAAGAAAAGACCAAAAAAAAAACATTGCCATCTAAACTTTGCATGGAACTACTGGTTTAGGAACTATTGTTCTAAGAGTCTTCATTGTTTTAGTTCTTTTCATTGTATTTTTTATTTTCTCCAATTATGCAACCATTTTAGAAGGCGTAGTAAAAACCCGTTTGTTTCTTTAAAAAAACAAGATAAGCTTAGCGTTCAGAATAACAACAATGGATCAAAACAAATCAATTGATACCATCTTACACAATTAGAATTTGAGCCATGTCAGGCATTATGGCTATACAGCAGGTAATTGTTTATTTGATGCAGTCGCATACCTGTTGCAAAACAGAATGACCTCCGAACAACTCTGAACTAGAACCATCAAAAATTTTGTTTCGCACTTGCATAGCAGCGACAATCAAGCAATAAATTGCTTCAGTACATATTTAGATTTGAGCTTCATACGTGAGCAGCACAAAGTTGAAACACACGATGAATACCTTACACGTATGAGTGTTCCAGTATCACGCAATGGTGTTTTTGGACATGGATTTGCTATTGTGTGGCTTTCAAAATTTCTTCAAAGACCAATAGTGTGGTCATCTACAACCGAAAAGGTATGTATGCAATGTGGTGGAGAAGATGTGTCAACCCCATTATGGATCTTATATGACTTGCACACTCCCCCCATTTTGGGCCAATTATTGAAACAACTTCTATATCCAAACATTGGTTTAGTCAACCACATCCCTGCTATAACACATGATGAGAATAAACTCGCAACAGGAACATGTGCTACATTAGCTACAACTCAATTTGATGATGAAGTCGTGGTTCTCGCAATAAGAAATGGAGCAAATCTCACACCAAATATTGAAACTCGGCATTCAATTGACACTGTTCTATAACATCAACAACTACGTCTCGAAAGAAATTACAAATACAGCCCTAGTGATTGTTTATTTTGATCCAATAAAGTATCTGGTTGACATAGATTTGACATCTGTCAGAATCCAAGTGGTAATAATTCAACAGTTTCTCACAAGCTCGCAGAATGGAGAGGAATAAGCTACAAGGTGTTTACGCACTTCGCCCTCTCTAGATTTTCTCTCTGATTTGCACAATGTCCAAACTTGTGACGAATATTTAGAGTAAATGAGCAAGCCAGCAGCACCTGGGGGGCTAAATTAACCAAAATGCAACCTCTATTTTTTAGTGGATAAGGGTGAGTAAAATTCTATGGAGGCAAGTGTTTTTTCCTAGACTAGGTAAATACTTACATAGAAACATGTCATCAGATAAGTGACATGTTCAGAGGAAGCTGGCAATCTGAATAAATTGGTAAAGTCACATTGTTTCTATTTCTGTGTTTTGTTTTGGTTGGTTGGTTGTGTGTGTGCTTTTTTTTTGGGGGGGGAGCAAGATGTTATTCTTGATTGGAGGTTTAAATAGACAAGGTCGAGAGAAACTCTGTGCTCTCAGCAACAAATGTTCTTTCCTTGATTTGTCAAAGGATTGCTAGGCCATTTGCTTCATTTCATAGTTGGTGCTATATAAGCACCAGCACGGCTGTTCAACCCTTTTTATGAGGCAATCCCCCATAGAGCGGCCAACCAGGGTGATATCCTTGTATTCTTATTTTGTACCCTTCATTGAGGAGTTGTCTTTTCCTGGTTTTTGTGTGACTAAGGAGTGTTCTTTTCTGTGAAAATAAATGAATAAATTGTATTGGGATGTGGCATCAGAGAATTGACATGGTTATGAGAGGGAGGATTATGATCTTGGCTTATTTAAACAGGGCACCTGAGAGGAGAAACAGGGAGAAAGACATGAACACGTAAGTTTGCTATTTGAAAATTGATCCTAAAGTAAGGAAAGGAGTGCAACCACTCCAAAGATGCCAACCTCTCTCACAGGATAAGATCATATATGTACATGTAGAACCTGGATCCCATTTCTTAGATTTGTTTGACTCAACACAAAGTGAAACAAATTCTCGCAGGTTACAAAACTCATGGCACTTAATGCTGTATGTAATTGTGTGGGCTACTCTATATAGAATCAGGGTAAAGATTAGGAAATCTTTGCCCAAGAGTATTGGATTCGCCTCATTTTACTTATGTTTGTTGTGGAACATTAACGTTCTCAAGAAAACTTAGAGCACTAACTAAAATGAGCAGGAGCTTCCTATAAGCAAATTCTATTGTGGCACAAAACTTTATGTCAATTAAAAAATGTCTATGTACAAAATGTGCAAAACATATTAACAAAGAGAAGATACCTATCTTTTGTATAAACAACATGTTCCTCCCTCCAAAAACAATGTCACATTGTCACTAAATAGCATCGAGGGATGACACATCTCTATTAGAATTCCTTTCTCATAGATCAGAGAGTTATCTTTTGATGGCCAATATGGACTGTGTGGGAGCATGGCAAATGTGTTTGTAGATATGGATAGAGCCCAACTTGTGCTTCCATGTTTTCTCAATGACACAAAAATAGTTATGTTCTCAATAAAGAGGAAACTAGAATACAATCACCATTATCTAAGTGGACTTGTCCGACCAACATTAACAATTCGTGCGCTAAAGGAGCTTATTGACTCACCATTATACATGGACAATAATGTTAAAAGAAACCAACAATGGTCTAAACATATTGTACATTTGCAATCAATGCTACATGACTACTGGGGCTTGGCTTCCAAACCGTGATGATCAACTTGACACTAGTACTTTAGTGTACGAGATATATACTAGCCAATAGGTAGTTGACTTTGAGGACAAGGCTATCATTGTTGCACCTTCAGAAGGCTTCTTGCCATTGACCATGTTCAAAATTAAACCCTACAAAGAACTAGCATTTCCAATGCTATTCTATGGACATCGAAGATATTTTCAAATCCCTTCATAACATCATCTTAAAGCATCACGCAATGGGAACTAAAAAAACAAGCACATACGATTCGCATTGTGTATAGAGAACTTATTCTTAAAAACTATGAAAGGCATGGTCAAGTATAGAGATGCACAAACATATTGACCCCTCTTAAGGACCAATACAATGCAAACATGCTTGCAAAGAGAGTAAAACACATTTTCACATCATTGGGAATTATGGACATTGAAAATCTAACCTTTGATTCTTTCCTACAACACTTAGGTCTAATAGAGGAATAATACATATTGGGTTTAAGATCAAAGATAAGTCAACCTACAATTTACTTAAAAAGAAGGCCAAAAGACATATATACTAATAACTTCAATCCAACAACCTCCAAACTTTGGGGAGCAGACATAGACATACAACTCATTTTGAACCCTCACAGACCTGCAACATATTGCACATCACACATAGCAAAGGTAGACATGGCTACATGAGATGCAGTTAAGCATGCTTTGAATAAGTGCATCAAATGCAAGGCTACAATAAATGAGCAGGTAAGAAAGGTTGGAAATGCAATCTTAAATAAACAAAACATAAGCACACAACAAGCGGTGAACTTGGCACTATCACTTTTGCTAACAACAAATAGCATGAGGGAGTTTGTATACAATAACACAAGCCCCCCAAGAGAACACACTCTATTGCTAAAGCATCGATGGCAACTAGAGAAAGTGGACCTAGAGAGCAAATACATCTTCTTCGATGATATTATCGTGAAGTATCAAAGAAGACATAAAAGACATATGTCTTGCACAATACAATAGTGAGCACACAATAATTGCAAACAAAATAAAGAGAAGAAAAAGCTCTAAAATTATACGTTTCAACAACTACAACAAAGGAAAGGATGTAGAAAACCACAATAGGGAGCTGTGCATGGTTTACCTGCCTTTCACATTGATGGAACATTCACTTGATAATGAAAAATTAACTTGGCATGACATGTCCTATGTAAACAAAGAAATAATTGAGAATAATATAACAAAATTCAATAACAAATTATACCTTTTGGTGACCAACAACCCACAAGAAGTGATACCGATACATCATCAAACACGGTACAATAAAACTTTGCAAACAACAAGAATTTGATATTGCATTGGAAATGCCTAGCAATTTGAAGCAAAATAAACTCCCTATAGAAGCAAAGCAAACATATGAAAGAATGCCAAATGAATAATATTATGCTCTCTTTAGGAAATTGAACCTTGAACAACACTTAATCGTTGAGGACTTTCTTTTGAAAAGCATAATAACCACAACTTTTCCTCCCAAGAAATGCAAGAACGAAAAAAACATTTACACTACTTTGTATTGGTGCAAGGACTTCTGCATCACTATACGTACAAAGAGATAACAAATATAGACAAGCCCAAGGTACTTTTACTTGCTTATACCGGAAAGGCCGCTTATAATATAGGTGGATTAAAAATACACTTGGCATTTCATTTGCATGTAATCATCTCAAACTACACAAGCCTATCAACAAAGAAACTACAAAGCAGCCTATCCATGCTCTACGCTGACTTGGAGTTGCTCGTTCTAAATGAAGTGTCACTCATTTGGCAAAGCACATTCGTTGCAATAGATATGCGCATGCATGAAATAAAACACAACCACTTAGAGGCTTTTGAGGAGTTGATGTGTTACTATGTAGAAATTTATGCCAAGCAAGCCTGACGAAAGAAAATGAGATTTTCACAGAAAAAATGGATCTAAGCAATGATAGCATCAATTTGGAGAGAGCATGTACATTACTTCGAGTTACTGCAGCCTATGAGACAAGACAATTTGGAACTCCTCAACATTATAAACAAAATAAGAGTGGCAGAACATTCAATGGAAGACCTAAACAAATTGAATAAACTATACAAAAGATCATCTCCACAAAAACAATCTGTTCCTCAACCTTTTTATGCAAATGTTTTAAAAGATAAACATAAGTATGAGGTCTTCAACCTTCTTCAAGGGGAAGCACATTCATTGGTGGCAATAGATAAAAGACAGAACACTTGTAGTAAATCAATTCAAATATCAAATGACCCTAAGTGTACAACCGGGTTACATGCAAAACTATCCCTAAAAGTTAGAATGATGCCGAGATTTGCTCTGGTAACATGGATGTCCTAGATGGCCTTGTAAACGGTGCAGATGGTTTGTTCATACATGCAGATTTACAAAACAAGCCACCGATTGTCTATATACAATTTAGTAGTGAGATAGCAAGAAGAAAAGCACAATAAGAAAATAGAGCACTCTACCAACAAAGCACACCACATAACTAGACACCAATACTACAAATATAACATGAATTTCAAGTACGAAGGAACCATTCATGGTAACACAAAAACAATTTCTAATATACAACTAGCATCGACAAGAATAATACATCGATCCCAAGGACTTTCCATGGACATGTTGGCGTTTGACCCATCACGCATTAAATCACATGGGCTCATTTACATTGCACTATCTAGAATAATAGACCAAAAATTTTATTTTTGCTCCACAATATAGAAAACAAACATATCAAATGTGATAGAATAGTATTACAAGAAATTCAAAGACTAAAAAACGAAAAAGCATGGATGTTCGACCAACTAGACTTTTCAAGAACAAGCAAAAACACACAAAACATTCAATCACTAAACACATCATCCTTAATCTCTCAGAAACAAGAATTTTGGCAAACAAAAGCATCATAGCAGCAACATTCATCTGCATGCAAGAAACACATATGAAAAATATGATGCATTGCACATTTCAACTAATACACAATGACGAAGGAGTGGGATTTGGAACATTTTTTAGGAAAAAACTTAGGCTTCTTAAAACGCAATACCAAAATGAACAAGGAGCTCAATGCTTGCTCACAATATTCGAGAAACAAACAAAATCAAATGATTGCAATAATCAATGTTTATAAGAATCCTACATCAATTATAATATCTTACTTGAAGCACTAAAAAAAAGGAGCAAATTCATAAGTCAAAACACAACCACCTACATAATTGGTGATTTTAACATTGATTTTAGCAAGAGTGCATGTATGCATGGGAGCACTGGCTCTGGTTTGTGAGTTGTATGAGTCGCTAGACACATGGAAGACTTATTAGGCTATGTAGTTCCAATCAAATTGATTATTAGGGTATGAAGTTTTTTATTTGAAGGCTAGTAAAACCGGTGCTTTTTTAAAGGGGAAAAAAAGGAAACCTAAGTATTGGAAGGTAATTGGGAGCTATTTTGCTCTGAACATTGGCAACCGTGCTGGGAATTGGTATGCGATGTAGATGGGGTCATGATCCATGCTTGCGTTGTTCTGAAGAAACTACTCGTCAAAAGTGCGCCTATCCAAATGTGGTCAATTTGAGACCTGTAAATTGTTGTGGAGGTTTTGTTCACTAATAGGAGACTAATAGCAGGTGATTTTCTTCCATGAGATTTTGTAGGGGCAGTTGCTTTTGAGAAATTTGTCACATATTAATGTGTTACAGCCTTGACGTGGCCATTAGCCCCATTCACAAGACCATCGGCTATGTTGTAGTTGCCTGCACATAGCTCGACAACATTATTTGGTTTTAGCTTTATTTCTTTGTGCAAGCCAATAGTCTTGCTGGGATCATTCGATAAGGAAAGAGTGTTGGAACAAGCCAATAATCTTGCTAAAGTCATTCAATAAGGAAAGAGTGCTAGGACAATTGCCATATTTGTTATCCACTGCTTGGAGAGTGTAAATGTTACCAATTGTATGGCAGAACACCATTTCGTTATGCGCACGCACAAGTTTGTTTGTGCAGAACAGATGAGGTATCATCAAGTCTAGTGGTGGCTTATGGTAACATACCGAATTGATTGTATCAATGTCTTGTTGACTTTGTGCGTTTGTCCAAAATTTGTCTGTGTTAGTGAACAATAAATCATTTTGGCGCATGACAGTGGTGAGTTGGTAACACTTGATCCGTTCTTTTCAAAAAAATTGCTTTAGAGGGTTTCGATGTTGGAATACCCACTTGTCACAGACGGGGTAACTGGTATAGGTCTCCTATTATTATGATGTCCAAGACCCCAAATGGGGTGTTGTGAATGTGCTTGATAGCGCATAACCGCTTATCCAATTTAGGCAAGTTTTTGCAGTTTATCAATATATTCAATGTGGAATGGAGAGTAGCACCATTGATATGGCAAGCGGCCCTTACTTGTGTAAGCCATTTTTAGTATTTTCATAGTCGATGGGTCGGAGGTAGAATCTTTATTATATTGACACAATAGCTCTTGGTGAAGAGCATGCATGAGTGTTGTCTTGCATGTTCCAGCTCCTCCAGTCAAGAATATGTAAATGCACTCATCTGGTCTATTTTTCTTTTTCCACATTATGTTGTCAAACACACGCCTTTGTTCTGCATTCAGTCGTCATACTTGGGAGTAATGCTCTTCTGTGGAGATTAATCTTGCTGGTGGATATAGATACTGGTAAGTGTTAGCACTTTCTCTTATTTTATCGTTTCTTGTTTTTAGAGAAGGAATGTCAATTGGTTGATCTTTGACACAATCATAATGGATCACGTCTACATATCGGATGAGTCCAACAAAATAGCATTGTTGAACATTTCAGCCAATACATTATCATTTGCATTCATAGCCATCTCATGCACCTGTTGCTCAAAATTTGACCAAGCTTTTGCATTTTGATCGTCCGCATCTATCCGAAAATTAATTTTTTTATGCACGTCGTCAATCTGATGGGTGTGTTTGGTGTAAGCGTCTTGCCATGTTTCATGTGTTTGTTTCAAGGTTTCTTCTGATTTGTAGTAAGGAATGTAGAGCATCAATTGTTCTCTATAATAGTTTTCTGGGTCTTGATGTTGATCGAAGTGTGTGAACCTAAGCACTTGCGATTTCTTTAACTTTTTGTACGTTGTTCTATTGTATTCCGATACGAATTCGGCAAGCGAAATGAAGCTCAAGACTTGCTGGTCGTGTGATGTAGTGATCTGTAATTGAAGCACACATGATGTCGGTTGAGTCATCAGGTAATGTTTGCAAGACTTTATTAGGTTTTAGCACAGCTGCACGCTATTGCAATGGTGCTATATTTATGAACTGCATTGTACGAAAAGCATGGTGCATTGGGAGTGAAAGGATTAGGTAGACTGCCTGCTGTGCCGACATCTATTGCAAGTTTTAAAATGCTACTTGCAATGACTCGAGGAGCAATGCCAGATCATAGGATATGTATTAATCCACAAAGCGTGTTACTAGATCAGTGGATTTACCATCAAAAAAAGGGGCCCCTTCCACCCAAAGCAAATCATGATCATGCTTGCTACCATGGTTTTGAAAATTGGTCGCAAAGTAGAAATGTGTGATCTTCCCGAAAAATTGTGAATCAGCCTTTAAAAGCTTTCTCAAGGCTTGGGAGGTCACTCATCATATGTAACAATATACATGAGTTCAACAAAAGGCTATTTTTAATTCCTAAATTTTACAAAAATTAATTTACATAAGGGAATATTTAAAGTAGTTTTGGAAAAAAATTACAGATTTATATAGAAAAAGGGTACATTTTATTAAGAGAAAATTTACAGGTAAGGGATTTTACAAATAAGCCTTGAACGCACGTGATATAGAGGGTGTATACATAGTGAACCCCCCGAGTCTCAAGGCTTTCATTCGGTGATCATAATACCATGCACATGTGACGGGGTCATCACGGACTAACTCGTGCATTGGAAGCTAGGTTTTATTACTATTGCACTCAGTTGACCACAACTCCCTTATTCTGTCCAACAACGGTGACCAATTACTCCCTTAGTCTGTCCAACAATGGTGACCAATTGCTCTCGCCACTTGTAAACGTCACAAAGAATGTCAGTGGACCCTCGGTGGATCTAGTTGGGAATCACTGTAAACAATCTTTTCCGTTGGCGTTGCAAGTAGTGCAGAGATATGTGGATGCTTTCAAGCTCTCGGTAACCAATATCTGACTTCAAGAGTACATCTAAGTTGGGTTTGGTTTTGACATCCTTAGCAATTATAACCCTACTGTTCAACTGTGCCTTCTACATATGAATCCACACTGAACTAGCAACAAAGTGTATTAAGATCTTTACTGCTTTGAAAAAAAGGTTTTGGATGTGAGTTGCAAAGCATCAGTCCCTATGCAGGATCTCCCATTGGGCAACTTTTTGGTAGCTGAGCATATTGAGCATATGCTCATACCTTAGCTGACCAAAGAATAGCATTGGGTAGTTTAGCTCCTCGTGATGTCTGTCTTTATATATACCCATTGGCTTTTGGTTTTCACTTGGAGCAACCGCTGTGATGGTTGAGATTGTATCAAAAATCTCGGCTGTGTCAACATATCCATGTACTAATGCATCTGTGAAGGGGTCAGCCTCTTGTTCTAGAGTCATACTTTCCTCTATAAATCAAGTATCGCTATTGCATTGTGCATTCATCCTACACTAGAAATATGGAAGCCACAGTTGTGAGATGGAGACACCGTCTTGCTTGTACAAGGGTGTTTCAACGAGCCTTTTTAATGCTTTCATTACTAGATTTGGGCAAACATTACTAGTAGTGTATGGAGTTTGATACTCTAGTTTTTGCTTTATTGCGACTCCAATTGTCATGTTATTGTCTAGTTGTTGTAGGAGCATGATTTGAATGATGTCTAAGTTAGTTGTAACTTTGATGATGCTCTCTTTTAGCAAATACTAGCCAAAGTGTAAATATTGTCATATTTGGCCAAAGGTTTTGCCTGTGGTGCAACGAGCCTTTCTTCAAGTCCAGTAAGTAGCTGTACTTGTACAATTGGGCTATTTAATTTTGTATTCATGGGCGACGTTAAGGTAGGCACTTAACCATGCTCAACTTGCCACTTACAGCTAGAACATATAGAACTACTAGTTGCTTTGATACGGTCCTTGTCTCTGATTATAGTCTCTACTAGTAGCGCAATGATTTCTACAGTTGCTTCTTTGATCTAGTATTTGAATAGTAATCTTTTGCAACAATAGCAAGGATGTGTATGATTGTCTGAGATAAGTGATAGAAATTTATTGATTGGCCTGATACGCTTTCATTTGCCTATCCCTTTGTGTGTTTGGTCATAGAATTTGTTTTCAAGATATTGGAGATGGCAAACTATCTGGATTACTATTTGCCCCTCCATCCGCTGCTGTTCCGACATAATTCTTGCTACTTGGGTCCATGTTGATGAAGGCATGGCTGCTACAAGTGATAAGATTTCTTTGTCGAATGTATCAGGCCATTTTCTAGAATGAGTTTGTGGTTGTTGTTCATCAATACCTTCGACTAAAGTTTCTACTAGAACCTTAGTAAACTAGTGTTTTCTTCTGAGGTACCATATGTGAACCAGCACCTTCTCCAAAGGAACGTTTTGTTTGTCATTGAATTTTATGTAGGTCTCGATGATGATCGTTCTTACCGTTTGCTTAAGCATAGTACCCATGATGAGCTGTATTGCCTCGTCATCTTCCTTTGACCAAAGATGTCATATCTTTCTAGTGCCTATGTTGTGCATGTTAGCTTGGCAAATTGTCTCTTTGTGTGAAGTTTTTTGACATTTACAACATGGATTTAAGTGTCGTATTGAAGGTGCATTACCTAGTTGAACAACTCGCTCGAAGTGTGGTCCATCCATTGGATCATTATGGTAAAGAAGTTATAGTGGTTCTATTTCTAACATATATAAACCTTTCTTCTAGACAGTGGCCATATGTAAATTGGCCACTACAGGGACTTAGAAGCCCAATAATTTGTCCCCACGGAGTCTACTCTTTGATGCGAGTCTGCTCATACATGCTAGGTATTCTTCACAATTTTGCATGCCATGGAAATCATGCAAAAAGCTATGTGTTAGAAAATTCTCCAAGAAGACTTTTGCATCTGTGTAGTACATTGTCAGAGAATACATGAATTGGTTTACTATTGCAGCTCAAATTTCTTTGGTTGTTGAGTTCATATTTAGCAAGTATTTTATTGTGTCAAATAAGCAGTCATTGGGTGCATAGGCATAGTTTGCAGCATGCGTTACGTGTTTCTCGTATAGTACAGCATCTATTAGATCAAGGTCTACCCGTACAGGAGATCATATTTAGCAAGTATTTTAGTGTCAAATAAGTAGTCACCGGGTGCATAGGCGTAGTCTGCAGCATGCGTTGTGTTTCTCATATAGTATAGCATTTATTAGATCAGGGTCTACCTATATAGTCTACCTATATAGGAGAACATGCAGTTTCGATAGTGAGTCTTGTGTAGATTTTGGATGGCTTGCTTGGATTCTCAATGATAGATGGTGTATCAATGTTCACTATAGGTTCAAAGTGACCCACATGTGATGGGCGATCATCATGAAGGATCTATAAAGGCGTGGCATTAAAATTCATGCCATGTCTTATATAAACTCATTTTTCCTGTAGTCACCATACATAGGTTGATTTTTTAAAGAATGTTTCATTTGATATAGTTCTTGTGTAGAGATAGTACTTCTCTTTCATTTTGTCAGTGTCAAGTTTACCGTGCTTGTAGCTTGCAAAGTGTGCTTTCTTTCTTGCAATCTATATATTTTCTTTGTGGTACTTTGTATTGTGTATTTGTTATTGGTTTGATCTTTGGCAAATGGATGAGCTATTTCTTTTCACGAATTATGTATTTTTTCCTCATCTTGTTTACTCCATAAAACATATTTCCTTTTCTTATTCATTAGGACTAGAGGTGAATCGGTAGGGGGCTACTTTGTCTCATCAATCAATAAGACATTGCATTTGTTTTACACCACAAGTTTCTCTCGTTGAACGCATGATTTTGGACAATGTCAAACTCATTTGAAATAAAAATGGATTCTATTGGCAATCACAGTCTAATTTGGGCAGATTGCAAATAAGTTAAATGAGAAGGACTTCATCTACAAAACCCTTGGAACATCCTTATCTATTAACTCCTTCTCAGTTCCTTCTTCTCTTACCTGTTGGAGCTCTCTCTCTAGAAACCTCCCTTGTAGCCCAGTGCCTACATGTGGTGCCATGTGTCTGTCTTGGACCTTTCACTTTTAGCCCTCTCTTGGGCCTACTAGTGCACCCTTCATTTAATGGCTAGACATAGGGATCCCCAAGGTCTAGGCCTTCGAATCTACAAGCACTGTCAATCCCTTTGGCTTCCCACCTTGCCATAACTAAGTTGTGGGACTTCCGTGGTTATGGTTGATGTTTTCTTCCCTTAAAACCCTCTCTAGAAAAGATCCGGTCATACTTGCAGAATCAAGATCTACAGAGAGAAGAATAAAGGCCTTCACTTTTTGAGGTACCTTCATGAAGGAACACAAAAGGTACCTTCACAAGTGAAGGGACTCCAAAAGGATACCTTCACAAGGGAAGGGACTCCAAAAAGGTATCTTCACAAGTGAAGGGACCTCAACAGGCACCTTCACAAGTGAAGGGACCAAAAGGTACCTTCACAAGTCAAGGTTCCCCAAAAGGTATCTTCACGAGTGAAGGGACCCCAAAAGGTACCTTCACAAGTGAAGGGAATCACATGTATAAATATCTCTCAAATTATGGAATGAATCTCCCACTCCTTGGGGTTCAATGTTCAGTTCACTTGGTGTTCATGTTCTTGTTCTCCTTGGCTCCATGCTCCCTTAATATGATAGCATGCTCTAACCTTGCAATCCCTCATCCTTCTTCTCCTCCTCCTCCTCCTCCCTTCTCCTCCTCCTCCTCTTCCCTGTTCATTATCCTCCTCCTCCTTCCTCCTTCTCACCCTTATTCACTCCTCAACCCTAAACCCTATTAATGCATGAAGGGGACTAGCTCTCCACTCCTTTGCAACTCTTTCTAAACCCTGGAACTCCTTCTAAACCGTGGAACCCTATTTAGCTTTCTCAACCCTATCCTCCTTCTAAACCCTTGAACTCCCATGGAGGTGAGAAGAAGAAGCTTGCATTTACTCTTTATATTTATTCTGCAATGTTTTTCTGAAACCATCTTTCAAGCTCATGATATTACAAGCAGAGCTTTGCCATTACTCCACGCACACACTGACCTCATCTTTGATTCTCTAGATTGTATTTCTGGCCCTTGTTGTTGTTTGGTTGTTGGGGCTTGTCTGTTGTACTTTCCTTCATGTGATTTTATCGTCGAAGTAGTCCTTGACGTGTTGTTGAGTATGTGCAAAGTTCCTCTTCTCTTGTAGATTGCACAAAAAGAATATGCAGGTTGGTGATGTGGAACAATTGGCACTTGATGTTGAGGGTTTTGAATACCATGTGTACCTTTTTTTCTTTTGAAATTGCTTGGCATTTCTCTTTTTTGTCTTGTACGTGGTATGTAGATGCAAATGTTGAGAGGCCTTTTATTTGGTTACATTGTATGGCATCAAATGTGGCTCAAAAAGACACACTCTTTTACTGGATGTATTCTATTTGTATAGAATGTATGTCTCCTTGGGTCTTTGCCTTTGAGCCATTATTTACTGAGAGGAATGTTAATAAGAGAGAAAAGGATGAGGTTGTTGATGATGAGGCTTTGGGCTTGAATGTATGGCTTGGAGCCCATGGGGGTAAATTTTTAGTATTGGCCACGTCAATAAATTTGAGTTGAGTGTACCTGGTTTTGCATAATTTGCATTAATATCATATGTGGTGTTCATATCAACTTCCTATTGCCACCTTAGGAGTGTAAAAGTGCAAGTTTGGAGCTTGCTGGGTGTCTATTGTTGCCTAAAGTAGATATCCAATATGAACACCTATTCACATAAGAACATTTGAGGACTGTACCTTGATTTTGAGATTGAGTGCTTGACATGTTGGTGCCCTTCCTCTTCAATAGGATTTTATTTGTGCATCTAGCATGTCTAAAGTGTAAAAACTTGTGCATGTGTATGTGGACCTAACCCATGTGTCTAGGTGTAAATTTATAGAGTTGTAGGATTCTAGAGAATCATGTCTACAAATTTTATTCGATGACACCATGGTTGAGAAACCATGTTATTACTTGTGGTTCGGTCCCCAATTGGAGTTTTATCGAATGCCACTTTTGTATTTGTTTTTATCTTTCTTTCTTTCAAAGACCAAGAGCATCATTAGGAACATGTTTCATGGAGGAACGTCTTTCATTTTTTCCTTTGGATTTTCTTGAAGCTTTTCTACTTGAGTCAATAGGCGTGTTGGCAAGCTGGACTACTATAGAGAGGTGACACTTGAATTCATATCTAGATATGCTTTTGGAAAAAGTCCTCTTGATTTTGTAAGATGGATGGTTGGACTGTGTTCCAATCCTTCAATGTTTGTAGGTGGTCATGCATGTAGATCTGTAGAAGCTGCTCCGCTTTTGATCTCTTGGGTTTGATTCTTTTCATGTGTCAAAAGCATTCCATTTGTGGCTGGGATGGGATGTAGCTCTTTAGGTTGAGAAACTTCTGTAATTGATGACTTCATGCTTGGTGTATGTCCCATTTTTGTGGATATAGAGTCACTTCTTGTAGGCTCTGCACACTAGCATCGGGGTACCCATTCTTCTTTTAGCACATTGCATGGTCTAACAAGAGTGATAATTTTTCTTGGGATAGGGGGGTTCTCAGCTTTCTTGATGCGTCTTTAGGGGATCCATGCCCATTTTAATCTAGTGTAATCCCTTGGTTTTTGCCATCTACTTTTGTTAGGTTCAATTGATTGTACATTTATGATACCTTTCTTAGCTCCTTTCTTCTTCTTTTTCTTTTTCCTCACTGGTCGATCTTCCATTGAGCACGTTACTGATCGAGGATTCCTCTGAACACAATGGTAGAGAATCCGCATTACTATCCAATGCCTTTGATGACTGTATAGGCTTTGTTTTATTTGTGTCATTGGATTGAGAATTATTCCCACTTGAATCACCTCTATGTGTGGAACCTATCTTTCCAATTCTGCTTCAATCATTGCTCAATCTCGCTCAATTGATTCTTCAATCACTAGTGCAACATCATATACCTCCCTTATAGTTTTGCAACTATAATGATCCATTAGCTTGTGAATTTCCTCATGCAATCCTTTAACAAAATACTCGATTAGTTGGTGCTCTGTTAGTGACATGTTTTCCTCTATGATAATATTTTTTAGCTTGTTGAAATAATCTATCACAATATCCCGATTCTTTTGAACTACCCTTAGCAATCTCAATTCTTGAATCCCACTATGTGATCTTTTGTGATTGTGAAAATTTGTGGAGGACACATTTTGATTAAGATCCATCATTGTTCCATTTGTGGCTACGAATTGTTGTATAAAATGTTGTTGTAGCATGAGTCATGAGCTTTGTATTGCCAGATCCATTTTGCAGTACCATTTAAATGGTTCTCCCATGAGAGCTTGTGGGAATATGTTAAAATAAACTTCCTCCTACTTAAAGGTGTCTCCTATGTTGAGGATGGTGTAAATTGCACCATCTAGATAGGGTATTAGGGGCAAACCCTAACCCTAAGGGATACTCATGTATATACTCATGTTTATGAGCAATACAACATAGTGTACTAGTGTACAGCTAGCTATCTTTGGTGCACTCCTCTCTCTCTCTCTCTCTCTCTCACACATGCACACACACACACACACACACACACACACACTTTGAGTTTGTTTCTTTTCAAGAGTTTCCATCAAGAGAGAGTATAAGCCCTTGCTACAGCCAACAAGCCCTCCAGGCACTTGACAGCCTTTTCCCCATAGAAGTTTTCCAAAACTTTCATTGTGCTATACATGGGAGATGAAGGTGCCAAGGTTCTCTAACAATTGATGACATTTTAATCTTAAACTAGATAAGAAAATTTTATATAATATATGATGCAAAATACTTTTCAAAATGTTATCGTGCTATATCAATCAAGGTTGCCAGAATGTGAGTACAGGTTCTACCATGTCGATGTTTAGCATGCTCTTAGTTGTCTCAAAGGCTCATATCCACACAATAATGTAACATTGTATCTAGTTGCTATCATTTTTAAATTGCATTTTGATTCCTCTTTTTGCCATGCACATTCATCAAGTTTCTTTAAAGGCTTTCAACTTTCTTAGTATCAAAGCCATATTACCACTCTTTCTAAGCCATACTACCACTCTTTCCAAACATAAAATCACGAGCTCATCATGAGAAGGTCACAAATTTTTTATTTTTCCTTAGTCAAATAGCCAAGATATTCAAGCAACCACTCATGGAAAAATACACCATCCATACATAAATGTGATTCTCTTTGTGGATTTATTGCATAATCGTTTGAAAAGGGAGCATAAACAATAAAGAGTTTAAGCATTAGATTATTAGCATATTTTGATCAAAGGATGAAATCAGGATATCTTTTAATGTTGTAACAATTGTTCCTAATAGTGAATCAATAAGGTAAGTGCACAAACATTGGCCATGCCTTACCATAACAATATAATTATCTATGCAAGTGAGGATGTCAAGAACTCAAAAATACATGAGTGTTTGGAAAGGTATAGCTTTTTCTTTGTGGCCCTATTTTGCCAAATGATAAATGATAAGCATATTGAAAGGCTCATTGTAGCTTGGTCCTCTTATTTAGGACTTGATTTATATGCATAATATTCATTTTCATGTGCTCAATGCTTGATGTGATTTATTAATGTGCTATATTAAATGTATTAATTGGCCTTGTCTATTATCACATTTATGATCTTGTGTCTCTCACAATATGTAATTCAAAAACTCCAATCTTCCTGTTAAAGTTCAACCAATCAAAATGTTCATCCCAAAACTTGTTTCCAACCGAATCTTTCTTTTCTCTTTTGATTTAGTTCTACCTTATTTACTCCCTTTTCTTACTTATAATATCCACCTCTACTTTATCCATATCTCTAGAAGTTAAGGAGCTTTCTTGGAGTGCTTTTGACAAGCGAGGTCTGCATGGTAGATAGAGGTTGTTGCTTGTTTAGGGGAAAACTTTCATGTATAAAGTATCAAAGAGAAAATCAATGGACATATCAATTGCTCTTACTTAAATACTTTTAATGAAAGGTGGATATTCTATTTTACTTTTATATTTATTCATTTCAAAGGTATCAAGGAAAGGTAAAGAACAAATTAAGGAAAAGGAAAAATAAAACTTTATAGGATATTGTATTCACTTTGTCATGTCACACTATTCGACTCAAAAAATGGACAACAGACGTTGTTGAGCCGCATGCTAATAATCATTTTTTAATGGTAATAAATATTATATTCTCGTGCTAGGGATAGAACAAAGGTGCATTATATAAAGTATAACTTTCTAATTCACTTTGTCATGTCACACTATTCGACTCAAAAAATGGACAACTGATGTTGTTGAGCCGCATGCTAATAATCATTTTTTACTGGTAATAAATATTATATTCTCATGCTAGGGATAGAAAAAAGGTGCATTATATAAAGTATAACTTTTTGGCAACTTGATGAGGCTATGAACTCTGCTCCTAAGTATCGACCGAACATTTTTTATAATTGCAAACTAAGAGATAAATATGTTCAAACATACTTTCTAGTTCACAAGGACCTAGTTGAAGGACAAAATTCACCTAACATGGCTAAATGCGAACCAATCAATTTGTTCACAAGGCAAAATTTGAACACCGGTTCAAATTTTGGTCATGAAAATATAACATTTTTGAATGCAATAATTTTGTTCTAAATCTCCTTTGGTTGTAACCGACAATTTGCCTCATACCCCCACTACACTCACTCAATTTTGAATGCATGTATTGAATAGCTCTTTATTTACTTAACATTCAAAGGTTTTTATTAAGTGTAAGTAAATCTAAATAACAATAAACACCACTATAGGTTGGGAAGACAAAGGTAGCTTGACCACGAGAGGGGATTTCGAGGAAAATATATGAAGAGAGAAAAATGCATATTTTTTAAGGCTTAGATGTATAATGGAAAACCTTACAAATTATGCGCTTTTAGAAAATCGATCAAAGGTTTCTAGACCAACAACACATGTCATTAGAGCACACATCAAAACATCTACGCACTTGCAAGGCCAAGCCTAATTGTAAGGTACTGAAAATGAAAGTCTTAGCTCCTTAAACTTTAGTGAATATAAAATAATAGATAACTCCATTTGATATGTAAAATGATGTGAACATGAATATTGTGGCAAGATGTGAGTGTAGCACAACTGTAATGGTTGCCTAGCATAAATACAAGGTAGTGGTTGGATACACAGAATAGTGGAGGTGGTTCATGATTGTTGGATCTTTGAAGTAACCATGAGTCATATAAAGACACATGCATTAGCACTCTCTGGGGCCTGATCATGGGAATCTTAATGTACATAGGTTGCTTTGGACTTAGTTAACTCGATCTTCAAGGTCATGCACATTGGTTATGGAGTGTGTAAAAATAACCACAGATACTTTGCAACAAGTTTGCAACTTTGTGAACATTACTACTTGTGTTGCTTTAGCATGAAAAAATATAAGAAACAAGGCAATTGATTTGCATGCTCTTGAATCCATCACTAATGAGTCATGGGATATATGTTAATATTATCTCATAATGCGAGTATTTAAGTGTGGGTGGATATGTACATGTAAGAGTTATGAGTGATACAACAAACATCCACAAATTCACAATACTATGAGATACTCACTTCACACTTGATGAGGCTTCTACTCTTGCTCTTGCTATAACTTAAGCCTATGAGATATTGTTCGTAGTATCGAGTCATGATTGTCACCGATATGTAGTTTGCTTTTGAAATAGCATCTAATCAAGTCCACCCTGATCTAAGAACTTAAAGTCTAGAATTTGCAAAGTCGTCGTCAACATTGTGAGCATTACCCCATGCGTTGTGTAAGTACCTTGTTATAATCAACACACACAATGCAAGAGTGGGATGAACTTGTGACTAGTGACCTTGTGAGAGCAAAATAATGATAGTGATGTTATTGATAATTATGTTGATTGAGGGAAGAGGAGGTAAGAAAGCTCCAAAGTGAAGTAGAAAATGATGATGTAGTCGAACAATATGAAGGCAAGGAACATGTGAAGTATGTAAAGAATAATGATGATGATGATTTCATGATGAGGATGGGCAGGAACATGCATTTTTCCCAAGTAGAATTGAAAAAAGCAAGAGAGAGTTAGTGCTTTCTCAACTTTAAAAGAAGAAAACAAATTATATTTATCCATTTTCAAAGCTTTATAAAAAGCTCCCTAGAAACAAAGGTTTGGTCTCGATGTATACATACATACATGCATGCACACATACATTCATGCATACGTGCATGCATGCATGCACACATACATGCATACATATATACATAAATATGTAAGTAAATAAATATCTAGAGAGAGAGAGAGAGAGAGAGAGAGGGGGGGGGGGGGGGAGAGGGAGAGGGAGAGAGAGAGAGAGGGGGGGGAGGGGGAGGGAGGGGAGATCATGTGAGTTCATACCTCCTTAGTGTTCGATATTGGAAAAGAAGTTCTTGGGGTGTGTGTGTGTGTGTGTGTGTGAGAGAGAGAGAGAGAGAGAGAGAGAGGGGGGGGGGGGGGAGATCATGCGAGTTCATACCTCCTTAGTGTTCGATATTGGAAAAGAAGTTCTTGGTGTGTGTGTGTGTGAGAGAGAGAGAGAGAGAGAGAGAGAGAGAGAGAGAGAGAGAGAGAGATCATACCTCCTAGTATTATATATTCATAAAGAAATTCTTGATCGAACCATAATGCAATCAATGATATCTTTCCCTTTTGTAAAAACTTGCGACAGAAAGTGTCAATGTGTTTGCTAGATTAGCTATATATATTGAGAGGAGGTGCTTGTACTTAGTTGCAACTTCTCGGATATATTAAGCTAGATATTTAGTGCAATGCAACACATGCTAGGATGTTTCGGCAATCTTGTATCCTTGCTCACTTCTTTGCGCTATTCCTTTGAGCTCTATTTTATTCCTTGAGTGATGTCTGTTATAGTCATGGGGGCTGTGTCCCTTTGTGTTTGCATCACCTCTCATGAAGGCACATTTACATTGTGGAAGTGTATATGCATACATGCCTGTGAGTGAGATACCTTGGCTCTCATGTCTAGTGTGCTTCTTTTGAAGAGGATAAAAGAGAGCCTTAGGTCAGCATCTACCCAACTAAAATTTTAGATTCGTTGGTTGGATTGCTAGTCTTAATAGGCGATCAACCAATTAGAATTTCACACTTTTTAGATATATTGTTCGCCGATTTTCAGTTGGAATTTTGGAGTTACGGGTTTGACTACCCTTTAATAGGAAACGGGCTGGCTAAGCTTCCACACCCTCACCCTCCCTCTCAAACACCCCTTCCCCCCCCCCCCCTCTTTCTCTCTCTTTTCTCCCTTTCTCTCTACTATACCCCCCCACCTCTCTCTCTCCTGTGTGTGTTCTTTTTTTTCCCCCCGTTCACACACCCACTCACCTAGACACACACGGCCATCTAAGAGAGGCACAACTGCCCATAGGTTGCACTAATAAGTAGCAGGGGTCTTCCCAAGGTAATTAAATGTGGGTAGCCAACTTAGGTGGGCGATTGCCCAAATTGCCTAACGTGTTGCTCTATTTAGAACCATCAAAGCAGGTACATACCACCTGGTGCCCACCCATGCGTGAGGCATAATTGGTAGTGTGTGGCTATACATCAAGTGGATAGAAGATTAAACAAGAGTGCATAATTGCTTGTGCACACTGCCTCTTAGTATATTGAGACAAAGTGTGTTTTGGATGCAAAAGTGAAAGCAAATGAATTTTGCCCAACATTGGGCTATTGAAAGGCAAATTTAGTCTTGAAGGTAAAAAGCTTTGGAGGATGATCTTCATAAATGGCAATTTGAAACACACAGCTCAAGAATTGCATATAAAAGGAGTTTCAATCTTCCACCATATCACAAGGTAATAGTAAAAAAAGGGGTGAACTGACGAGTACATAGGGAGGAGATGTCTTCCTATTGGCGGGCACAATCATCAAGACCCCTTGTCAATATGAAGTTTGAAACGGGTGGGGGCTCTTGGTTTCCCAAAATTCATGAAATGCGCCACAAATCAACGAGCACTAAGTGGTAGCCATGTTGAGCGCTTAGAGTATAAATTTCCTAAGAGGGTGTTCCCACGCAACTGTAGCTGGAGCATGTATGCCGAAGAAATGCCCAAAAATGCATGTGAGTGCTTCGAAACCTTTCATGGGCATTGAATTCTCCATCAACAAAATAGGCAAGCATCAAGTGCCACATCCTCTTGTGCTGAAGCATCTTGCCATAGCACATCGTTGGCAACATGCCTTAAGGGCATGCTTGCATGCATACCCGGTGTGCCGGGGTGGCCACTCAGCTCGTTCACACGTTAAGAGTGTTGCGAGTGGCAGATTGGCCTCCTAGTGGCCATATAGATTCTTGGAGGCCCTAGCCCCTCTGTTTGAGCACTTGTGTGCTCAATTGAGTTCGCACATGTGCTTGTGCACCTGGCCAACGATCTCGCACTAGTTGTCTACGTGAGCTTCTCTGTACTTTGCTTTGACCCATTCTATACGCTTGGCTTTGCTCTGCTCCCGCTCTGCCTTGTGCACTCGCATCTCTATTTCGTGTGGCCTCGATGGCTAGAGGTCATTTCACTAACGCACTAGTTGCTGGTAAACTGAGGGCGATGGCGGTGGCTCTGCGAAAGTGGGGCATCGATGCCGAATTCGCTACGCGGGGGGCATTGGGGGGGGACACACGGGTGGCACGTTCAAAACGTCATTCTCAACGCATTCGGCACGTGGGGTGTGTGTGTGCGTGCGCTCGCGTGGGAACGGCTTCGAAACATGAAGACATGGTAGAGATGTAGAGGGATGATTCAGAAAACCAAAGATGATCACCATCATATAATGATCATAATGCGTCATGATGATGATGATCACAATGACCATGATCATCATTGATAAATGTATATATATATATATATATATACACACACACAAATGAGAATCATTAAATTTTCGAAGTGTTGATCGTCTTCTCCATCTTCTTCTTCTTCTTCTGCTTCATTTCCTCCATCAATTTTCACTTCACACTCCAAATTTTCTGCTCCTCCCCTCCCGATCCTCTCTTCATCCTCCTCCAACCTCCCATTCGTAACCCTGGCGCAGAAGATCGGGAAGTCGATCCGTCGCCCTGGTGTCATGTCCAAGGCCCTTGTCTATGCCGATATCAATTTGAATCGCCCCAAAGAGTACTGGGACTACGAGTCCCTCACCGTCCAATGGGGGTCCGCCCACTTCCTCCCTCGCTCGCTCCAATTCCGTTGAATTATTGATCGCCAATTTTAAGACGTTGCTGCTTGCACCCTCTATTTGCTTTTTTGAGCTGATCCGATCCATTTCTGCTGTCGACCCAGTGATCAAGAGGACTACGAAGTGGTACGGAAAGTGGGGCGTGGCAAGTACAGTGAGGTTTTCGAGGGTATCAACACTGTCAACAGCGAGCGTTGTATCATCAAAATACTGAAGCCAGTCAAGAAAAAGAAGGTGTCAGCTCGCTTTCACACTGTTGGAAGGAACTTCGACTCCTGCGCTGACATTTAAAACAAGATCTTCTAATTGAACACTAGTTAATCCAATCCATGCGCTTAAAGGGGCGATACAGAAGCCTTCATATCCTATAGAGGAAGATTCTACTTAGTCTATGAAATATTAGCAATGGTCCGCCCGTGGCCAGTCTTGTCATGCGCCACTCTGAGCTGTGAAGGTTTGGCAGGTTTGTTTTTTTGCGATCTAGTGGTCCGGTATAATTGTCCGCATGAGCAACGAAACACAGTTTAAGTTTGAAAACTTGTCCAAAGTTTTTTCAGTTCTGGACCCAACTCTACTGTGGTCTGTAGTTAGACATCGCATTAGCATAAGTGTTACAGCTATTAGATGTCCATACAAAATCGTATTTACGGTGATTAGTTTGGAGTAATTGACCTTGTTTGCTTCTGTATGGAGTCCTTTTGGTTGGTTTAGAGGTTTTTAATTTAAGCACGAAGGTAGACGTTTATCTTTTATGGCTTGTTATTTGGCTATTGCGGTCACGCTTTGGTAACCTGAGCATAGGCTAATCTACAGGTCTATTGAACCTTTCTTTGCTTCTGTCATCTCATGTGCCTAAAACATGGACAGTGCTTATGAATCGAACAAAAAGCTGAATTGCTATGGGCGATTGAGTTTCTTGGTGCCACAGTGCATTCAGCATAATAACCTAAGAGCTTGCTGACTTTTCTTGGCAAGATGCTGAATGAAACTCTGACTTAGTTGATGGTCTGCTTTTTCTTGTCTGCTGTTTTCTTGATTTATATGTGATCAAGTTTCTGGTCTTGACAGATCAAGAGAGAAATCAAAATTCTTCAGAATCTTTGTGGGGGACCGAATATTGTGAAGCTTTTTGACATAGTTCGGGATCCTCAATCCAAAACACCAAGCCTGATCTTTGAATATGTGAATAACACGGATTTTAAAGTTCTGTATCCGACATTGACAGATTACGACATTCGGTATTACATTTATGAGCTACTCAAGGTAAGTTTTAAAAAGCTTGGTTTGCTTGACTACAGTTATATGGCCTTTTCCTTTTTGAAACTTGCGGTACAGTGAAAGGTACATTATGAGCAGCTCTAGGAGAGAATGGGAATGTAAATTACCAAATAATTAATTGTCATTTGGAGAAGAAAAATTTCTGGTCCAGCATTTCCATTACGCTGGGAATGAATGGCTCTACTCTGAGTCATATGGTTGCGGGCAGATATTTGAGGATTGGTTGTCAATTACCCTTCCAAACCTTCTAGCCATCGAAATGATAACATGTCTTCTTGTTACAAGGGGCCATCTACTTTCCTTGCAGACCTGAGGATTGGGTTGCACCTTCTGAGTGGTGGTGTGTTGTAGATGGCTGAACTTATGCTGCAGTCTTCCTCTTTTTGCTTGATTCTGTGCTCTCTAGCAGATATCATTGATCTCTTTTACTTCCCTGCCCTTTTTCCCATTCTTTATCAGTTTGATGCTTTTTGCCCTAGACATTTATACGGATGCAATATGATACAGGCACTTGATTACTGCCATTCTCAAGGAATCATGCACAGGGATGTGAAACCTCACAATGTGATGATTGATCATGAGCAAAAGAAGTTGCGTCTCATTGACTGGGGCCTAGCAGAGTTTTATCACCCAGGGAAGGAATACAATGTTCGAGTGGCTTCAAGGTTTTGTTCCGATATTGCAGACTTTTAATTTTGGCATTTGGTTCAATTTGTTTAAAGCTACGTTGTACTACCACGAAACTCAGTCTTGTTTGTCTACGCATGCTTTGTAGATATTTCAAAGGTCCAGAGCTTCTCGTGGATTTGCAGGACTATGACTATTCTCTAGATATGTGGAGCCTTGGTTGCATGTTTGCAGGGATGGTAAGTCAGCCATTTAGCGTATGGATAGAAACTTGAAAATTGGTAGATTAGATGTTTTGTGTGAGTTTGTTTTCTTTTTACGTTATATTGCTTCAGCCTTGGGTCAAGAGTTGGTGAGGTTACTTTTAAAGCGCGTTTGGTCTTGCATTTTGTTTTTTGCTTTTGTTTCGCTCGATGGCATATGTTCTATGGAAAACCACATAGTGCATGTGCAATATAAAAGGTCATCTTGCAGATGTAATGGTCTTGTTCCCCAGCATCAAAAAACTGCAGCAAAGACTCTTTTGGGTGACTCTTTGGGGTGATTCTCTTGTTTTTCGGGGGTGTGGTACAGATATCTCAGGCAATTGTTCGTAAATATGTGTGTATAATTGAGATGAGAGGGATACACACATAGTCTGAAACTCTAGACATGTCCTACGTAGTGTAAAATGTCATATGCAGGGCTTCTGGGATGGTTTTTTCGATACTTCTGGAGTGTTGATGTAATTTTAAAATTAGGAAACATTATAGGGTTTTGCAAATGACTTGTGTCTTGTATGAGAATGTGTAGTGGGAATCTACAGATATCTGAGCCAAATGTTAGTAAATGTGTGTGTAAAATTGAGAAGAGAGGCATACACATAGTCTGAAATCCTGACATGTCCTACGTATGAGAAGAGTATTTCTTTTACTCTAGCCCCATATAGGTAATTACAATGAGAGAAAAACGCCCTGAGGTAATCATATAAGAGATAAAAATGACCCTGAGGTAATTATATAGGCAATTACAGTTATATAGGTAATTACAAGATAAAAATTACCTCAAGGGTCTAATAACTTTTCAACTGCTATTCCTGACATCTCAGTATGTCCTAATGATCACCCTCATTTATTAGACGTCTCTGAATAGTTTTGCAAAGCCTGAGCCTTTCGAAATTTCCAATGGGTGAACACTTCCAACTGTGTTCTCTGAAGGCCAATAAACAGTTCTAGGCTGACTCTTACCCATAAGCAGCCTGATCAGCTCCTCCAGGCCCACCTGCCTCATTTTATGTGACCCATAGGCTGCCAGATCTGGTCCGTGGTGGGGTCTCTTGGCAATCCATATTCTGCCTCCTCTTCGCCCCCTGGGCCTCTCTCCTTGCCCATAATTGGCCAATTGTACTTTTCCTTCTGCGAAGTCTTCCAGTCTCCATGGCTGGGCATACTGCCAATGTGGCAGCCTTCCTTGCTGTCAACATGGCAGTCTACATGCTGTCCGATAGGAGGCCAATTGTAATTGTTAGGCCTCCATGTGGCAGTACATTCCAGTTTTAATGCGACATGACTTTGGATGGGTCAGGAGTCAGTTTGACAGTGTTTAGAGAGACCCTAGGGTAGTTTGAGGTAACTCATGCGTGTACATAATGGTTTGGTTTTGTGTATGAAACCATGATAGGTGCCAGGGACTAGAAGGTTCCTTCGATTTTCTTATGCATGGGTATATGATTGCTATGTAAAATTACCTTGGGGTAATTAATGAACATGGCAGTTAATTGTATTTCAAGAAAGGGGCCAAAAAGGCCCTAAGGTAAAGCATAAGGTCTATCACTTGGCATGATGCCAAGTAGTGGTAAGAACATTCTAGGGTCTAGGGGTCATCACACTTTGGGTAGAAGGATCTCGAGGTGCGCGAGTCCCTGACATACACACCAAGAGCTTCACTTTTTGAAGCTTGTTTGTGTGTCATTCTTTAATCATCGTAATCCACAATAGGCTTAGTAATTGATTGTGAAGTGCCAGCACTCAACTGTTTGGAGTGCCATCTACCTCAACATTGTAGTGCATTGATTGTAATTTGTTCAACCTATTGTCCTTTCACATTGAGAGAAGAATGCACTGGTGCTAGGAGTAAATTGTCCACAGGATCAACCTATGGCTTAATTAGGTCAACAGCCTAATTTCATTTGTTTCTAATTTAGTTGGCTGGAGATCTCCTTTGCATACCCGTTATTTGTGATTTTGATTTGTCAATTAACTGGTTGGGACTTGGAGAGTAGACTGTCCATTTTACATTGTGAAGATGCTGACAAAGATATTGCACACACGTGCTTGGTGCTAGTTGTGATCGTGGCAAGGGTCCTTTTGTTTGTGACAATTTGGTATCAGAGCAGTTAGGTTGCATTATGTTGTGCTGTGTTGTACTTGATTCTGTCAACACAGAAGCTGACGTGTGCAAGCGGAGTTAGCTTTTGAGTTAACGAGTAGAAGCCCATAATTCCAGCACAGAACGTCGGAAGTGGCAGAATTGGTTGTCTATTGTATGAAACGAAGGACTGACTGCGATGGTCTATGGAGGCACAAGTTTGAGGTGACAAATTGCAGTGGTTTGGTGACTTGCGAAAAGTTATTGTAAAAAGTGTGGCTATCAGTCGGATTGTGAATGTATTGCTCAGCCGGAATTGCTGAAGATGGGCATCAAATTTGTGACCCAGGAAGTTTATGATGACACCGGTAATTGACAACGCATAGATAGCAGTCTACTTGTTTTGAAATTAGAAGAGCACGACGCACAGAGTGCGGAACTGAAGGATTACTTCACCAGACAAATGAAGGACTTAAAGGACTTGGTTACAGCCCAAACACAGATGTTTATGGTGCTACAAGCTACGGTTACAGGTTTGATAGCAGAACCCGTAGGAGTATACATGTGGTTTCCTCCTTCACAGCCGAGACTTCACAAAAGTGCCTCTCGTCTTTGTTCATCCAACCTCTCTAAAGTGGCTAACCTGACTGTACATGCTTCTACTGCATCCATAGTTTGTTCCACTGCTATTCTCAGGGTAGGCAACTCTAACTCAATTGGCAAAACTGCTTCTGTTCCATACACCAAGTGAAATGGAGAGTATCCTGTAGCCACCGTATGTGTAATACGATAGGCCCACAAAGCAAAGGGCAGCCACTTTTCCCATTCAGATCTGGTCCTTTGGATCATCTTAGCAATAATTTCACACAGTATTCCATTAGTCTTCTCCGCAAGACCATTGCATTGAGGGTAGTAGGGGCATAACATCTATAGCAGACACCTTCTCGGGATCCTCAATCCCATCTTGAGACACAACATGCCCCAAAAGCTTTACTTTATCCTCTGCAAGGTGACATTTAAGAGGATTTAGATTACCCTGGGCGTCATCTATCCTGTGAAGCGCCAAACGGGTCTTTTCCGAATGATCCATTTTAGAGCTATAAATATAGAAATCATCTCTGAAGACTCATATAAACTTGCCTAGGTAGGCCTCAAACAATTCATTCATAAACTTTTGAAAAGTAGAGGGGCATTCATATCACGACTCTGTATGCATAAGTCCAAAAGGTGTCACGAAGGTAGTTTTCTGCTGGCGGTCCTCCACAATCCCAAGCTGAAAGTACCCCAAATTACCATCATATGGTGTACCACCTGCCACCTGATCCAGAATCTCATCCTGAAATGGGAGGGGATAAAAATCTCTTTTAGTGCATGCATTCAAAGGACACATGTCTACACAGATTGGCCACTTTTCCCCTTTCCTTGGAGTTAGTAAACAATTTGTGAATCTCCAACTTCAGGGCATCCGCCTGAATCAAACCCAATCTTCTAAGCTTCCGCACATTGGCTTGGCATTAGGTTCTAACTTGATCTCATGCTGCACCATTGTCACTGTACCCATCTGCCAAAAAAAGCTGAGGGAAATCATCCAACATATCCAAGTAAGCTTCTATCTCTGAGTTGTCCAACTGTGGATTCAATATCCTTGCATTTGCTGGCCTCCTTTCACATCTGTCTGCTGCATCTTCTTCTTCTTCTGGGGTCCTCATTACACTCCAAGTTATGCCAAATACCTTAACATTAGAGCCTCTGGCTCCTCAATAGTTGTCTTCTTTGTATTTGTATCATATTCATTATATCCTGTGGATGAAGTCTCCTCTGACTTCTGATCTGACTTCTCATATCCTGTGGATGAAGTCTCCTCTGACTTCTCATCTCTTGTCAATTCTTTCTTCCCATTTTTCAAGCTGTACTTTACTTTTTAGTGTCATCATGCAGGATTGACTCTCCAGGGGCCCACTTTTGTATTGCTCCAACTTGATGCTGCCACGGCCGCCCCAATATAATGGGGTATGCATTCTTGTCTAGCTTTGTCAGGAGTATGTGGAAAGTACACATGGCTGCAACATCACATACATCCACCCGAGCAATAGCTCCTGAAGACTTATCCCTGGATCTTATGCAAGGAAGGAGCGTTGCTTTTCAAGCCAACCTCCTGCATTGTCTGTTCACTGATAGGATTGATGGTGGCCCCACCATCAACATACGCATTCATTAGAGGCATACCATTTATTGAGGCTGTCACAACAGAGATCTGATTACTTAAATCTATGCTTACATATTTGGTGTCTGCTGTTCCTTTCTTCTTCCTCGATCTATGTGAACTGGTTGCCCTCACAAACTGCCGTCTCAAAGCAGGGATGACTGCAAGCAATTGAGGACTGGTGATACTTGTCTTCACTCCACGCAGATAAGCGATGAGATCATAATCCTGCACTCCTTGGTCCAATGGGAAATCTGCTAAACCAATCTTATGTATGGAAGATTTCTTCTTCTTTCTCTTCCTTTCGTATACCTTTCGCCTCCAACAAAGCTATGGGCTTATCATTTTCCATCTTTCCTACCAATCGAGGGCAATCATACTTTACATGCCCTTTCTCATGGCATTCAAAGCAGATAATATTAAAGCGATCACGCGGAATTCTTGGCTCCATCCTGTGCACATTAGCTGGCGGGGCCTGCACCAGATGCAACTTAAGCTCATTGAACTCTGCTATCATACCGCTAGTAGGTGGCATAACAACTGTACTAGTCATTTTAGAGGATGTACCTGCTCCCATTGAAGTCAATGGCATGGGCTTGATTGGCTTTCCGTCTCAATGGGGGATCCACCCGTAAGAAATCTGTTCAACTTCAAAATGCTCCAGTCCAGTAGTGGACACAAGTACAAGTAGCCTCACCGGCTCACCCTCAGCGTGTCCATGGCTTCCTCTTGCCTTTGCAGACACAGCCCTTGCGGCAGCTGCCTCATACTTGCTCCACACTGATTCAAAGCGTACTTCAAAGCTCTTCACTGAGTGCCCCTCCAGCTGGCTTAACTTATACACTTGAACCAGCAAGACATTAGGAGATTTTCCACCCTGAACAGCCCCCCAATCATTCTGGAAGTGTCCTATGCCAGGCTAATGCCATCCCTTCCAAGAAGCAGACAAGAACGTGGCCCACATAGCTTCTGGCCAGCCAGCATGCGGCTGGCTCTCACAAAATTCTGGAGGTATGCCTCAATATCCTCCCCCTCCTTGCCTTGGAAAATGGGCACCTCCGCCATTCTCACAACAATATCAAATCATACCTGCAACTAAAGGAAAAGAGCAGTCCCCAAACTGTTCAACTCAGCAACTTCCAAGAAAAACAGTTTATAAACATATCTTCACACGGAGCAACACCCAAGTGCATATTTGACAACTCAAAACTATTATTGGTATCAAAAGCCCTCTCCAAGCCTTTTGATTTTTATGGTCAAACTGACTGTATCAGTAGACTATACCCTTTGACTGCAAGTTATCTTTCATTGACAACCCTAGCTGTTTCCTGCATCAGTACTTATGTGACCAACCACAATTGCCACTGGAATTTCAAACTCAAACTCCACTGAAGAACAGACAAAGAAGGCTAAGTAGGTTGGATAAGCTGTAGGCGGGGACGAATGGACACGGCATAGGAAGGTTCCGGTGCAAAGAAAAGCTTGTACACCACTCGGATTGACCGCATCACCACCTTACACCTCAACCACCTTTGGCACTACGCCAAACAGCACCAAATGTTTCAAACAACTTCAAGTAACATCGCCCCAGCAAAGCACTGCCAATTCGCATCCCTTAGCGCCAATAATCAAACGCAGCAAGAAACATAATCCAGAACACCCCTGCAATCAGCATTGCCATACAAGGTGAAATATCAAACATATCACGAACATCAATCGAGAAGACACAACCACCACCAGTACTGAACCAATAAGCCCAATGCAAACAATGCGATCAACCCTCCCGTTGGGCAAATCTTCACAATATGCTTTGAAACGTAGCCAGCAGTAGCACTTCTTCCCGCTTATCAACTACGCAATTCATCACTTTACACCATCACAGCTTGAAAAAACGATTCTATCCATCGCCAATGTTGCTCTCAAAGCAAGACACGAAGCATCAGATTTATCATGTTGTTGCCATCGTGTCATAGTTCATCACACGACATCTATGCCTCCTCTAATTCTTTCCATTAGAATACAACCTCTTCCAATCATGTCGCTACGCTCCTCCTCCACAGGCCGACTCGTTTGCTTAGTGCTTTAGTTACCTTTTTCCTTTTATCACCTCTCCCTCGCGTGACCATAGGCTTATCCGGCATCTCCACCATAAATGAGAGGACATTTGTGCCCGAGATGCAGGCAGGGGCGAAGGAGGGAAGAGGCAGGCTGACACACATGAAAAACCAAACGCCAAAAGCGTCATTCTATTCATTCCTTGTACATCATGTCTCTCTCTGTACATACATTTTTTCCAAAACCACGAGAGCACTTCTTTGTGTCTCTCTCTCCCCCTCTCCAGAGAAATCCCCTCTATCGACACCCAAATCTCTAGATACTTCCCTCTTCAAACTCATTCACACTCGATCCTTACTTCAGAAACTTAAGCACTCTAAAACCCAAACCCCCCTACCCCCCATGGGATCACGTTTTGCACACAGAAAGAAAATCCTGTAACTCTCTTCGTGACTCCAATTTGCTTGATTTCAGAGTTATTCTGGAGCTCTCATGATTTCCCATCTCTCTTTGGATTCTATAGCGAACTGGGATTACATGGCTTGACATTTTTATACACTTTTGCAGAAACTAATTTTTACATATGACACTAGGGGCCTTGCTGAGTGTTATACTAAGAAGCTCAAAAACTAGTATATCCTGAGATGACAAGAGATGTGATTGAGTGTCATCTATTACCCTGGTGCCATGGCAGCTCTTTGGTGGGATGCGAAGATAGTATTTGCCTATGTGGTCGCCTCTTGTTGTGGTGGGAGACGTGGTCTCCGGGTGAAGCTATATTGAGAGTGACACCTCTTCATTGGCTATCCCCTTTGAGTAGAGTTGAGATAGGCTAGACCTCCATCATGTGTGCTCTGGTCAACCTGTGTGTTGTGCATGGTCGCGTCTCTGGTTCTATAGCTCCACGTTGTCTCTTTGTGCTGATCCACTTGCCCTCAGATCAGCTAGCTCCTCCTTCTCTGCTCCACTATGTTGTGGGACTGACTCAAATGTATAGAAATTTGTGACATGTTGATGTGCTCGACCCATCTGTGTCTCTTGTGGCACTCTCACTTCTTGCTGTCTGATCTATCTCAGTACGGTCTCTTTGTGTCTCTGTATCTCAATCAGATAGAGATCAACGGAGGCCCTAGTCATGAAAGTGGATTAGTCCAGAGTGTGCCCCAAAACCGTGTCCCTCCTGAAAAAGGCAATAATATTGTCCACAGATCTCATAATAGATTGGGCAAGTACATAGGAAATGCTCCCTCGTCTCCACCTCCAGTTTGTGTAGCTTGCAGGTCTGCTGCTCTCTAAATGTTCCTTCGGCTCTCCTTGCCTCGATCCTTAGCTGATGGGTGTCCAATGGCAATCCTTGGTGCATGTGAGACTCCTCTATCCTCTAGGTATTGTGGTTTGATAATCACTCGTTCCTTTGATACTTTGAAAATGTGGTCACGACAGAACTAGATCTTGGTGGGGAACTCCTAGTCCCCCCCCCCCCCCTTGTTGGTGACATATAGCGCTAGAATAGATCCAATCGTATGATACGATTGATCTCATCTCGTGGGATTAAGGGGGATGAAGCCTCCAAACTATATTGAAAGGGAGGGAGTTAGTCCAGCTTAATAGCTAACCTGACTAATAAGGCATCTGGATATACATGCGTGCTCGGTCGTGCTAACCCCTCTAGTCGTGTAGATGACTAATGCTAGCCTCGGTAGTCTCCAACTAAGCAAAGTCCAAACTGTGTGAAGGTATGTCACTCTATGAAAGATGGCATCACTTTGGTGTGTTCATGGAGAACTTTGCTTGTACTATTTGATGAGGGGATGAGGGCTTACTTTGAATCATCCATGATTCCATAATCACTTGTAGCCTCTCAAATCTCCTCCAATCAGTCGTCGAGAAATCACTCCCCTAGAAGGATGATGTATACATGGATGTCGGCTTGACTAGTGTATCAAACAGCCATCCCTTCGTCGAGATGTATTGGAAGTGTGCCTGCTCTAGTCGGGCTTGAGCTCCGTAACCTCGTGTAACCCGTGCCTTGTCTGCATGAATCATCATGGAAATTGGTCCCATGAGGACTGCCCCTAGATAAGTGTAGGACTGCAGAGTCTCCCCTCGATAAGTGAAACCGTGTCAATGAAGTGCTATTCGTAAGATATTAAAAATCATAACCTTGGCCTTGCCAAGGTTGATTGTGAAGTCTTTCTCCTTGCAATACACCTCTAGGGCCTCTAGGTGTCTCTGTAGGTCTGCTATTGAAAGTGGATCTAAGGACTATATCCTGTGCGTACAACAATATCTATATCAGAGAGAGAGAGAGAGAGAGAGAGAGAGAGAGAGAGAGAAAGAGAGATGTATTAATGTCTGCAAGAGGCCTCGCGGGCCTATGAGACGAAGTGCAAAACCAAAAGGTTAACTCATACAAGCCATTGAGGGCTGAAGCAAAGGGTTCACTAAGACCCTTGCTGAAAGCTAAAGCGCTAAACTAGTGAACAAAATACCAGAGTCGCAAAATAACAGAAGAGTATCAGGTGCTCAGAGCTAGCGCTCCTAGTACATGCTCAGGTTCCATATATCTGGGTAACCTGGTGGCTCTTTGATGAGATGTGAGGAGCTCTTGTATCTATGTCAGATGGCCAGACGGAAAGAGTCAACCAAGTTCTGGAAGAAATGCTTCGACATTATATTTAGTCACACCTTGTCGAGCTGTCTCTCGATGCGGTGGAGGGTATGGTCTCCTCGATCTCTGGATTCGGTGGGCTACGTCGGTCACCTTTGAGGAGGGCTGAAATAGGCCGAACCTCAATTGTGCGTGCTTTGGTTCCTCTCCGTGTTGCACGTGGAATGTGTCTCTCCTCTGGAAGCATCGTGGTGGACACTCCCATTGCTAATCCATGATGCTCTCATCTCATCAAGCTCCTCTCCCTCAGCCTCACCGGCAGCTGAGTCAGATGCATAGAAGTTTGTAACAAGTGTCTGAGCTAAAGTGTCTGAGCTCTGTTGATCTCGTTGACTTGTGGCATCAGTCTGTGTTGCTCTCTGGTCTGTTGCATCAGTATATCTCTGTGTCGTCGCATCTCAATCAGATAGAGCCCAACACTAACCTGATCGAGAAAATGGATCAGCCGTGTAAGTGGACCAAAGCCATGCCATTTTTGAAAGAGGTAGTGATATTGTCCTCGAATCTCATAATAGACTGGGGGCAGACACATAGAAAGTGCTCCTTTGTCTTGATCTCCTCCATGTGGCATAGTGTGCAAGTCCTCTGCCCTCTGGGTATACCTGCAGCTCTCCTTGCCTCAAGCAGAGAGAGAGAGAGAGAGAGAGAGAGAGAGAGTAGTTTTTTGATTAGAAGCATTTCGTCATATGCACGCTTGGGGCTATTTCTAAAATTTTTGTGTATAACTTGTTTAAAAGGCTTGAAAAGAGTATATGTATTTGGAACATAACTTCATGGGTCTAATGCAAGCACAGATAAATGTTTTAACTTGTTTGTGTCATTGATCAGATTTTTCGAAAGGAACCATTCTTCTATGGCCATGACAATTATGACCAATTGGTGAAAATTGCCAAAGTGAGTAAGTCTAGTTCAAAGTGTGTAGTGAATTTTTGCACTATTTTTTATGCTTTTTCTAACTGCGGGAGTCTATTTACTAGGTACTTGGCACAGATGAGTTGAATGCATATTTGAACAAGTATTGTCTAGAGCTTGATCCCCACCTTGAGGCATTGGTTGGAAGGTTAGCAATAATTCTTAAAGGCAAATGTCAAGATTATGTTAGTAATTTTTTTGCTCTTTGTTGTAAAATCCAATTTATTGATAATTTTTTGGTTCCTTATTAGGTTAAGTTTATATAATCTTGATAGTGAAATCCATGAAGCTGCGTGGATTAACTTGGCTGCTATTTCTTACAACAGACATATATTTGAATGTGTCTTGAATGTCATGCAAATGTGTCATATTAACTTTAAACACTTTTGATATGGCTAAATATGACGTGATTCTATAGGTTCTCTCATCTTTGCACAATCAAGAGTGATTTATTTCATATTACGGGCTATTTAAAAAAAAATGATGAAGAAATCTGCTCTATTCTATCTTTTAGTCATTATATGTTTTGAATTCCGGCTTTGGGTATGTTTAGGATTCTTGAATGTAGAATCAAAATCCAAAGTGGGGAGCTTCAAAGCCCATTTTCTTTTGAATTTTTTGGTTTTTACTATTTTTGGAGTTTAGAGCAGTGTAGTATTCACAAAAAACTGAGGTTTAATGTGAGGTGGATGACATTTTTGGAATTTAACGATCAAATTCCAAAATAGAGGGTTTTAAAACCAGGGAATTCGAAGGCATATTAGTTCTATTTTTTCTTAAAACCTCCATAAAAATCTTAAAATTTTAAGTTGAAGATTTTCTATTTACAAGTGAAGAAAAATGCTTAGCATGAACATTCGCATTGATTGCTAATTTCCTACCTATTAAGAGTGTTCAAGCATGTAAGGCCAACTCTAGTGTCTAATTGAATAAGCATAATGAGCTCTCTCTCTCTCTCTCTCTCTCTCTCTCTCTCTCCCCTTAGGTATTGTTTTGTTTTGGTAACCCCACCAACCTCCTTATTTATTTATTTTTCTTATTTTTAATTTGAAAAATAGTTTCAATTTTGTTTTCTTGTGTTTTGGTTTATCTATGTGTTAGCATGGGTGTTTCTTTTGTTTTCATTAAATATCTGCCCGGCCCGTGTGCCAAGAAAGACCAAAATCCAAGAGGACGGTCAACAGCTGTGACTCCTCCCCGGACCAATCCACTCCCTCCCAGAACGTGAAGATGTTGTCTAGGATGTTGCGCTCTTGGACGAACCCGATTTGTGTGTCGTGAATGATGTCAGTAAGATGGGGCCGTAATTGCAAACTCAAGTCCTTGGCGGGGATCTTGTATGCAGTATCAAGCAAAGTGATCAGTCTTTATTGCCGGATGTCTAATCTGTCTCCCCCTTTTGGGATCAAACAAATCCACCTCTTGCTCAGGGACTGAGAAAGGGAGCCTGTGTCGAAAATCTTTTGGCAAGCTACTTGGAAAGGGGTGGAGATGATCTCCCAGAAGCTCCGGAAGAAGACCAGAGTCAAGCCATCCTCGCCAGGACACTTTTGGGTCGGGAGAGCCTTGAGGGCTTCCTAAAGCTTCTTATCCGTGAAAGGCTCCTCCAGACTGTTGCACAAATCTTGTGAGACTACTAAACTTGTGGTCAGGTCTAAAATCTCCTACGGGTCAGTGTGCTTGATGCTCCGCGGATCTCGAAGACATTGCAGCTGTGTGCTTGTCGATCGGGGCCCAGTGGTTTGAAAGAACTGCTTCGTGATCCTGTCTCCTTGCTGTACCCACCGGGCTCGGGAAGAGTGATTGGAGAACTCGGCCCGCCAAATCTCCGTGTCTTGAAGCTCAAGGCGAGCACACTCAAACTTGCCACTAAGCTCCTTGAGCCTCTCTATGGAGGCGAGGTCTCTCCGCTATGCCCGCTCGCGCTCTTGAAGAGCCCTCCTTCGCCTAAGGGCATGAGCTTGCAACTCCTCACTGCTCCTCTGGATCGTATCGGCCACCCACGAAGCCCAGCCCTCGCACGGTGCCGTCTCTGATTGCTGCCAAATGTCTACCATGACCTGTTGAATCTCCTCGTCCTGCAGGTCCTCTGGAATGCGGATCCCCTTTTGGGGAAGACCTCGGCGGGGCTGCTCTAAGTGGAGTACTGCTGGAGAGTGATTTGACAGCGTGGCACTTGCCAGAATCTCAGTAGAGCCACCTCTGTGCAGTGCCCAGTCCCCAACGTAGAAGCGGTCTAGCCTCTCAAGTGGTCCATCATGTCTCCTTTGTCCGAAAGAGAAGAGGAGACTGCTAGGTATCCTATTGAACTCTGGCTCTCGCCATGGGTCTTTGCCACTGATCATGAAAATGAATTGCTTCCAAATGCTTCGCTCTACTATTGGCATCTCACAGAAGGAGGCGTCGCCCTACTTGTCCTCCCGAAACTCCATGTTGTTGAAGTCCCCTCCAACAAATGAGGAGTCTACATTTGGAAGACACTCTGACAACCTCTTGCAAAAGGCCGGATGATGATGTCTACACGCTGGGGCATACACGTTCAGGATCCCAATCTTGGACTCTCCCATCCTAACTGCCATCCAAACTGCCCGTCTTGGGATAAGCTTGCCTTGATCATAAACCTCTGGAGCCACTGTCTGTGAGACCGAGATACAGACCCCTCCGCTTCGTCCTACTGCAGGGGACCACACCTTCGGGCCTCTCCTCTGGTGAAGGTGGTGTCGCCGTCTAATGTCTGATGCTGAGAACATATGCTCGTGAATCAAAAGGATGTCCACTGTCCGCCCTACCACTGCCCTCTGCAACTCGTGCCGAAGGATCAGGTACTGCGGTTGACTACGAGCACAGTCATGGAGCCCGTGCACGTTCCAACTCACTATGGTCCAGCTCATGAGGACGGGGATGCAGAAAACAAGGCTCTCCTGTGAGTGGGTGGCTGTTCCAGAAAGACCGCCTCGTGTGACTTTGTCGGGGGTTCGGAGGGCGAGTAGTCCGTGTCTGTACGTCGACATACTAAGGTGGACTCCGGCTCAATGCCAATCTTCTGTGCCCACTTCATCATGGAGACTTCCACCTCGAACAACTCGGCACACTTCTGGAGTGGCTAGTAGTATGCGTGATCAACCTTTGCCTCAAGCGGCAATCTGATAACTCCTACCGCCAAACCACACATCGTCTTCTCCCGCGTGAAGCACAGCTGAAAATTCACCTCAACGCCATGGGCGTGTCAAAGATACAGTCCCTGTGGCCCCATCTACTTGTCCATCATGCGTGAAATCTGATCTCCCATAATAGCATCAAACACCACTGAGAACCACTTCTCCAACCTTGTGGAGGCGAACTGGAATCTCCAAACTGGGTGTGTCTGGGAGCCCACTATGTCGATCGAACCCCCTTTCCGGGGCTGCAAGATTAGAAGCATTACCTCCATGGGAAGAGGGTAAGAGCGCTGAATCTCCAGATAATTCTAGGGTTCCAATCTCCAGAAGTCCTGCGGTAAGAGACCCCCAGGCTAGAAATTGAGTTGCTGACCGGGAGGACGAGCCCCTTTCCTATGGCTCCCTCCTCGAGTGGAGAGAGGGGACATGATGCTGCGGTGAGGAAGCGGAAGGGGACGCCATCTTACCCTTGCCTGTTGGTAGGGGTGTCGAGGTAGGGGAGGGGAGGGGGGCTGAAGAACCTGCTAAGGAGGTGGAGAGGGGGGCGGAGGGGGAGGGGGAGGGGGGGGAGGCAGAGGGAGGGAGGCGGGCGGTGAGGATGACCATAGCAGGAGGGGCGAGGGGGGGGAGGGGGCGGGGGGAATCCAGGAGGGAGGGGGGGGAGTGGAGAGGGAGAGGGATCTGGAGGAGGGGGGGAAGTAGGGGCGACCACAGGCCCTCTCTGTTGATCAGGCTTTGCGGGGCTCTGGATCCACTCCTCCTTAGCCATCGTTGCTGGGCTAACATCCACAGCCTCTGCCATCGCAACATCAGGAGCTCTTGGGGATCGTTGTTGATACAAGGGTGAATGCGGACGCTTAACCTCCATCACGAGAGGATCTCGTGGCTGGGCAATGGCCCTTGCAACTGGGGGGGTGGGTCTCCACGTATGGGTTCCTACTGCTGCTCCTCCTCCTCAGGTGCCTATCGAAAAACTCTGTCTCTCTCTTTGCATCTAGCCCTATGCCTGTGGTGCTGTCGGGCCTGTTTTTTTTTAAACCTAGGTTCAGTCCCCTTCTGAAGGGGTCACCCAGGGGGTCTGAGACTCTTGCTACTCTTATCTGGGGGGGTGTTGGGCTCTGGCCTGCTGACTCTGACTGCTCTACGGCGGTGAGGGGGAGGAGATTGGCCTTGGCCGCGGGGGCAATCTCTGGCTAGGTGACCCATTTGTCTACAACGAAGACACTGGCCTAGTAACCTAGAAATCTCCACTCATTGGCGAAGTGTACCCCCTTCAAGGGTCTCTAGGAGGATCAACTTTGGGAGGGACTCTGGGCTCTCAACCACCAGTTTGATCCTGGGGACCTCGTCATCTGCTACCACTGATGCGGCCGAATTAGGCGGAGACTTGAGCACAATGCCAAATGCTCGACCAATGGAGGGGAGGATGATTGTATACTCCTTTGGGAGCCCTGGGAAGCTGAGCGTAATCGAAAAACGGGGAACATGGTGTGTCGTGCATAGTTACCAGGGAACGGCGTTCTGTCATCTTGGAACGTGGGAACGTCGTTCCCAGGTGGAGTGCCTATCGGGAACGCTCGAGAACATTCCCAGTTTGGGGAACGCTAGGGAACGTGGCCGGAACGGCCAAGGAACGGCTAGGGTTTGGCGTTCTCGGTTCGGGGTTGCGCGGGGAACGTCTTTAGCTGCCGACGAGGGGTTTTCCCACACTCCCTCTCACTCCCTTCTACTCCCTCTCCTTCCACTCAGCCCCCTCCCCTCCCACTCCCTCCTTCTCCCTCTCCTTCCACTCCTTCCACTCCCTTCTACTCAGCCCTCTCCTTCTACTCCCTTGAACCTTCTCCACTCAGCCCCCTCCCCTTCCTTTCCCTTTCTCCACCCCCTTCCACTCAGCCACTCAGCCCCCTATCCTTCCACTCAGCCTCCTCTCCTTCACTCCCTTCTCCACTTGCTTCCACTCAGCCACTCCCCCCCCTCTCCTTCCACTGAGCCTGAGATGAGCATGAGGATGATGACCCCCAAGTTGAGGATGATGATGAGGCTCAGCAGGATGAGGGAGAGTCCTCTGTTCTTGTAGACCATTAGGCGGCAAGCCTGACTCTCTATTTTCCTATATACCATGTACTTGACTCGAGAGTCTCGAGTCCTTTTTTGTATTTACTATTTGGTATTGAGGCCTTCTGTTCAGGCTTGAGGCATGGCCTCCTTTTCTTGTATTTTGCATATTATATGCTCGAGCTTTCTATGATCTGCAATTCTATGACTTAAAGCTTTAAACTTTAAAGTTTATGCACATTGCACATTGCAATTTGCATTGATGTATATTTCGGTTTTCTAAGGATTTTGTCTTTAAAAGTCCAAAGATAAAATGGAAAGCTTAAAGCTGCTACATCTGGTTATTCTTAGCATATTTTGGTATCTTTCCATGTGATTTGATGACGTGGTGTTTCTGTTCCCATTCCCCCTTCCCGAAACGTTCCCGTTTCGACCCCCTCCTCCTGTTCCTGTTCCGTGGTAACTATGGTGTCGTGTCCATGTCCTCCACCGTAAAGCAATGGTACCAAGGAAAGAGGTACACCATATGCGGGCCAAGGAGGATGATGGGTCTCTGCTCCACAAGTGTCAAGGCAGTATCGAGGGAGCTCAGCTGGATGAGGAAGACGCCTCTTCCATAGATAGTGACCTCCTGAATGTGGTCACCCTCTAGTGCCAAGCTCGCGTGGATCCACTCTCGCACTTGTCGCTGTGAGACCTACAATTCTGCCCACAATCGCCTTGTTCTGGAGGGATTGAGCTGCTTGCTGTACCTGTTGCTTGTCGGTTGGAGAAAGAAGGACCTTAACGGTTGTGGGATTCAAGGGTGCTGCCATAGAGCCTTTTCGCCAGACCAAAGGTTAGCACCAAGATCTTCCTTCTCCTAACAAGCACAAATGCTTCTGTTGCGAATGAAGAAGAGGAAGGAAGGAGATGAAGAGGCGGAGAGGAGGAGGAGATGGGGCGAGGGGGGATGGAGAAGGCGGGGAGGAGGCGGCGGGAAAAGAGCGGGAAGAGGCGGGGGAGGAGTGGGAAGAGGCGGGGGCAGCGGGGGGAAGGTGAGGTGGAGAAAGCAGCGGGGGGGCGGGAACAAAGGCGCAGAGAGGACGGGAAAGATGTGGAGGGGGAGGCAGAGGGGGGAGGAGATGGAGGTGGGGACGGAGAGGGAGGTGGAGACGGGGAGGGAGGTGGAGGCGGGATGGCAGGAAGGGAGGCGGGATGCAAGTGGGGGAGGAGGCGGAGGCGAGGGATGGCAGAAGGGTGGAGAGGAGGCGGAGAGGAGAGGAAAGGAGAGGAGGAAGAGGCGGAGGTGGAAGGGCGGAGGCGAAGGCGGAAGGGTGGAGAGGAGGCAGAAGGAGAAGGCGGGCATGTAACACTTGCTTTATTAATAAAAAGGCGAACCCATGTGTCTAGGGGAAGGGTGCATTAGAGTGCTGGAGAAATCGCCAATGTTATCATGGGAGTGGCAGTGAATCCCTTTCACCCTGTTGTCTTGCACCCTAGCCCCACGTGTCCTTGCCCTCCTTCCCCTTCTTTCTTGCACATCTTACTGCCCTTGCCTCCCATCTTTCCTACCTATCTCTGCTCACTCCCATGGACATAAAGAGTGGGCTTTGTGGGGCTATTCTGAAAACCAAGGGACAGTAAGTGTGCATGAATTTTAGCATACCGTGCCCGGGGTGCCTGCTTCAAATCATAAAGGGCTTTTCTCAGCTGGCATACCTTGTTTTCAAAGCCAACAGCCTCAAAGCCAGGAGGTTGTGTCACGGAGGAGATGATAGCCACCATGTAGGTGGCTATTAACTAGACTACTAAATGGGTTGATGTGGTGAAACGCGAGCCTACAAGGCGTTTCACTCACCATTCTTGAGCAGCAAACAGAGAACCAGTAAGGCTGTAGCTTGAGACCTTTATTGAGACACTAAGAGGCTCAGGCCTGTTTCTAGCTGGCTTCTTGATTTGATTTTCCTCTACACAGACAATGTGGTCTTACTCTCTTACATAGGGTTTGAAGGTGGGCTTCACATAGACAGATTCCTGCCTTTTAGTATAGTCTCCATGCCCCCTTGATTTTGCGCACTTACCATGAGGCAAACTAGGTCGTTCAGGAGGATCTCATACATTAACACACGTGCAGACCTGGTTAGCACCTGAGCTCAATTTTTACAGAAAGCATTGTCCATAGATCTCAGAGGAGGGTTTCATCGACCTGCTTGGCTATGTTAGGATCCACCTCCCCCTCGCTTTGAGGATCTCGATCGGGCAGTTCTGCGTTTCTTCTCACCATTTTTATGCATTGAGATTGGAAGGGATGATGGTAGCTTCCCAGAGGGCTGCATTTGCAGTTTATGCAACTTGTAAGAGTTTGTTGAGAGGAGTACTGTGCTGCTTTTAGATGAGGCACAAATATGAGGCTTGGGGATCTTCCGTCATGGTCGCTGCTCTGGGGCATAGTAGATTGGGGTGACAATAGCACTTGTCTGACGAAGGGCTTACTTTGAGGCGGCCATCATAGTTACATGAAAACCCGTTTCATCTTGTTCAAAACCTCGAAACGCAAAACAGACGAAACGTTTTGAAATAGGACGAAACGATTTCAATGAAACCTTAGCATAATATCTTAGGAGAGTCCATTGGGATCCATTGTCTTGTGCTCTATGATATAATTCATGAATGCACATGAGACTTCTCATTCAGCTTGGCTAATGCTAGCTCCAATAGGGGGCACCTAGTGTAAGGATGATTAGGTGATCCAAGTTTGTAAAAATAAGTTTCCTCTCCAGATCATTGAGGGAATGCTTAGATGCTCGTATCGCAAAAGAGGTTTTTGTCCCCTTTCAAAAAGAAATTTTGTGGAAGAATTGGATTCTTGAAGGCAAACGCATTGATCACAAGCTCAAAACGACGAACGAGCTAGATTTTATTGGCAAGTGCAAAGGACAAGTGGCTCGTGTGACTCACTTACTGGAGGGTGTCAGTGACCTATTAATAAGATTCTTAAAAACTTGATGTGGTTTCAAAGGTGCGGATTTTTGTTTTCTGTCTTGACTTGCATTTACTCTAGTCTATACACGTGCCAAAGCTTGCTTGCCAGCTTTGGCTGGAGCTGTTTAATGGGACCCTAAAGATTAGCTATTCAATGTATTTGTACAAATGGTTCAAAATATTAGTATGTGTTCTATGTTTGGAAAGCTTTTTTATGCTAAATTTTTCCCGAAGTTAGAAGAGGAAAACCCAATACTACAAAACAAAGATATTCAACTATGAACCTTTTCACTAATATACTATTGTCTTTAATGGAGTACAGCGTGTATGGTTATATGTTTTTAGTGTAATTGCTCCACTATTTATTCACATCCTATTTTCATATAAAGTCAAAGACAAAAGCTATATGCCAAATCTTTCTGTTTATTAAGCTCTTACAACCACGATGTCAAGATTTATGAAATGGAAGGTATTACTATTTGGTGTTGTACTTTTTCTTCTTCTAATGTAATTGATGTTATTGGGTAGTGAGAGCCTTGGATTTCTCAAGAGATACCTTTTGATTGGTGTTTTTCTATTTTGTCTCTTGTATATTTCCATTGTTAGCAGTGTTAGCAACAGGCTTATTGTTACTTGCATGGTTACCATAGCCACACCTCTGAGTTGTGTGACGGTGGTGTGCTTGGATGTGAGATATGAGAAACTAGGGTTTCATCGGAGGTTGAGATCTCAAGCCAGGAGGCGTATGCCTCGGTGATCAAGCCATCCAATAAGAGATGGAGTTCGACAATTGAAAAAGGAAGGCGCTGATCAGTGGAGGTGTGACAAGAAGGTCAATGTGTCTTAAGAGCTCCCTAAAATCTCACAGGTGCACACTGCAGATGTGAACCACACGCTGATGCAATTCCAAACTTTGGTTCGACGGGGATGCTAAATGGGACAAACTACTCGATCAGGAAGATGAAGATTTGGAAGATCAGATTTGGATTGTGGGATTAATTGAAGGACGAGATCCAAAACCGAAGGATCAGAAGGATACGTGAGGGAAGGTACTCTAGGTGGCAAATTGAAATGGCATCAAGGAATGGATGCAGAAAGATGCTGATACATTAACAATGATCATTGGGACGACTGCAGCTTCAGTGCTTGTGGACATACAGTTGGGATGTCCAGTATAGAGAGTATAGAGCAATGGTCAGAAAATGCAGGCTCCCCAGTATATGAGGATGATAGTACATGTTGCTCAGTGCATGCTGAGGACAAGGCTGTATCTTTCGTAGTGGATGAGGGAGATGAAGACCAATTTGAGATGGATTTTGTGTTGATAACTTGCACTGACTGGAGTATTGCTCCGGATCTCACAGGAGTGCTGATGGGAGTACTTCTTGGCTTGTTTTGACAGCAAGCGACAAACTAGAGCCCATGGGTATGTAATCTTCTCGTATTTATATGATGATTATAGTAGAATGCTTGACACTCAATGCTTGTTAGGTTGGAGGGTGAAAACCTTCGAAACAGGTATGGGAGGAACTTTCTTAGCAGAGGCACTAGGAGCTTGCTATTGGTTGGTGGACCTAGTTGGTGTGGATAGCACTACGAAGTCATTTATAGGTGATACTGACGATGAAGACTTCTCAAGGAGGACCAGAGGCATCTACAGACTGGAGTACTACTATACCTTGGTGGGCTCAGGGCTTGAATATGACACTTGGAGCTTGTGTCAAGAGACAGCCCAGATTAATTTCAGGGTTTCTGGATGTATGTTGTGGATCTTGCAAGTTGCATAACAGGTTGAAACAGACATAGGAAACTTGGTACTGGGTTTCTGGATGTATGTTGTGGATCTTGCAAGTTGCATAAGGGGTTGAAACAGACATAGGAAACTTGATACATTTCAGGGTCTGGCTGGCTCACAAATTGAGGAAGGGGCAACTGGAAGTACCCAGAGACTGTACCTGAGTTGTATGGTGTGCTGGGCATGGCCATCTCTATCTCTAGTGGTAAAACTGCCTCAGTACCATACACCAACTCAAAAGGGGTGTGACCTGTAGATGTTTTATGAGTGATGTTGTAAGCCCACACGGCTTCAGTGACCTTTTGATCCCATTGGCTCCTATTCCCTGCGGCCATTTTTCCCATGGTTTTACAAAGGAGGCCATTGGTCCGCTCTGTTTGACCGGATGCTGGATAATAGATGCTAGAAGTGTGATGATCAATGCCCATGCGATCCATGAGTAACTCCACTGATTCATTTAAGAATGGACTCCCATGGTCAGAGACTATCTCCATGGGTGTCCCAAACCTTGTGCAGATACGTTCAAAGATGAAATTTGAAACTGCCTTGCCATTTGCAGCAGAGAGGGCGATAGCTTCAGCCCACTTAGTGACATACTGAGTGGCTACCAAAAGATACTTCTTTTTGCAGGCAGTCATGGGCAAGGGTCCGACAAAATCTATTCCCCACTTCTGAAACGGATGGATGGACATCACTGGGTGATGTTGCCTGAGACGCAAATCCTTCCTACCGAAGAATTGACATGGTTCATAGGTTTTGCAATACAAAGTGACATCCTTGAACAAGGTTGGCCAATAGTATCCAGCATGTAAAATCTTCTTAGCTGTATAGTCACTGGCATAGTGGCCTCCACAAAATCCATCATGATAATGCTTCAATACCTTAGGCACTTCATCTGCATCAATGGCCCATCTGAGTACCCCATCCATGCCTTGACGGTACAACACCCCATCAAGGAGGGTATAGCGCCTACTATCTCTGCAGATCTTCTTTCTCTCATACCTAGTACTTTCTGAAGGAAAGGAGAGAGCGGTCAAAAACTTGTAGATACCACCATACCAAGGATCCCCAACTTCTATGGCTGCTACCAGGGTTACATCAAGGCACTCCTCTGCCATTGGAGGATGGCACTATGGTGGTATCTGTGTACCGGCTTGGTTCTTGAGTTGCAAGGGTATGGCAGAGGTGGTATCAGGACGTGATTTCAACACATTTCTCAAGGTGTTCCTGAGAGCTTCTGAGATGGAGCAGACGGAGTATGTATTTCTTTGGGTCATTGAGGGCTCACAATGTGACAATGAGAGGGGATGTCAGAAATTGGGGTCCATTGTCGCCCCATATGAGGAGAGCACAGGGATAAGGTACCAATGTAGGAGGGTTTGAGAGTCTGCTGTGTATCAAGTTTGGATGCCACATGGGCAGATCTAGGTGGAGGGAATCATCCACACGTCAGCCACGTGGGCAGCACTGTAGGCTGCCACATAGTCCACTGTTAGAGGTGGGGTGAGTAGGATGTAGCAAGACCAGGACGTCTGATACTGCAGCAAGTACATGCTGTACTTCGGCAGATGCAGGTCCTACTGGAGCATTCAGAATGGTCGTGGATCTGCTGCAAGAGGCGTGGCTTCTGTGCAGAAGCAGGTGCTGCTAAAAGCTCTGGAGATGGAAAGAATGGAAGGCTGTTGCAGGGCCAGAAGCTACAGCAGGCTGGTCGGCAGATTTGCAGGGCCAGAAAGGCTGCAGCAGGGCTGGAGCAGGAGTGAGCAACCTGGCACAGACAAGGGACCAGGGCAGTCCCTGGAGGAACAGGTCGGCAGCAGAAGAGAATGCCTTGTGGGACAGTTGGATCAGCAACAGACTGGGTCAGCCCAGTCTGTGGCTGGCTGGCTGGACCTACAGACAGGGTTGGCCAGTCTGGAGGGTCTGAAGCCCTCTATAAAAGGCCCCATTGTGGGGCACATTCAATGTGCGTTGTCCCATCCTTTTCTGATGTAGCGTGCAATTCTTCTAAAAGCTCTCCCACCTATATACTTCTTTTCCAGGTCGAGCTTGATATGAGAGAGAGAGAGAGAGAGAGAGAGAGAGAGAGAGAGAGAGAGAGTCATTTCAAATCATCGGAGTTTTTTTGGAAGCTTTCTGATCCATCAATTTGATTTTAAGTAGTATTATGTGCGGTTTTGTGCTATGCAGGCATAGCAGGAAACCCTGGGCAAAATTTATTAATTCTGACAATCAGCATCTTGTAACCCCTGAGGTCAGTACATCATTGTTATCTGCTTTGCATGTACAGAACTGGTGGAGAATTAATAGTTAAAAGATTATGCACTTGCTTTTTATGAGAAACCAACTTTTGCAGGCTATTGATTTTCTGGACAAGCTGCTTCGTTATGATCACCAAGAAAGGCTGACTGCACGGGAAGCAATGGTAAGCAGGTTTATGACTCGAGTGTATTCTTTGAGCCAATTTTGTGGAAAGAGCCTGATTTTTGGGATGCTCCTTTTTGCAGGCACACCCATACTTCTACCCTGTTCGAACTGCAGAAGCAAGCAGTCGTCGAGCCCTCGCTCCAATCACATGAGCTCTCATAGTTCGGTTGATTGGAGCTTGATTCTTGTAGTATATTTAAGGAGCTTCTGGGTGGGAGAACTACTGTGAGAGGGATGCTCACACGAGAGATTTCCGATGTATTGTACTTTAGGCACACTGCATGTCGAGTTGTTGGTTAATTCAGACCCATAGTGAAAGATTATTTCCTTTTCTGCCCATGCCCTGAGGCTACATTTATGCACTTGCACTTGCGGAAATAGGTGCAGTGTGCACCTTTTGATTCAGTGGAGGTAATTGGATGCAAGTGAGATAAGTAGTTGTCTTAACATTTATGTTGGAGATTAGGGCGGAATAGAAACTAGCAGGGGGATAAAGGCAGGGGAACTCCAAGGTCGTAAGTATTCCCAATCAAACTGGTATGTTATCAATGCTTCAGAATGTTGTGGTTCCACATTCTGGGTGCTGGACTATGCATATTCTTGTTCAAGATCTCAGTTTCAAAGGGCTTTACACTGAAATTATTTTACGAGGGCAACTTCTTCTGTTATGTAAGGTCTGTAGACTAGTATGTTGTTCATGCTACAATGATTGTATTGCATATCAAGTTGTTTCCCTAACAATTTAAAACAAGCCAGAGGTCGGAAAAGAAAATTATGTGTTGCACTTACCTATTTAAGAAATAATCAGCTATGGTACCGTAATTTAGCCTCTATGGTGCTTATATGGTGTCTCCACCAATTCATGAATGGTTATTTAGAAAACTCAGTTGCCAAAACTGTTTTCCAGAACCCCACTGAGGGAGAGTCCAAGAAATAATCAGCAGCCTCTTAATCAGCTGTTGTATTTTAATCTAGCCTCTATGGTGTCTAGTGCAAATTTATCAATGGTTAATTAGTAAACTTAGGTGCTAAAGGCTGTTTTCCAGAACCCCACTGAGGGGCAGTCCTCGCTTCTAGCCTTTCGAATGAGAAAAAAGAATACACACAGATTACAGGAAGCAACTAGTGGCCTCTGAGTGGGGTCAGGTCTCTCTCGCTACACCTTCCCCGTCTCCAGTGAATTCAGCTCAGTTGCGAAGGAGAGTCCTACCTTCCAGCATTTCAAAAGCAGTTTCTGAGTGGGGTCAGATCTCTCTCATTGCATCTTCCCCTTCGCTAGTGAATTCAGACTCAGAGCTGGCAAACCATTCTTCTGACTTCAATCGAGGAAGGAAGCTCTTGCTAGAGGGTACCTCCATAGATTGTTAACCATTATCATGGGGGTGATCAGTCTTTAGTGTAAAGTGAGATACTCATAGAAAAGCGAAAGAGGTTTTTTCATTTTGTCAGTCCTGTGTTAAAGAGTCTAGAATGATGACACATGGAGCTGAAGTGTTTTTTTCTTTCTGCACACAGCTTGATAGAGGACCGAAGGAACATGGTTTCTCTTCTTCCACGTGAAGTGCACTTCACAAATCTGTTTGCTGATGTGGTAGCGGCCTCAACCAAACACCCTATAATAAAGACCGTCATTCAGCAGTTGCAATGACTGACATGAGATCTACATGTAGAGTAATCTGCAATGTTTGCTGATGTGGTGGTAGCCTCAGCCAAACACTCTACAATAAAGGCCATCATTCAGGAGTTGCATGAGGTCTACATGTAGAGTCCTATGCAATGTTTACCAGGAAGATATGATGAACTGCTCCTCTCCATGTATATCAATGCTGTCGAGGAATTTATTTGAAATGATTTTTAAGATCTAAGCTAATACATACTATATTAGCTACCTTAGGCTCTCGCTATTGAAGCCTTGTAGGTTGGTGCCTCCATGAGCTGAACCCATCACCACATTGGAGACCCACGCCGAAGCCATTGGTTTAAGGCTTAGTGGCATGTGTTTGCCTTTGTGCTCATATGTTTACCTATTTATTACATTCTTTCTCTTGTTGACCTTGTGGTTTTTTATCCATCCTTTGGTTTGTCTATGTAATTTTACTTTTTAGAAAGAATTATTCGATTCTTGTAAATGTTTTGCATAATATGTTGAAATAGTATAAAATGCACTATTTTTAGAGGACTCTAAAAGATGCACGAGACAAAATTTAACCTAGCCCTAATTCGAGTGCAAAGGATGCTTGGGATAAGTTAGCCTCTTTGTATTAGATAGACAGACAGGGAAGCAAGGGTTGCATATTTCTACAATGCAATTAAATGCCTTAAAGATGGATGAGGGGGAAAGCATGGATGCTTGTTTGACATAGGTCAAGGACTTCAAAGAGCAATTGCCTAAAATTGGAATTATGCTAGATAGTGAGGTTGTGCTCATGACAACAAGTGGACCTCTTGACTCACATCAAGGGTTTGCAACCACGTTGAGGTTGGTGCTCATGAGCAATCCTAGCCATTACGCCTTTGATCAATTGGTTGCTTTATTCTTGCAGGAAGAGCAAAGCCATGCAATCGGGATGCCTCTATTTCAAGTGATTGGGCATTTGCTACACATCATTAGGTTAATGCAAAAACATCAAGGCCTTGTGGGAAACCGAAGCATTGGTCGTAGTTGAGCTTATTGCAAAATCAAGTGATCTTGTCTCTCTTCGACATGTTTGGTATGAGTGTTTTGGGCATTTGAATTATGGTATCTTGGTTAGATTGCATTCACAAAATATGGTGGTTGATCTCCCAAAGATGTATCCATTGTCCAAACATGCTTTTGAGGGATGCCTACTTCGAAAAATGCATGGATGTTCTTTCCCTAAAGATGGGAGTCTTTGTACAGCTGTTGAGTTGCATTTGGTTCACAGTGACATGTTTGGACCAATGTCGAGAGCATCTATTGAGGAGGTACTTATTCTTTGTTACTTTCGTGGATGACTTCACTCGACATTCTTGGGTTTACCCATTGAGATCCAAATCAAATGTCCTTGCTTGCTTTAAGCAATTCCTTGCTGTGGTTGAGATTGAAAGCGACACAAGCTTCTTACACTCCATATTGATAGGGGTCATCTGTCTCGAGAACTTGTTGAGATTTTAGCATCTCGTGCTAGCATATACATTAGTGTATGGCACATACACACCACAACAAAATGGTGTTGTGGAATGCACCTTGATGGAGATGGCATACTATATGATGAAGGATAAGTCTTTGCTCGACAAATTCTAGTTAGATGCCATTATATGCGCCAAGTATCTCTTAAACAAGTCACCCCACCAAAGCATTGAATGCTAAAACATCTATGAGGCTTGGATAGGTCGTAAGTTGGTCATCTCACACACGAGTGTTTGGATGCCTTGCATATGCACATGTTCCATCTCAATTAATGCATAAGCTTGAGAACAAGGCAATTAATGTAATTTATATTGGTTACAGCTCAGAAAGAAAAGGATAATGGTTATATTAGCCAAGTACAAGCAAGGTTATCATTAGTAGATATATTGTCTTTGCTAAAAAATTTGTCATGTCGTTGTTGGATTGTCAAAAATAGCCAACTATTGTTACTTTTGATGTTTGATACAGGGTTTGATTTACAATCACAAACAAGATTTGATTTTCAGCTTGAATTGCCTCCCATTGATCGAATTGAGAGTTGTCATAAGACAACACAAAACAATCCCTAGATGGGACAACAAACAAGTTGAGCCTACATTTGGATGCATGGGGGCAGCCTAAGAGGTCACGTGCAAGGACATTTAGTGGAAGTTGCATTCCCACAGATTGCAATGAAGAGCCATTGTGCCACAATGATGTCTTTGAGAGCAAAGATTGGATGGATGCTATGAAAATTGAGCTAGAATCCATTCATCAGAATGACACTTGGGAGTTGTGTGACTTGCTTGAAGGCAAGCATGCTATATGGAGCCAACCCTGGAGTGTGGAAAATGGTGTAAAAGGAAAGCACGATGGATGATCATCAGGGCAAAAGTTCGGCAAGCCAAAGAAAAGGCGAGTGTGTTGTATGCAAGAGCCTCAGGGCGTGAGCTTGTTCATGTCACCAAGCATGTATATAAGCTCAAGAGGAAGGCTTGATTTTGCGGATACATTTGCACCCACGTTACGCATTACTACCATCAGGTGCCATAGTTGTTAGGGAATGCTGTTCTCTAGCTATGGAACGCTAGAATGGCGTTCAGCATTAGCAAAGCTGTTAAGCGTGTCTTTCGATACTTGAAAGGAACTCAAGGTTTGGGCCTTCCCTATGGTCACCATTCTTCACTTATAATGCATGCTTTTACAAACAACGATTGGACTGGATGCTTAACACTGGAGTGTCACATAGTAGCAACCGTCTTATGCTCGGAGCTTCATGTATCTCTTGATTAAGCAAAAAGCAGCCTACAACTGCTACTTCTAGCTATGAATCTAAGTATAGGGCAACTTTTACAGCCACGGTGAAATGTATTTGGATACGAAAACTACTTGCAGGTCGTGATGTTTGTCAGAGGTCTCCTGATAGTCAAAGTGCTTTAGCATTGCACGGAATCTAGTGTTTCATGCACGTACTAAGCACATTGAGGTTCATTACCATTATGTCAGAGAGACAATCAACAAGGATATCACTTGTCTTATATTCTGACACAAGAAAATTCGGTAGATATCTTCACCAAGGCGCTTCCTCAAGCTTTACACTTGGTTCCATTTGTTACATGATTCTAGCATCCATGTACTTCCATAGGTTGCTATATCATTTTGGATGAACATGTTCAACCAGCTCCAAGTATGTCTGAGATGTTTCTAGAGTACTTCACCCATACCTTCCTTAGGTTTAGACCCCTGGTATGGCCTTGTAGGCTAGTACTAGTTAGTACATTTGCTGCAATAGACTTTTAGTTCAAGTTCATTTTTTTCCCCCTTGCACTCGCATTTCTACTCCCTTGCTTCCACAACCCTATATACCCTACTTGACAATCAATCCTTTTCTAGTGTTTTCTTCCACGATAGGTGCCTCATTGATGCTTGATTTGTATGGTTGGTCTTTTCAAGCATTAATAGAAAGTTCTTTTCTAGAATAAAAATATTGCCTTTATCCATAGCAATGGTACAATTCAGCAACTCGTCTTGCATCTATGTTGAAGTGGGCAAGTCATCGTTCAAGGAGTGCTCCTTACCAATGAAAGGCAAGTACAACAAGCAAAGTTCCTTGTGATGGTTCTCAGGGTCTTTTGTTTTATTGTAATTGTTGAACTGGATCACCTTTCCACGCTTTGTTTTTTTGGAGTTAGTCTTGTTGTTTTTGCGTATTCACTAGCAAAAGACGCTAGGCATATGTGCTAGAGGTTTGGTCCACTTTGCAAGTACTTGGTAATTGTATCTGCAAATAAAATGTCTAAACTAAGCGGTCCAATTTTCTCTAATTGCCATCATCGCTTTATCAAGAAAGTGTCTTGGTTTGATGGGTTGTTGTTGATGTACAAACATTCCTTGATGTTGCTTATAATAGGCACTGAGAGTGATAAGTAGATAGCTTGTTGTGCACTAATATGCTGCATGTTTAATCTTGTGCTACCAACCTTGCATACAGGCTCATTCACATGGGCATTCGTTTCTATGCATTGCGATAGAGCATGCTTGACTGCTTCAATTGTAGCCTTGTCAACTTTTGTGATGTACAAGTGTAGTACAAGTGTAGTGAGCTACATCACCAAGTGTAGTAAGCTCCCTAATGATTTTTATATCCCTCTGGGAACTACCTAGCAGCCCTATTCTTAAGGCCTCCGGGCTCCATGCTCAACTGTATATTTTATAAAGTGTCTATAAAAACCGATGAAGCCCACAAAAGAACGTAATTGAATCACATTTTTTGGCTTTGGCATTTGTTAAATGGCACAAATTTTACATAGCTCGGTATGGATACCCCCTTGTGAAATCACATGCTTAAGTAAAACACTAGCTTGGACATAGAAACACTCTTAGTTGGATTAAGTGAGATACCTACTTGCGTGCAGTATGACTATTGTACACAAGGGACTGAAATGCCATTGGAACAACCTCCCCCAAATACTACAAAATCATTGGGATGGCTACATGGGCACCACTTGTATCAGCAGTATTGCCAGACCTCATCACCATCTATCATTATTCAACATCAAGCTAGCCAAATGATCCAAATGTTAGAACTATTCACTAGCTTGGCCAAGGAAGAATATGCAAGAGAATTGGATAGAAAAACTGCAACAGAAATCGAAGACCAATTCCAGGCAATTGCCATAGAGGTCAAGGCACTTCGGGTGCAGATAGATGAGAAGGAGGTAGAAGAAGTGCACATGAACCAAGCTCTCCAAGCTCAAGAGAAGACAATGAGTGATGTGACCTCCAACCTCCACCAAAGTCAAACACAGCTGATAGCAGCAATAGTACAAGCAACGGCAATATTACAGACCTACTATAACTTCTTGACATCCGCACATGCTCAGCAGCAGATAGAGGTAGTGGCACAAGCTCGACTCACTCTAATTCACAGAGAAGAAGAGCTCCAGGATTGCAAAGATAAGCTTGAAGACATGAAACAATCTTTGGCAGTACGAGCCTTCAACATTAATGAGCTTACAAGGGAATGTAGAATCTTAAAGGACCAACTTGCTACTGCTCAAGAGGCCAGCACTTCAAAAGCACAAGTCTTGGACCAATGGTCCAATACCACTGAAGACATTCCTCAACAGGCAAAGGTCATCTTGCAAATGAGAAAGCTTAAGGAGGCATATACAACCATCTACCACCAATACAAAGAAAAAATGAATGAGATGCACTCCCAAAAGATAATCATCTCCAAGCTTGAACTCCAATTGCTAGTGCACAACAATGAGGCCTTGGAAGACAGGATGTGCACACTTTTCGAGCAAAAACCTACGAGCAAAAAAGTCCGAGCGATAATTTTTGACACCAACCATGCTTGTGTATTTCTCAAAGGAATATACAATTATTTCTTAATTTCTCATTTATGGAACCATATACTTACTTATTTTTCATTATAACCCTCATTTTAGAGAACATCATCTATGTATGAACAAATAGTGAACACTTTAGAAACTCCTATAAATACCTCCCTATCATACTCTCTTTTAAGGATTATGGTAATTAAATCAATTTAAAAGAGTTTCCCTAATCTTTAAGAATGCCATATTTGAAGCTCTCATATAACAAGGTATACCATATTCCTTGGATGAGTAGGAAAAAGATATTGGAAGCCTCATACTTCAGGCCATTATAATCGATCATAAATTAATCTCTAATACATTATTAAATATGGGAAGGCAAGGAATGAATTTTCAAAATATTCCCAATTCTCCAAACCTAAGTACTTTTAAGGAAATGTGGTCTCTATTGAACTCCTTCCTACCATAATATGAATTAGGGAGAAGTTGTAACTCTCATATACATCTTGAAATTTTTACTTTTTATATTTTATAACTATCAAAAGTATAATTTTAAGCCTACCATTGCATAGATCATGAAATTTTGAATATTTTTCCTTTTTACAACTCCTTAATCTGAGATAAGGAGCAAAAGTTATGACCCCTTCTGCGTAGGCTCTCCAAGGGTATTCTGCCGGCAGAATAGGGTTGGGGGGCAAGCTCTTCAAACCATATTCCTCTGGAAAAATACACTTAGAGGGTCTATTAAAAAAGTATTATATTATTTTCTTAGGTCATCCTGAGGAACTATAAAGAGGATATTTGCTCAAAATTTCATGATCCAACCAATGGTGAAAGGAAAAGAAAGGATTTTTGAAAGTGATAAAATAAGTCACCACTTGGACATTATATACGTGTATTATATAAAGGTATATTTATATCTATATCTATTTATTAGTATTTCATATTTACTTACATATTCCTTGAAATAATTTGGATTTTTTTACTCCCCAAAAATGACTTGAGCCTATATATTTTGACCCCTCCTACCTTTTGTCTGCTTGTCACTCGGGGGTTTTTGCTTGAAAAATGGAAACCCCTTTGAAGACAACACCAATGAAGCCCCACTACAATGCACAACAGTGGTGTACCAAGAGCTTTGGCTGCTTTACAAGTGGAAGATCACCTCAACGCATGCATGCTTATCCAATGGGAGCAACTCCAAATCAGAATCATATCTACTCATCCAACAATCAAATGGGAACATTCCATAGGGACGAAAACTCTGTGCATAATTTGCCAAGACTTGTCCGAAGATGAGAAAAATATATTCTGCCTGTCTACACATGCCGGGTTTATAGCACTCAGGATGGATGCTTTCATTGCATATGTATGCCTCATGGGGTAGTTCTCCCCTTAGGGTTATTCCAGGTTTGTTGCCATTGCTACAAAGGCCAACACTATTATTTGCAAGGCACGACATAACCGACATCCCACCCATGTAGCTCATGATCCCATCGCACCAGCAAAAAGAAGTGTCGGAAGATGACAGGGCCTATCTCACATCCAGCTTCCCATATCTAACCACTCTCTCTGCCAACCTCATAACCTCACTTACCCTTGCTGCTACCACCCTCTTAACCTTCCCTGTGTTCCATCCTAATATCTATTCCCTCCATCGTCTCTTTGCTCATGCCTCTCATAATTTTCAACTAACCCAACAGCCACAAACTTACGAGCCCCTCACACCTAGCTTCTTCCCCTCCCTTGCTAATCCTATCCTTGAGGATTACCAAGCTGCTCAAACCATTTGCCCAGTTCTTACCCCCCTCCCCTCTGCTCCCCCTTCCATGACTAACACTCTTCCATATTTCTCCCCCATATCCCCAGATTCTCTCCCTGCCTCATCATCACCTCCGACACTACTTGTGCTTCCATCAGTATTAAATGACATAGTTTTGATTTTGAATATCAGGATCCAGATATTCGTACTCCCATGCCAAGTTCCAATGATGGGTATGATTTTAATGAGATACCACTTCCCAGTAACCCCATTAAGGAATTTTGGAGCAAATATCTTGATATGAAAACTCAAGGTGGATGGACCCTAGACAACTTTCCTACCAACCTTCGTCAATGTCAAATTAGTGAAGGTTGGATAAGCAAGTTGGATCCACAACTTGATTGGCGCCATCCCAAGCTCTTTGATGTAATCTTCTTGAAGGAGTACCTATGTGCACCTCCATGTCTCAGAACCCATCCCAAGTTCTATGCAGTTCCACGATGTAAAAAATGGGAAGCCAACATACACACTTTGGATGAAGATCGAACCATTAATTGGCCAATGATCGAACCATACTCTGGTGTAGAATGGAATATCCAAGGCACAATGATCCGAGCACTTCAGCAGCATGAGCAAATAATGCGCGGCAACATTGATCGCTTCCTTCGCCTAAGTGCTATATTCTGTAAAACATTGGGATTCATTCTGGAGGTCCCATGTTACCTCTTACCTCGATACCCATTTGCCTCCACTTAGTTTCAATCCCAATGAACGGGTCGATGCTCAGATTACAAGCTGACTCTATCAAAGCGTGATCTTCTTAGAAGCATGCCACATATCTCTATTTGAACAAATGGTAGATACAAGATACTTGGAAACTGAGCAAAAATTGTATGGTTCCAAGGCTTTACAGTAGGATCGACTGGCATGACACAAGTTCCGCAGCCACTGGACTAAAGGCATGACAATCTAGGTATGTGGTCGTGCAATAAGCCATAACCCGAGGACAGGTAATAAAATGGATCTGGGAGTATGTTGTCTCTGTTCCAACATGGACTTAGGTAGAACAGAATGTGTGTGTAGAGCAGCGGCAAAGCTCCGCTTGTACTTGCATAAAGCTAGAAATAATCCCTCTTAGAAATCCAACTTGCATGTTCTACATGCAAGCTCTACATGCAAGTTCTACATGCAACTCCTACATGCGAGTTCTACGTGCAACTCCTACATGTGAGTTCTACATGCAACTCCTACATGCGAGTTCTACATGTGTGAGTTCTACATGCAGCTCCTACATGCGAGTTCTACATGCAACTCCTACATGCAAGTTCTACATGCAACTCCTACATGCGAGTTCTACATGCAACTCCTACATGCAACTTCTATATGCAAGTTCTACATGTAGAGAGAGAATGTCTTACAATTCCTACATGCAGAGAGAGAAGCTCTCCAACTTGTATAAATACCCCATAATGGAATGAAGCCCGCACTCTTTGGGGCATTGTGTTGAGTTCTACTTTGGTATTCCAAGCAATTGTCTCCAGTGTCCATGCTTCCTTGCACTCCACGTACAAAAGCATGTCCTGACCTTGCAACTCCTCCTTTCCTCCCCTCTAACCTTGCAACCCACCCTCTCCCTCTCCTCCTCCCTCCTCTTCCTCCCTTCTTCTCCTCCCTCTTCCTCCTCCTCCTCCCTCCTGCTCCTCCTCCCTCCTTCTCCTCCTCCCTCTTCCTCCTCCTCCTCCTCCCTCCTTCTCCTCCTCCCTCCTCCTCCCTCCTCCTCCTCCTCCTCCTCCTCCTCCCCCTCCTTCTCCCTCCTCCTCCTCCTCCTCCTCCTCCCTCCTCTCTCTTCTTTCCCCCATGCTCTTACACCTTCTTCCTCTCCCACTCCTATTCTCCCCCTAAACCCTTAGTTCCTCAACCCTTAACCTCCATGATCTACGAGGGAGATGAGTTCTCCACCATGTATGCTACCCTGAACCTTGGATCCTCCTTCTAAACCTGGAACCTCTTCTAAACTCTGGAACCTCTCTCTAAACCTTGGAATCTCTTTCTAACCCTTAAACCTCTTTCTAAACCTTGGAACCTCTTCTAAACCTTGGAACCTCCTTCTAACCCTAGAACCTCTTCTAAACTCTAGAGCCTCTCTCTAAACCTTGGAATTTCTAACCCTTGAACTCCTCCTAAACCCTGCAATGCCCAATGAAGGCAAAAGTGAGAGTGCTCTCAACGGAAGCAAGAACGGAAGAAGGAGAGAGAGAGACAGAGAGCCACACAAGTTTTGGTGGGTGTAGAACCACCCTAATCTTCTTTTTCATTCATTTATATATGTGTTTGAGTATTGTACATAATCGGGGTAAAGGCACAGTGACCTTTAACCCCCACAACCTCCCACTTAAAGGACAATGTGCCTTTAAGGGAGAACAACCAGTGAGCATACTATCCCAATGCCCATCAATACATGACAATACTCAAACCGCTGACTAGGTAGACTCTTTGTCAGCATATCTGCAGGGTTATCATCTGTATGAACCTTGACAAGCTCTATGCGCTTGTCCTCAAGTACCTCCCTGATGAAATGGTACCTGACCTCAACGTGTTTGGTCTTTGCATGAAAGACCGGATTCCGTGCTAGCTGAATAGCACTCATGGAATCACTATGCAATGTCGGTACACCTATATGAATCCCCAAATCTCCCACTAGCTGATCAAGTCATATAGCCTCCTTGCAACCCTCTGTGGCTGCAACATACTCAGCCTCTGTGGTAGACAAAGCAACGCAATTCTGTGCGTGAGACATCCACGACACTGCACCACCTGCAAAGGTGAACACATAACCAGAAGTGGATCTCCTACTATCCACATGCCCTGCATAGTCTGAATCTGTGTACCCAAGTACATGCATGTCTCCTCTACCAAAGCAGATGCACATCTCCTTGGTACGCTTCATGTACCTCATGATGCACTTGACTGCCTCCCAATGCCTCTTTCCTGGATTAGCCATATACCAGCTAACAACTCCCACTGCAAATGCAATGTCTGGTCTAGTAGCTATCATAGCATACATAAGACTCCCAACTGCTGATGCATAAGGAACCTTGGCCATCATGGCCCTTTCCTCATCTGATTTGGGACCTATCTGTATGACTCACTTTCACATATGGAGGCAATGGAGTACTCACTGCCTTCCCCCCCTCCATATTGAAACGCTGTAATACTTTTGTAACATACTCTTTTTGTGAAAGTTAAAGGAGTTTCCTACTCCGATCACGCGTGATGCGCATACCAAGAATATGACATGCAAGTCCCAAATCCTTCATATCAAAGGCCTCATGCAACTTGGCCTTTAATGCATCTAGCTCATAAGTATTCTTGCTAGCCAATAGCATATCATCCACATATAGTGCCAAGATCATCAGGCTATTATCCTTAGCCCTTTTAGTGTATAGGCAGTGATCGATTTCACTCCTTCTAAAACCCTGGGACCGAATGAAAGCATCAAACTTTTGATACCATTCTCTAGGGGCTTGCTTAAGACCATAGAGACTCTTCTTAACTAGATGCTCTTTGCCCTTTTCTTCAAAGCCTTCCGGCTGCACCATGTAAATTTCCTCATGCAAATCCCCATGCAAGAAAGCTGTCTTGACATCCATCTGCATAAGCTCCATATCCTCTAATGCCACTAGTCCAAGCATGCATCTAAGTGTGGTCATCTTCACAACCGGAGAGAATATCTCATCAAAGTCCACACCCTTCTCTTGCTTGAACCCTTTAGCGACCAAATGGGCCTTGTACCTAGGCACATCATCACCTGTGACCTTCATTTTGTAGACCCATTTACATGGCAATGCTTTCTTTCCATGTGGCAAAGAAACTAAGTCCCAAGTCTTATTCTTCATAAGTGAACTCATCTCTGATTGCATAGCATACTTCCACTTGCGTTGATCCTCACGCATCATAGCCTCTCTGTAGCAAGAAGGCTCCCCGCAATTAGTAAGCATCACATAGTCTACCCCTGGAACAAACCTATCAGGCGGTCTAGACACTCTAGATGATCTTCTCAAGGGCATTTCAGCTTGCTGTCCAACCTGCATATCAGCCACATTTGGCTCATCATTTCCACCAATAGATGATCCATCATCTACCCTTGATTGTATACTTGTAGGAGTACTTGGTGGTACTATTTCTTGCACATTTGGTGCATGGACAGCTTGCTGTCTATCAACATATGTAGGTGGATTCTCCTCATTTCCATATCCTTCATGGGTGCCTTATGCATCTTCTTCTCATTGAAGACTACATCATGGCTGTGTATGATCTTCTTTGCTTCTGGATCCCAGAGACGATAGCCCATCTCTCCACTTTCACCATAACCTAGAAAGATGCATTTCCTAGACTTAGGATCTAGCTTCTTTCGAAGCTCTTTTGGCACATGTGCATATGCCTCACACCCAAATATATGCAAATGAGAGTAAGAAGGCTTCTTGCCACTCCATGCCTCTTTAGGAATACCACAATCCAAACTCTTACTAGGTGATCTATTGATCACATGCACTGCAGTCTTCATTGCCTCAGCCCAAAAACCACCAGAAAGACTTGCATTGGAAAGCATGCATTGCAACCTTTCTTGAATGGTACAGTTCATCTTTTCTGCAACTGGATTTTGCTCTAGAGTACGAGGGGATGTGAGCTCCCTCTTAATCCCACGTGTATCACAGAAATGCTGAAAGTCATGAGAGAGATACTCTCCACCATTGTCCGTAGGCATTTAAGCATTCTACCTGACTGATTCTCAACCAAGGCCAGCCATTTCTGAAATACCTAGAACACATCACTCTTCCGAGCTATAGCATAAGCCCACACTTTCCTAGTTGCATCATCAATGAATGTCACATAGTATTCAGCCCCGCCTAATGACCGTGTAGGCATGGGACCACATACATCTGAATGCACCAAATCAAACATTTCAAACTCTTTCTTTCCCTTTCTTTTATGGGCTGATTTAGTCTGCTTCCCATAGAGACAATGCTCACAAAATTCAAAATCAGAGAAACTCAAATGCGGTACATAACCCAAACGGCATAAGAGTTTCATTCCATTCTGGCTCATGTGCCCCAACCTGCAATGCCACAAAGAAGTACTTGGCTGCTCGGTTATTGCAACAACATGATCAAATAAAAGCCAAAAGTGGTGTGAAAACCAGCATCATCTAGTTGACCCACTGAAATAAGACTCTTGGTCAGCTTAGGCACATGTCTCACATGTTTCAAAACAAATGCAGACCCATTTGCAAAAGAAAACTTTATGTCACCTGCTCCCACTATGTCACATGCATAGTCATTTCCAAGATGCACACAACCTGTCTTTCCACTGTCATAAGTGGAGAACCATTCCCTATGGGGAGTAACATGGAATGAAGCACCAGAATCCAAAATCCAATCCTGGGAATATGCATCATCTGAAGTGGTAAGCAACTCTGCAGATAAACTAGACATGAAGAGAACGTCATTGTCACTATCATGTGTGACTGCATTGATCTCCTCGATCTTCACTTTTCCTTTGTCCTCCCTTGGACTCTCTTCCTTCTGATTTGCACCCCAATTTGCATTCTTTTTCTTATCCTTTTGCTCTCTTTTCAGCTTGTAGCAATCCTTTTTCATATGGCCCTTCTTGCCACAATGGTAACACTCAATGTTCCGTGCCCTGGATTTGCTACGAGACTTCCCTCTTCCTTGGGACTTCCCCTTGAACTGTGATCTTCCCCTTTGCACATTTAAGGCTACATCCTGCTTGTTGCCATCCATAGACTTTCGTCTAATCTCCTCGGCCAACAAGCTACCCACAACATCATCAAATTTCAGTACTCCACCAGGTGCAGAGTTACTGACAGCTGTACGGAAGGTATCCCATGAGGATGGCAATGAACATAAGAGAAATATTGCCTTAGTCTCCGCATCAAAATTCATTTTCTGAGCTTGAAGCTGGCTGAAAATAATATTGAATTCATTCAAGTGAGAAGCAATGGAGACCCCTTCCTTCATCTGTAGCTCAAACAACCTCTTCATGAGGTAAACTTTATTAGAGGCAGTTTCCTTCTCATAAGTGGCACACAGTTTCTTCCATAAATCTTCCATAGTCTGCTCATTTACTACTGTGAATAAACTGACTCTGCAAGATGAAGTCTAATAGTAGACTTTGCTAATGCATCCAACTCATTCCAATCATCCTCAGACATATTTGCAGGCTTAGCTTCAATCCCTGCCAAGGGTTTAATCTGCTTCTTTTGAATAAGCACATCCCTTATCTGTTCTTTCCACAAAGAAAAGTTTGTCGCATCAAACTTTTTAATGTTGAAAAACTCCTTTTCAGACATGGAAGAGGATGCCATAATGCAAGTAAAACAAAATCCCAAATGCTAGTGCATACAAGAGAGAATCACACCAAATACCAGGTGCACCCAAATGTGTATGCCACAATAGAGTGAAATATCACCAAAACTCAAAGCTCAAAGCATCAAAAGATGCATCTGACTCATGTGCATATACTATGCATCCATATGAGCAAATCTGGCCCAAAAGAAAATGCCAATAAGTGCCAAATGACTCAAGCATGAACACCATGCATGAACACCATCGACTGGCATATGCATCAATAATGTCTCATCCAAGAGAGCATAACACTATCAGTGCATCACTTGCAATGTGTCAAAGCTGTCCCTTAGCATAAAATAGCATCCATGTGCAAAGCGTCCATAAAAAAAAAGTTCCCACAAGGCAATTTGGGCCTATCAACGCATCCAATAAGGACCGCAATGCATCCAAATGGCCTACAAATCATCCACTGCAACCCAATGCACACCAGGAATGAGCGCACACTGCTCAAACACTGCAACCAGAGTGATTTGCATAAGGTATGCTCAAGAAATCATAGTCCTACGGTAATGATCGCTGCTAAAAATAGAACCTGAGATGCCTCAAAACATGGGCGCCATTGCATAATCGGACTCAGTAAGAAAATCTGCAAATATCTCTTCTACCAAAACTCCAAAATCCCAACCGATGAGTGAGAAATGGGAGTCAACACTTATCCACTGCCATGTGGCATAAATCTAAGGTTTCAAAACCTTAGAATGAAAAATGCATAACAGAGAGACGAAATCAAATACACAGAGATCTATAACTCTGAAAATCCTCCACCGAATTACGCAAGGACTGACAGGTAGGGATTTTTGGGCGTCCGAAACGCAATGGGACAGATGGTTTTGGAAACTGTGGTCTCAATCACTGGGTCCAACACACGGACTGAAAAAAGTTTTTGGAAATAGAGCTGTTTGTAAACTCAACCGGAGTGCGAATGATGAGCAACATAGAAGTTTTAGGACCTCCTGAGTCCACCGGAACTGACAGATCTGCAAATGGTTGCTCCAAACTTGAGTTCCAACACCCAGGCAAAAAACGCAGGAACTGACACAGTGAGTCAGAAATCCAATGAAATGATCCCAGATTCAAGAATGAAGGTGTTTCCAAGCTCTTGAAGTGAAGTGGACACCAAAAGCAAGCAATAGTTGCCTGTACAAGTCAATATGGAGTCTCTATTATCGAACGGAACAGGGAAAAGCTCAAAAAACGACTTTTTCTTTGAAAATACTTAACAGGCTCTCAAAACCACTTCACAAAGCCAAAGTGACTTTTCCAAAGGTTCCTCCAAGGTCTCTGCACACTCGGATGCAAGTAAAGTCACCCACAAAGCTTCCCACAGAGCTTCTCCTTCCTCCCACAGAGCTGCTGAGCTTCAAGCATTCACGCACGCTTAGCTAGATCACCCGGGCTCTGATACCAGTTGAGAGTGCTCTCAATGGAAGCAAGAACGGAAGAAGGAGAGAGAGAGACAGAGAGCCACACAAGTTTTGGTGGGTGCAGAACCACCCTAATCTTCTTTTTCATTCATTTATATATGTGTTTGAGTATTGTACATAACCGGGGTAAAGGCACAGTGACCTTTAACCCCCACAAAAAGCCGTCATTACCTCAACCATGATGATACATGCTCCTTTTACACATGCGTGCACTATGTTTGCTTACCACACTTAAGCCTACGTCTCTCATCGGAATACGACTCAAGGTTTTAAGCTACACGTATACTACAAATGACAACCCCGATATATCTGTAGGTGACAAAAAGCCTCGGAACCTTGCATATTGAAAATACCTGGCTCTTCCTACAGAAGCCGTAGGAAAGAGCCAATAGACATGATACCTTAAACGGGCCTTAATATCACTTACTCTAAGCATTATGCAAAGTAGAATGCCCACCAGATGTCATTTTCATGTTTAGGGATGCATTTTTTCCTGTTTTTCACCACTTGTCATGCATGAGGGTCAAAAGACACGCATCGGGGTGTCTCATTCAAATGTGTGAGTATTCGATGGGAATGATACTTTGTATGGGCCTTAATATCATCCAATTTAAGTTTCTGGTATAGAATTTTTTCCCATAGGATGTAATTTGTATAGTCGAGGATGCATATTTATCCGTATCTCACCAACTGTCATACACGAGGGTCAAAGAACATGCATTGGGGTGTGTCATTCGAACGTGCGAGTATCCGATGGGAAAAATAATTTTCATGGGATTTATTATCATCCAATTGAAGTCCCATTCAAACTATTTGTCGCATCAAATCTCTTTTGTAGGGCTAGGGATGCATTTTTCCTTTTTTTCCACCACTCACCATGCATGAGAAGACTAAAACACGCATTGGGGTGCTTCATTCAAATGTTAAAGTCTCCAATGGTCACGGTACTTTGCATGATCCTTAATCTCATCCAATTGGATTCCTTTGAAAAGTATTGTGCCCATTAGATATCATTTCCATGGTTGACACATTTTTATTCGATCCTCACGACCTGTCATACACAAAGGTCAAAAAACACGCATCGGGGTGCCTCATTCGAATGTGCGATTCATTAATGGGCATGATGCTTTGCAAGAGACTTAATCTCATTGAATTTAAGGTTTTTGTAAAGTATGGTTCCCCTCATATATTATTTGAATTACATTTTTCTCTATTTCTCACCACATGGCATGTTTCAGGGTTAAAAACATGCATCGGGGTACCTCATTCGAGCGTGGAAGTCTTAGATGGGGACAATACTTTGTATAGGCCTTAATCTCATCTAATTTAAGGCCTCTATAGAGTAGTATTCCCATAAAAATCTCATTTTCATGGTCAGGGTTGCATTTTTCCTTGAAGTTCCAAAAACACACATCGGGGTTTCTCATTCAAAAGTGTGAGTCTTTGATGGATGTGGTACTTTGCATGGGTTTTAATATCATCCAATTTAAATCCCACGTAAAGTGTTGTGCCCATTAGTCTCACAATGGTTGAGTTATTGCAACTTGCCCCATACTATTAAGAGTTTTTTTTATAGCAGCTTTGAGCTAAGGAGGAATTACCCTTGGTTGTAGATTCTTTGGTTACCACTTTGGTTATTGATACATGAGTAGTAGATGAGGAAGTTCCAATCATGATAGTCAAGGTCAAGAAGCAGAGTATATCTATTGTGATAATGGATGGTGGCTAAGGAGTTAATACCATCTTAGAGGACGTGGCCAAGTGACTAAAGATTAAGAATGTGAAACCTTGTTCCTTCCGAGTATGCATGGTAGATCAACAACCAGTGGAGCCCAAAGGAATGCTTCAAGATGTCATTATCACTATAGGAGAGATACATTATAAGTCAGTTTGACCATTTCTTTGGATATGAATGCCTATCTAGCTTTGTTGGGTATGCCCTAGTTGGAAAGTGCTAAGGTATTACATGATTGGGATCCAAGATTATGACAGTCAAAACTAGGGATACCGAGGTAAAAATCCCCACTAATCCAAGCAAGATTTTGAGCAGTTGTCGACCTAAAGATTTGGAAGTCAAAGATTTGTTTCCATAGGATTTTGAGTGTTGGCTAATAGAAATCCAAATATTGCCTGTGGGAGAGATTGACATATTTCAAGTGGTAGTAGCTGATCTCAAGCAGAAAATGGACAAGACATTGGCAGAGCAATAGAATATGTACCTAGTTATTTCACTGAAGATATCACCGGAGAACACTAGACTAAGATAAAGATAACTCCACTTGGTATAGTTGGTAAAATTAGATTTCAATAGCACCCAAGGATCAGTTACAAACTGTTACCAAATGGGGTGTATATGCCACTAAAGTCATGCCATTTGGTCGATGTAATGCCCCATCCACTTTTTAGAGGTTTAGTTGAGACTTTTACATATTGTCTAACCAAGTCTATTGCATCAAGTTGTGCAATTGACATTATATTGGCACAGCTAAACAGTAGATTGGACTACCTGGTCTATTACACTAGTTAGTTGATGACACCACCCAAGTGAAACTACATCACTATTTAGTGTGAAGCCCTTGGGATGGTTTATAGTGTCTAGAAATTTAGACACTTTGTTTGGAAAACCATTCATTTTCTATGTGGATCACCATGCTTTACTCTACTTGATCAACAAAACAATGATTTATGGACGTTGGGTGAGGTGGATGCTCATGCTATATAGGAATTTGATTTCAAAATCTTTCATGAACTAGGGAAGTTCCATGCAGGGGCAGACTATTTGTCATGGTTGCTTGCCTCAGATGAAAATCGAGGATTGACAATCGAGCTCCCAAATGCCCATTTGTTTGCTATGGATTTTTGTAAAACTGATATGATGAAATACTTCAGTACCTATCACAAGCCACATTTCTTGAGCAAATGCCTCGAGATAAGCACAAGTAGTTAGCTTTGAAAGATAGGAAATATACTTTGATTGGTGTTGAGCTATACCGACAAGGTGTAGATGAAGTATTGCGCCAATGGGTCTTGCCACATGAACACTCACCAAGGTGCATACCGGGCCTGCAAGAGGTCACTTTAGTGGCAAACTAACAGCTTGAAAAGTTCTACAAGTAGATTTATGGTGGAGTACTCTGCTTAGAGATGCACATGCTTGGTGTTTTGAAATGTAATGTTTGTTAAAGAATAGGCAGATTACTTCCATAGCATCATATGCCAGGTCATGGGTAGCCTTCCAGAGATGGGGCTTGGACTATATTGGGCCCTTCAAGAATGTGGCTCAGTAGACATAGAAATAAGTACATATTGTTGCCATAGATTATTATACCAATTGGGTAGAGTTGTGAAATTTCCCAAATTTCCTTTCATGGCAATCAAAATCTTAAATTTCACTCCTCACAAGAAACATATTTACATTAGCTCTTTTCACATATTCATCAACTCAACATTTATTTGTACTAGGAGCATCTCATTCTTTCTTTTCATGATTACGAGTATCATGATAATATTAGGAAAGATTTATTTCTACCTGAAAAGGGGGATCCTTTCTAGTTGGGATGTATATTAAGCATCTTATTGATATGCATATAGCATTATCATGAGTCATTAATCATGGACCAATCATACGCCACCAAGGTGATTGTGTGAGACTTCACCTTGGGTTAACTAAAACATACCTTGAAGAGGGATTTCGTATGGACCTATCATCATCATTACTAGTCCAATCATATGGAATTAGTCCACACAACCAGATAAACATGCTTATGTTTCTAGCTTCCTTTACTCATTAATACTTTTTCTACACAAGAAATCTCTACTTCTTAATACAAATCTAGGATTGAGCTTCAAATGATCACAGGCATAGGATGCCAAATTTCTGTGGTAGTTGGCACATATTGGTTTTGACCATATTTAGCTAGTTTACCTTTTTGGTTACCTTCTTGGCCCAAAAGCTAGATACTTTGTTCTTTCTTTTGGTCTTGCACATAGATCATTTTTATGGGAATTCATCATAATTAGTCTCTTCTTTGAATTAAACATGAATATTACCATTTTTAATCATGCAAAGAGGTGGTGTTCATGCCCCAATCCCTCTACCCTAAGCTTAAATCTTAGTACCATGGCAAGAGGGTGGAACCTTAATTTGCTCTAGTACATCCTCTCCACATAGACTCCTTGGCTAACTAGGGGTTGCTAATAGTAGGCTAATTGGACGTTACCCATGACCTCTATCTAATTGGGTGGTGAGTTCTAGATGGTGCTTAATCATCAAATTTGTTCCCAGTCTTTGGTTCGATGAAAATGTTCGTGGTTAGCTGACTTGGAATGAGGGAGGCATGGCTAAATATGGCCTGAATGCTTTTTACCACTTAGACCTATCTTTGAGATGGTTTTGTTCAACCTTAGCCCTAGGGTGTTCGACTTAAACCTCTCTTTGAGATGGTTCTCTTTAACCCCTTAGCCCTAGGGCCTTCCATCCTAGGCTCCAAGAAGAACTTGTTGTCGAGAGAAGGGGTTGAAGCACTTATCTCCCTCACACCCTTTCAATCTGCATAGGGCTTGGTGGGTTCTTTACCTCCACACATGCTATTATATTATAAATTCTTATGGTTCTTTAATTAGTTCAATGTGAGGGTTGCCTTACAAACATAATGTATAAACCAGTCCCAACCCACCTTTACTTATGTTTCCTCCCAAGTCTTTTGTTTCTTTCCAACTTGTACCCAAAATAGCTCATCATTCCTAAACATTCTTAAAACTTTTCCCACTTCTTTCTTCAATAATTTTCTCAGTTTCCCCTCTTTCTTCGAAAGGTTTGGGACCTCATCTCTCTCAGACTCACACTCTCTCCTCCAAGCATGACATCCTTTATTCACAGAGATCAAGGCTTCTTTTGCCCCCATGCAGCCTCTTGCCAGAGGAGGTCAAGGCCCTCTACCCTATTGTCTCCCTCTAAGTCCATTCTCCTGCATACACACCATAACACTAACACTAGTACACTCCAATCCCTACCTCCTCCCTTGGCAAGAGCTCAAACTCTTGTCCCCTAGCCCCCTCCCCCCCTTGTAGGCCTAGACATCTTTCCTCTTTCTGAACCTGAAAGTCCACTGAGCTCTCCTCTTCCTTGCTTTGTGCTTCCTAAGCCCTAACATTTTGGTACAGAGGAGTTCAAGAGGCTTGTCATCCTTCCCCTCCAAGCTCCAATTTTAACATGTCGAGAGAAGGGGTTGAAGCACTTATGTCCCTCACTTATTCTTATGGTTCTTTACCTTCACCCATGCTGCTATATTCTGAATTCTTATGGTTCTTTATTTAGTTTAATTTGAGGGTTGCCTTCAAACATAATGTACATATTGGTCCCCTAGTCCCACAACCCATCTTTACTTATGTTTCCTCGCAGTCTTTTGTCTCTCTCCAACTTGGTACCCAAAATAGCTCATCATGCCTACACATTCTTAAACTTCCTTTTTCAGTAAGTTTCTCGCTGTCCCTCTTCCTCCAAGACCCAACATCCTACTGTAGCAAGAGGTTTGGACTCGCTCTTTCCTCCAAGCACAACATCCTTAGTCGCAAGAGGTCAAGGCTTTTTTGCCCTCATCTCCAAGTGCTGCCTCATGCCAGAAGAGGTCAAGGCTCTCTACCCTATTGTCTCCTGCTAAGTCCATTCTCCTGCATACACACCCTTCATAACACTAACAAGCTTCAAATTTTTCAAAAAGAACGAAAGAACAATTCGAGAGGGGCGGGGAAAGAAGAGAGAGGAGAGAAGGGGAAGGAGTTATAAGACAAAGCTAAGAGTAGAAAAGAGCGATAACTTCACCAGCAAAGCTAAGTAGATGTTCTCACCAGTACACCCAAGCACTGGGTATTCAATGATTCCTGGTCAGAGGCCTCTCCTGTCCCTTCCCCTCTCCCATCCAAGGCAATCCCTTGCAGCAAGACGGCCGGGCCCTTTTCTTCCTGTCCCTCTCACCTCCAAATCCAATCTATTGCACCGACAAGAATAAGAGTTAATGTTCCCTTCCTTAGGTAGTATGCTCCCCCTTGCTTATTTTCTCTCCCTTGCTCTAGGCCCACCAACCTCCTACCGGGTGGCTTCCCTGTCCTTCCTTGCTCTAGGCCCAACCTCTTGCCTGGAGCTCTCTTCTTGCTAGGAGGTTGGGGTAAAATCTCCCAACCCTCTCCACTCTATACCGACCTTTTGCCACAATTCCATTTTCATGTCAAATCCATGCATGGATGATTAACACTTGTTTAAATTATGCATCCTACAGAAACTACATTGAGGGGTGTGTAATTATTCCTCTTGGCGAGCCCAAGGAAGATCCAGTCTCAAGATTCTCTTAATGGGACTCCAGTCTACTTTCAAAGTCTGTACAATCCAATGAACTTTCTTAACATGGGCACATCATTGTGGTGCAGCACCCTCCCCATGCACCTCAAGGCAAATCTGAGCAGGTGTTCTAACTTCTGTCGGATCTTCAGACCTTATAGAGTTAATAGTTCATTTAGTAGTTTCTTTCTACATTGATAGAAATTATGCAGCTACTCGCAGTCAAACTCAAATCATCTTTAAATCAGACAGCACAAGAATTCTTGTGTTCAATCTTGGATAAAGCTTACCGAGACTTTGGTAGTCAATACACAAACAAAGATTTTTACATGGAAACTTCATGCGCCCATCAGCTATGGAGAATTCATCAGAGTTCCTAGAAAAATCATATTCCTTGTTGTCTTCAGGTGACGAATCCAAGACTAAGTCTACTTGTGGCACGTATCCTTCCTCCACCATTGACAAATTTAGTCTCTTTAATTTGATTAAGACATAACTACTTTGTGGGTGATCTTTCCCACCCACAATGAACTCATTTACATCGTCATCAACTTCGATCCAGGCACCCCCAGGCTTCTTAAAAGCATGTGCACATTTTCTGGCCTCTTGCATGTTGTGGATGTCCTGCCATGTGTGCAAATCACCATAGATATGTGAAAGGAGCATGTAAGCAGCAGCATCATTCGGATCCAATTGAACAACACGCTTAAAGCATAGTCTTCCTAGCTCCATGTTGCTAAATGTTTTGCAGCCAGTAAGCAATGATCTCCATCCTATAACATCTGGAGGAAATGGCATGGTCTGAAGTAAATATTCAGCTTCTTTCAGGTGTCCTGTACGGCAAAGAAGATCAATCATGCAATTATAGTGTTTGACATTCGGTGCTATTCCATGTTCTTTGAGAGATTTGAAAAACATCTGGCCTTCTTCAAGGAGCCCAGCATGAGTGCATGCAGCAAGAATACTAATAATGATCCCATCATCAGGCTTCATGCCTTGTCTCTGCATGACCTCTAGACATTGCCTTGCCAGATTGAGGTTGCCATGAAGAGCATAACCAGCAATAATTGCACCCCATGACTCCACGTCATGATTGGTCAACTGAGTAAAAACCTTGTATGCCTCTTCTAGCTTACTGCATTTGGCATACATGTCAATGAGGGTGTTCCCAACTAACAAGTCGTTTCCTAGTCCACTTCCAACAATCTGATGATGTATCAAGCAGCCCTGGCTGAAGGCTCCAACAGTCCCACATGCTTTTAATATGCCTAAAAACATGACTTTGCTTGGCTTTCGCCCCTCCTGATGCATGTTCTTATACAGTTTAAGAGCAGAAAGGTCGTTCCCATTCTGGACATACCCTGTAACCATTGCACCCCATGATACCACGTCTCGAATTGATAGTCTGTCAAACACAGAGCGCGCCTCCTCTAGACTTCTGCATTTTGCATACATGTCAACAATGGTATTTCCTATATCTGCATCCAATTCAAGTCCGGCTTTGACTACATGACCATGAGCTATCCTGCCCTGATGTATGGCTCGCATACTGGAACATGCCATCAAGGTGCACAAGTGTATCACATTGTTTGGCATTATGCCCTCCTGCTGCATTTCATTAAAAAGTTCCAGGGCCTGAAGGCCATGTCCATGCTGTGCATAACCAGCAATCATTGCACCCCAAGATACTACGTCTCGTTTCACTAATTCATCAAACACATGGCGGGCCACCTCTACACTACCACATTTTGCATACATGTCAACAAGAGTGTTCCCAACAACCACATCTGCATCAAATCCATGTTTGATCATCTGATCATGTATAAGAAGACCCTGCCATAGAGCTCCTATACTGCCACAGGCTTTCAAGAGGCATATATATATTAATTTGTTTGGCTTGATGCCCTGAAGTTGCATTACCTCAAAGTGCTTTAAAGCACGAAGACCATGCCCATGCTGTGAATATCCTGAGATCATTTCAACCCACGATCCCACCTCTCGATTGGGCAGTGCAGAAAACACATTGCAAGCATCATCCATGCTTCCACATTTGAAATACATTTCAATAAGCCTGTTTCCAATAGCCAAATCTGATTCAAAGCCAATTCTGATGATCTGATCATGTGTCAGCAAACCTTGCTGAAGTGATCCTGTGCTACTACAAGTTTGTAAGATGCACAAAAGAATGACTTGGTCGGGCTTTACTCCCTCCTGTTGCATTTTCTGGAAAAGTTTAACAGCAAAATGATTGTGCCCACGCTGTGTATACCCTGCAATTATTGCACACCATAATATAACATCTCGATCAGGTGACATGTCAAACACTGTGTGCGCTTCCTCTAAGCTCCCAGATATCACATACATGTGAACAAGTGTGCTTCCAATGATCAAATCAGATTCAAGTCCATTCCTGATAATCTGGGCATGTACCAGCCTGCCCTGTCTAGTGTCTCCAATCATGCAACATGCTTTCAAAACACTAGGGAATATAACTTCATTTGGGTTTACACCCTCCTTCTGCATCTTTTCAAATTGCTCAAGAACAGAAAAACCATCTTCCTGATGGGCATAGCCTGTAATCAGTGCACCCCATGACACCACATCTCGATTTAGCAATGTGTCGAAGAGTTCATGTGCCTCCTCTAGACTTCCACATTTGGCATACGTGTCAATAAGGGAGTTTACTAGGACCACATCCTGTTCTAGTCCACTTCTGATGATCATGTTATGGGTGAGCCTGCCCTGCCGAATAGCCCCTATGCAACCGCATGCTTTCAAGGCACATAGAAATATGCCTTTGCCTGGCATTATGCCGTCCTGTTGCATATTCTCAAATAGTTGAAGGGCAGGAATCATGTGCCCATGCTGTGCATATCCTACAATCATTGCACCCCATGAGACCATATCACGATTGGGCAACCTGTCAAAAACCACATGTGCGTCATTCAGAAATCCACATTTCACATACATGTCAACCAAGGAACTTCCCATGACAATATCTGGTTCAAGTCCATTTCTGACAATTTGGCTATGTATAAGCCTGCCCTGATCTAGTTCCTCTGTGGTGCCACAAGCTTTCAGCATACTGGCAAATATGACATTGTTAGGGTTGATGCCCTGCTGTTGCATTTTCACAAAAAGATCAATTGCATGAAGGCCCTGTCCGTGCGCAGCATATCCTGCAATCATTGTGCCCCATGATATGACATCTCGATGTTGCAACTTGTCAAACACTTCCTGTGCCTCCTCAATGCATCCACCTTTAGCATACATGTCAACAAGGGTGCTCCCAACAACCATATCTGATTCCAGACCAAATTCTACGATCTGAAGATGTATCAACCTGCCCTGCCAAACAGCTCCCCCACCACTATATGCTTTCAATATGCAAGAAAGAGTGACTTTGTCTGGCTTTATGCCCTCCTGCTGCATTTCATGGTACAATTTAACCGCCCCATCATTCTCTCCAAGTTTCACATGTGCTGAAATAAGGGAATTCCATGTATATACACTTGGCTTTGAAACCCTGTAGAACACCTTTTTAGCTTCCAACAAGCTACCACCTGACGCAAACAAGCGAATAAGGTGGTCCCCCAAAATATTTATCGAATCAAGTCCACGACATACCATAAGGGAATGCACTCGCCTGCCGGATACTAGGTCCCTGTTTTTTATGCACACTTGCAAAAGAGAATAACTGGCCTCCCTTGATATGGAAAATCCCTGCTTGCCCATATGGTCTGCAGGCTCTTCCAGATGTTCCTCCTTGAACTAACTTAAAGACTCAAAAGTAGAGTCATGAAAAGCACCTGTAAACAAGCAGTTTTAATAAATGACTGTTCAGGAGCCTTCCCACTCATCTGCTCTGCCCAACAGCCTGCTTCGAGAAGGGCCGGCCATGCAGCAACAGCCACGGCCCCACCACTCCCCAACCCCTGCTCCTTGAAAATTTAAAAAAGGAACTCTCTCCTTCCAGCTCTCTGTCCGCAGATCTTGTTGCAGATGTCCAAGGACGTCCAAGTCTTGTGAGATCTTCACATGCCTCACAAGCTTGTAAGCCGGATTGATTTCGAAATTCACGTCCCCAAGTTTAGGCGGCAAGTCTTCTAAGGTCTTCAAATAATCAATCAAGATGGCGGCCGTAGGCTTGTACCTTTTGTTTATGTTATGTGTAGTGGCCTGAGCTTCAAATCTGGGATGCAGATATATTGAAGCTCTGTGGCCTCTGTTGCAGGTTCCAGCTGGCGCAGCCGCTCTCATTTTTGCGTGCCTGGCAATAGAGCTCAACAGCGGAGCTGACTGTTGTTGAGCGCTCAACACCAAAGCTCAAGGAGAGGAGCCATCGAAGGGTTGAGCTTCGAGAGCGTCTGTGAGCGTCCTATGCCAATTTCGACGTCGCCCATCATCGCCGTTACAGACTGATGTTCAGCTCGATGGTCATCAAGGTAAGCTTTTGAGGGAGCTAAGGGTGTTTACAGACGAGATTGCCAACGCCCGGAATGCTGTAGTCCGGTTTATGGAGTTTTAGCGTGGTACGCTGGAGGGCTGGGGGTCGAAGGCAAGTCTCGCATTCCTGGGTCCTTCAGGGTCCTTGTATCTTCCCTGCTCCCTAAGTTTTCCGTAAAGGACAGTGAGGTGTCACCGAATAAATAAGGTGGGGGAAAGAGTTCTCCATGAGATGTCTGGTTGGTGTAAGTGCCTCACACAGCAAAGCCGGCTCTCAAAACAAATTGCCCGTTCATGTCCCAGATGCATTCAATGCACCAGCCCTCCCACTTATGTTCGAGTGACTTGCTCTCGTGATCTTCTCGATATCAACATATCTCATCAGAAATATGCTCACTCTGCAGACAATGCGCATTCTCGAGTGACCCATGGAAAGTTTCAGAAGCGAAAAATGTTGATTTTAAAATTCCCATTTGAATTTTTATGATTGCGCTAACTTTCGATTCCTATTTGTATCCCCATCTCTTTTTTGGTTTCAATTCGCCCCTTCTTCATGCACCATCTCGGGTAGGCCACATGAATGAAATTCATCTTGTTAAATCTAAAGTTGAGCCAGGTTTTGGATTTCACAAGAAGGAAATTCTGCTTCTTTAAAATTTGGCATTCCTCGCTTCTTACACACTCTATTTTGGTGGGCCGATGCTACTAGCAGGGCACCACTCATATTAGTGGTTTGCTTTGAATATTTGGATCAACCGAGATCTAAATTAGCCCCAACACAGCTCAACAGCTTCATAATTGTGGCCTCACGACTTGTGGCATTCAACTTATCGCCAATGGTGTGAAATTGACGAAATTGTTGCTAAATAGCACAATTTCATACTTGCAATATTTCATAGGCTTTTACCAACATGGCCTGCTACCACAATCGTTGTGTGGCCTGACTAGTTGTTGCTGATCTCACCCTTCCTCAATTCTCTAGGTTACCTGCTTTGGCAAAAGCTACATGGAAGAGGCATGTCCCTCGTGACTCCATAGGCATATGGTCCATGCGCCTTTTATCAATATGGTCTAGCCCTCCTATCAATTAAACTTCCTCTTATGGTGATTGCTATCCACTAGGGATCGCATTTCTAAATGGTGAAGGATTTCACCAGTATGCCACTTTTGTCATATCCAACTTGAGGACCATTTTCCATGTCTTTTGGGGTTGTCAGGTCACTAGTTCTGTGTGGCACACGTGTTCTTTTTGTGATTGCTTTCTCTTGAAAGCAAGCTCTATTGGGGACAAAGGAGCACTCAACAATATCCATTAGTGCGGTGGAATTTGATTCGAGCACTCAACAATATCCAAGAGCGCGATGGAATTTGATTCTTGTAACAAACTACCTACGAATTTGCCTATGGTGGTCTCATCTGTAGTTCTCGAAGTCTTAGGCTTTTATCGCAACCAGAATGCTCATTTTGCCATTTAATTCATAATTCCTTTGTAAAAGAAACAAGGTGAATAACATTCAATGGGCCCACCTGTCAAGAAAGGGCTGTGCACATTATCAGTATGCGTATTGTGTTCCCATAAGGCGATTGTCAATGAGTGTGTTTGTCCAAATACGATCCAAGGTAGAATTATCAATAGTGGGTGTGTAAATCAGTTGTTTTATGTTGTAGGATTCCATGAAGAAGAGTAGTTTGTCCATGTTACTTGTTTTGACATTGTTGTCAATGTTGAAGTCTCCCAAGATATATGTGACCATGTACTTATTTAGGTTTTTTAGTATGTTGTTGATTGAATGGATTAGACTATTTGTATTCGTTTGTGGTGGTTTGTAAGTGTTTATTACAACTACTTTTTTAGCAGAATGAGGCTCAAAGATTGTTAGTAAGCATTGGAGACCATCATGGAAGTAATGTTCTTGGTGTATTAGTTTTATTTCCTCTTTGTAGTAAGTTGACATTCCAGTGCCCCTTGTGTTAGTGATATGTCTAAAATTTGGGATGTGAGGGTTATGAGAAGATTTGGGGTGTGTTTCTTGTAGGCAAAGTATATGTGATGCAAGGATGTTGGTGTTGCAAAGAATGTCTTCCTTGTGCTTATGGAATGTCCTTGTGTTCAATGATTGTAAGAATGCCATGGAAGCATATTGTTCGCAAAGGTTAATGTAGTTGAAAGCACGTCTTATCTTTAAACGTTCAACTTCTTAGAGAACACACATGTCCACTTTGATGTGTTTCATTTGGAGAGGTTGTAGTATGTGCAAGTTTGAAGGATCTTGCACTCATGACAATGTAGTGTAAGCAAGGCCATGTGATTTTATGCCTGTAGGGTCAAATGCCAATTTGTCCATGGAAAGACCTTGTGATCAATGCATTATTAGAGCTGCGGCGGCTGATTGTGTGGGGAATTGATGTTGCAAATAGTGTTCGAAAAGTTCTTTCATGTTTGGAATTCACGAGTAACTTGAAATATTGGTGTCCATGAAGGATGAATTTTGCATGTGTAGAACATCGACTTGTTGGTTCGTGCTTTCAAGCCAATTTTATTGTTGTTGAAATGCACCCATATAATAAATGGTTTCTTTTGCACGTTGGATTCCATGAAAATTGCATCAGCTACATTCACTAGGCCATTCGCAATGTCAAGATTTCCCGAGCAAAGTTCAATTATCATGCCAGGCTTAAGTTTTAGCTCTGCATGGAGGCCTCCTGTTGTTTTTGGGTATGTTGGAATGTCGATCATCTAGATACGTGTCTTGTGCCTAATGTTTGTTGCTTTAAGGAAGTGGGGTTCGGATGTCAACATGTCAAAGACTTCTTCATTGTGGCTGTCTTTTGCTGCATTTGTGTAGTACAAGTGCGGGGTTTCATGTTTTATTGGTAGTGTGCATTGATATAGCTTGTTTAAGTGTTTGAGATCCATTTCTGTGTGTGTACCTATTCTAATGCGATTCAAGATCTCTAAGAACTCATGGTCATTTTGGCGCATAGGTTTTGTAAGCTCATAGTACATTATGTGGTCCTTCCAAATGGATGGTAGCATTGATAAGGTTGCGGGTTTGGTCAAGAAGATCCATGCATCTTTTGTTGGGCTTGCTTGACATAAGTCTCTGCAAATCACGACATCCACACCTCCAAACGGTTCTAAGTGATTGTGTTTTATTTCACGCATACACATATCCGCTGCTATAAATGTACTAGTGAAACCTCATAAAAATTTATTAAGTCCAAATCTTTATAGAATGCTAAAAGAGTTTGGAGTGTCTCCGCTGATAGAGCCTTGTATGCTGATGTCATAAGTGGTAGGTGGAGTGTATAGTGTATAGTTGTACCACTGACATTGAATGCAGCTTTCCCAGTGTATGCTAGGACCTAGAATTCTTGGTAAAGTAGCACTGAAGTGTTGTGGTGATTGTAGTGTCTTAGAAATGCTTGAATTAATACAAGCAAAGTGAATGTTTTACCTATGCCTGCATTACCAGATAGAAAGATGTGCAGGGGTGTCGATGGGCTTAGATGTTTTTTGAGCAAAATGTCTTCTACTATTGCACGTTGATTTGAGTTCAAGGTTCGAATATACATGTGGTATTGTTTGTTGGGTTGTGCTTTGTAAGTAAAGTGTGCATTGTCAAAGTACGTTTTTTGCTTTTGCGTTGTAGAAAGCTCAACTTTTAAGTCAAATTCTTGAGTTTTCCCATGTTCATTAAACGTATGAGTTGAGGATGACGTTGTTGTAATGAGTTGAGGATGACATCATCCTCCACTCATTAAAAGTATGAGTTGAGGATAACATTGTTGTAATGACGTTGTTGTAATGATGTTGTTGTAATGGCAACAACATTGAACCCCATTAGTTTGTTGGATAGAGCTCTATTTGTGTTTATTGATTGTGTATTGTAGTCATAAAGGTCGTACCATGTTGTTATGTTTTTCAATGAGAGAGAGCTCGTTCTTAGAGAAAGGCCAATAGAGCAAGCATAAATCTCAACATGTTTCTCCGGATCCTTGTTCTTGTTGTAGTTGTTGAAGCAAATTATTTGATCATGTTTGCATTTTTTGTTTGCCGCCGTAGTTAGCAACAAATGATGCTAAGAAAATGCCTTGCATGCTTGCATTAAGTACTTTGTAATCACATCTATGAAGAAGATGTCGTTACTCTTAGGGTTTAACCTCAACAAGTCTTCTCTTCATTTAAGGAGCAAGGTTCTTTCATCAACAGGGTTGGTGTTAATGTAGGAGAATTCTCTAGTACTAGAGATTAGCGGCAACAACAAGTGAAAGTATATAGCTTGCTGAGCGCTTATATGTTGTGTGTTCATATTGCGTTGCCAACTTTGCATATGTGTTTGTTTGCTCTTTCCCACGGCTTCCGTAGGAAGAGTAGCGTGTTCTAGGTATACAGGGTTCCGAGGCTTTTCATCACTTATATATATATCAGTGTCGTCATTGTAATATAAGTGTAGCTTAGGACCTTGGGCCGTATTTCGACGAGAGACATAGACTTAAGTGTGGTAAGCAAACATCGTGCATTTTTTGTATGGAAGGAACATGTATAATCATGATCGGGGTAATGAAGGCTTTCACCTCCACTGGGGGTTGAAAGATTTAGAAAGAGTTTAAGGGTTAGAGGGAGGTTTAGGGTTCAGAAGGGGTTCACGGTTCAGAATGGATTTCAAGGTTTAGAAGGGGTTCCAGGGTTCAAAAGGCGTTTGTGGTTAGAAGGAGAATCAAAGGTTCAGAGTAGAGTACATGGTGGAGAACTCGTGTCCCTCATAGATCATGGAGGTCAAAGGGTTGAGGAACTAATCTAAGAGGGTAAGGGTTTAGGAGAAGGGAGGAGGAAAGGGAGAGGAAGAGGTGCAAGGTTGGGACACTTGGAAAGAATTGCATGGAACACCAAAGTAGAACTCAACACAATGCCCCAAAGAGTGTGGGATTCATTCCATTATGGGGTATTTATACAAGTTGGAGAGCTTCTCTCTCTGCATGTAGGAATTGTAAGACATTCTCTCTCTACATATAGAACTTGCATCTAGGATGCACATATAGAAGTTGCATGTAGGAACTAAATGTAGGATTTGCATGTAGGAACTGCATGTAGAACATGCATGTAGGAGTTGCATGTAGGAACATTAATGTAGAAACTGCATATAGAACATGCATGTAGGAGTTGCATGTAGAAACTGCATGTAGAACATGCATGTAGGAGTTGCATGTAGAAACTGCATGATGTAGGAATTGTATGTAGAAACTGCATGTAGGAATTGTATGTAGAAACTGCATGTAGGAGTTGCATGTAAAAACTGCATGTAGGAATTGTATGTAGAACTTGCATGTAGAATATGCATGTAGGAATTGTATGTAGAACTTGCATGTAGAACATGCATGTAGGAGTTGCATGTAGGACTTGCATGTAGAACATGCATGTTGAGGATTCCTAAAAGAGATTATTCCTAGCCTTATGCAAGTACAAGGGGAGCTTTGCCACTACTTTACACACACATTCTGTGCTACTTAAGTCCATGCTCGCACAGAGTCAACAACGTTCATTTGCGGGTATATTGCTTTGAATGCATTCTCTGAACTACTTTAATAGTGTCTTTGTCCATCTTAGTCGTGTATGATGTGCAATATGATGCCGCTCCATGAGGACTCACAATGAATTGAAGGTTAGTGTTAGCCTCCCATAACTTTGATATTGTTGGGGTTGAAGTTATTAGTGAATATGTCCTTTGGGTCACGCTTAACCAACATTGTAGGTTGGCTAATACTTGAATGCAATGTGTCAATATATTTTTCTTCAGTGACTTTAAGTTCTATGAGGTACTCATAGAATGTTAGATGAAGTGTTGATGGCTTCTCTAAGATGTCGCAAATTTTTTTATTTTTTCTCTCCAAATACTTTGCATGTCATCTTTATTTATTGGAGTCAAGAGCGTTGTAGTGTGAATGGGTGGACGAGGAAGTCCAAAACAACATTTCTTGCCTCTTTGCTTGCAAGTTTTTCTATGCTTATGGGATTGGATGTCTGGGTTAGGAAGGCCAAGCTTTGATATGTCAACATATGTATTTATCCACAAATTCTTCTATCTTTGTATTTGTTGATGTACCATATATAGGTGACCCTTCAATCCAAACTAACCCATGGTCATGTTGACCGCCACCATTTTGAAGCTCAGTGACAAAGAAGAAGTCCATCACTTTGCCTATGATAGATGAATCTTGTTTTAGTAATTGTTTAATAGCTTGGAACCTATGCACATAGTATTGAGCTGAGGTTAGTGGATCTTTGCGGATTAAGTTTTGTGACTTTATAGCAGGAGAAGCATGTGCATTGCTTGTTGATTCTGCAACAGAAAGAGTTTGCAAGCACTCAAGCAAAGGGCCCCATAGTCTTTCAGCTGGCTGTAGAGAAAGTAATGGAGAAAGTTGCAAGGCCAAGTTGGCAAATAGATTTTTTGCAATTTCATCTTATAGTTTGATGATGTGCGCATAGAAGCAAAGTCACGATAGCCAATGTTTGAACGAAAAAGACATTCTACGTCTATGTTTTCTAGTGTGTCTTTTGCTTTTAATGTTTGTCCTCGCAACTGTGCTTTACACATACGTATCCAAGTTGACGAAAGAACTTGGCAGACAAGTACTTTCATGGTTTTAAAGAAAAGGTTTTCTATGGAGAATGTGAACCTACGGTCTTTGATTGTGAGTTCCCTTTGTGCAATTTGTTGGTACGAAGTGCAGGCTGGTATGATATACATGTGTGGGTGCCCATAGAAGAGCCTAGGAAATGCAAGCTCTTCGCAATGTTTGTATTTGGAGTTGCTTTGAGGTGAAAACCCTTCTGAAGGAGCCAGACAATTGTTTTATCTTCAAAGTTAATGACTTGTTGGCTGGTGTAAATTCCGTGCACTAGCGTGTCGGTCTCAATGTCATCATTTTCATCATTATGTGAAGTTGTCATAAGTGAGTGCTCGTGTAATTGCTCTTTTTGAAGTGCGTTAATGTGGTTAGACCATGCACAATTTAACGTCACTCTCTCCTCTTTGTACAATGGGCTAAGTCAAAGCTCATTCAATGCACGCATTGTGAGAGTGGGCCTTACTAATCCGCTCATATAATAATGTGTGCATTCAACCTTTCTCTTGATACCAACCATGGTTGTTGTGGCATCAGTAAGGAACCTTGGGAGCATGCGTTGAGCTCTGTCAATGTCTGCAAAGACGTTCACAATGCTTCCCTTGAGACCATATTGACTGTCAAAGCTTAACTCACATATTTGGGCAATCAGTATAGAAAGAAGACATGCTTCAATGTCATTTTCTATACTTGCATACTTTGTTCTTTTTGCAAGGGGCATGTTTTTTATTGGAGATGTCATAGTCAAAGAGTGTGTTCTAGTGTGTACTAGGAACTAGTTCATAAGTCTTTGTGTGAGAGAGTGCCATGTGGCATGTTGGGATTTATCCCATATACATATGGTACTTGAGTGTGTGTGTCCACGCTATATGAGTGTTGTACTTTCACTTGTCACATCAATCAACTCAAGTGGAGCTTATCTTCTCTATCAATCTTGGAGTTTTGATAATTAGCTGCACACGATTGTAACTATAGCAGTAAGGTCAACGACGATCTGAGCTAATGCACGTATCAGTGTAAGCCTCGCAAGAGTACTCCACAAGCTGCAATTTGAGATTCGTGAACTCAAGCAATCCGCTCACCTGCAAAGGGAAATGAACAAGACCATTCAAAACCATTTTGGAAAAGCAATTTCTTGAGAGGCATAAGTTCAAAAATTACCATACAATAAGTGACAAACACTTGTGCTAGCTCTTCTCTCTTTTGTCCCTATGAAATGTTTGCTAGAACTGTGAAGTTGAACATGCATAATGTGTTTCTTATGGACATGCATGACATATTTTTTCAATGTGTATTGACAATGCCTTCTTCATTGTATTCTTCGACTAGGCGTGCAAAGAGGTCCTTTCGCTCGTTCATAAAGGTGGGCTGTAAAGTTGAATAGGTTAACATGTAATTTTTAGAGAAGGAAAGATTGTATTTAAAGAAGTATCCAAGGGGAACTTCTCACTGCAGCACGATCTTCATTTCTTGGGCCGTCTACAATGATGAGTTGATCTGCCGCTCCCAACATCCATGCCAACTCTGATTACTTCAAATAAGATAGTGCCCATTGCCATATTGGTTTGTTTTAGAGACTTGCAATTCTTTGTCACATAAGGTACACAGTTGCGAGCTTGTGGTCGTTCAATAGTGTGATAGTACCCCCAAATGGTTTGCCCTTCAGTATTGTTGTTGCATCGAGGTGAATAGAGAACTGACAGGTACCTCCTTTGCCAGTGTTCCTCTTTAAGACTGCGGCCCCTTCTATCCTATAGAAAGAATCTATTTGGAGCTTGTCTTTGAATTGATCAGCATATAAATAAGGCACTACAAATGTGATGGTATCACAATTGTGCCTATCAATAAAATCAGCTCTTAGGACAACGTGATAGTCAGGATCTTTGGCTTTGTATGTCCCATACTTAACCAAGAGTTCCCCCTCAAAGGAAAACCTAATACAAGGAGCGTGTTAGGCTCAAGCAAGCCATGGGTAATTGTGGGAACTATGGATGGCTTGTTTCCATAATCATTTACTAATGGTATGCCCTTCTCAAGCCCTTGGTTTGGCAATGACTTCACCTCATCTTTAAGGCTCTTCACTGGCATTGAAGACACTTTGCTTGCTACAAGCAATTATGAAGTTGCAATAAATTCTTTTGTCTTTGTTTTTTCCCCAAGTCGTTTACTATTGATGAAGAAATACAATGTGTTTGCTATGTTATGATCTTTCAACATAAAGTGTTGACAATCTTTTTAAGTGATATTACATTACACGAAGTTTTGTTTTCATAAAGAAGATAGCAATGCAATTGCTATAATAAAATGTATATTCTAGTGCATAGAAAGGTGAATAACAACAATATTACGAATTTCTTTGAGTGAAAGAAAATTACATGTGCTAGTAAACTTTACTTATGTTGCAAGCATGTCATCCATAGCATAATAAATAATCTTCAATTAACATGAATCACTATGCAAAATGCATTGCCTTGCATTCGTATACTTCTCTCATGTTGTACCAAAGCGAAATGGGGAAAGAGACATTAAGCGTAAAGTAACAAAGCTTTGCATAGTAAAGCACAATTCCACAATGACAACATGCATGTCAAATAATCTTGAATGCATATAAAAGCGAATAGCTAAGGTCTTTGCTCAAACAACACAGTAATGGTTTTTACAAAATTTGATGCGACTGTATTCATATGAGAGAAACAAAGTTGCACAAAATAAAGCAACAATTTCACTAAAGTAAAGAAAAGATCAAAGCTCATGGACCAAAAAAAAAAACTTTGCACAAATCAACGGACAAAGCAAACAATGACGAACAAAACTTGTGCCTTCAATGAAAATCAGAATCATGCACTCTCAAAGAGATTGACCTATTGCACACACTGTTTGTGCATCAATAGGTGGAAAGTCGACTATTTCTATAGAAAATACCAGGCGCAAAACAAAGGAACCAACATGCAGTTAGTACGGTTATTCCACAAAAGCGAGATGCATTTGACAGAATTTCTAGCGAACCCTCACCTTCAAGATAGGACTAATCAATTACATGACAAAATGTAAAAATGTATAGAAAAGGGGTATTTTTGATACATGCTTGTTGGCAAGTGCTATATGGGTTTTATGAAGAATGCCCCTCCCACCCTGCCCCCCCATTGTACTTACAATGGTCTATTAAAGAGAACTAGCATCTTTTTACATCACCACATTCATATAGGATAAACTATATGTCGCTTAACATTTTTCTTCCCCATTATCTCATGGCAAGCTCTCCCCATAGACACACCCTTGTACATACTCTCATATCATGACAGTTCATGATACACTTAGGGTCATGTAGAGCCTCTAATTACATGCTGGTGAGACATGATACATATTAGGATTTGGTAGTGTCCAATGACGTCTAGTAGGACACCTACATAGCGAGCTAGCAAGGCATTATTCAATCATCATGCCCACAACGATGCGATGAAGCCTAATATTCCTTGGCAAGTCAGCAAACTGAAGTGGAAAGGTGTATGGAGCTTGGTCATCGATAGATAATAAAAAATCAAGGTGGACATGATGAAATGCAATGCCATCATCGATACAAACCCATGAATGGGCAAGATTACTAATGGAATTCTAGCACTCACGTCAATAATTTTGATCCATGCTAGAGGGCTCAAACCTGACTTCTTAGCTCTTCAGGAAGTCATAATCAGGGGACCTAGGTTAAGATGGAATTTGAACCAGATTGATGACAAAAGATTATGGTTTTGTACTGAACAGGAAAAGGGAAGAGGGGGGGCAATTTTGGGCATTGCCAAGCACTTGTCTCAAGCCATAGGAGGAGCTTTTGCAGCTGCCTAGAATGCCTTGAGTAAGGACCGCTTTGTAGATTTCTCAATTGAATGATGCCTCATAGAGAGCCCATCGTTTGGGGGCTTTCCAATTGTAGTAGCCAAAATTGGAGTGCAAGGAGAAGCAACACACACATTCGTAGATTGGAGCTTCGATTGTCTTGAGTTTGCCGAATATTCATGCAAAGAATTGAACACTAAACAATCAAAACAAGGAAACATCTATGTGCATCACAATCGATACGAGGAAAATAAACACCTTGGGCAAACCAACAACCCAAGTTTCTGGCATGCTATGCCCTTAAGGTAAATTGAATTGCACTCCCATGAAGAACTGATGGAATATCTCCTCCATAAAAGGGAAGATCTTCTCTATTGTAGAAGAGAACAAGAGGCCATCAATTGAAGAACAATCTTGCACAGAGGATCGGCAAACTTCTAAGAAATGAACGGTGCAACTAGAGATAAATAGCCAATTAGTCAAGCAAAATTAAGGTTGTTGAGTGCTATAAAGGAAAGGGTTAGATGCCCTAACCCTAACCCTAAATGGGTTTGTATATATTCTACATTTTCAACTAAATCTAGTGTACAGTTAGTCATTTGTGGTGTGCTCTCTAGCTGTGCCCTCTCTCCTCATCTCCACTCTTCTCCTCTCCCCTCTTCATATTTTGTCATGGTATCAGAGCATGGTTGTACGTTCCGCTGAGGCGCCATCCTTGTCAGAGTGTGATAGATTGAGAGGTTTCTATCTTTCATTCCGTTGATGAAAGATTTTCATTCATTGGAAGGGATTTTCGTCCATTTTCATTCATAGTTCTACTCTGAGTTTGAGAGAAAGATAGGGAGAGTTCTACATTGAGAGAGATTGTGTGAGAGAGAGAGAGAGATTCATGTCCATTGAGAGAGATTGTGTGCGTGTGAGAGAAAGTTTCCGCCAGTGTGAGATTTCCATCCATTGAGATTCTTTGTGATAGATTTCTGAGAAGAAAGACAACTTGATAGAGAGACTAGCCCCCATCTCAGAGAGAAAGAGAGACTTGCTAGCCTCCATCGACTATCCACATGGCCTTCCCAACGTTCAAGTGCCATGTACTAATAGCATCAACTCCCACTAAGGTGCCAATAGCCCAAGCAAAGAGACCGACGAATCTCGACAATGCTAACACTAAGGCTCCCAGCTCTTCGTTGTTCACACAAGCAGTGCCAATCTCGACTAAGGCAACACTCCGCCATCAGCAAAATAGCCAATACTAAGGCAGTTGCTTCTTCTATGACTCTACAACGGACTCCCTAACTGAAGCCGATAGCTCGCAGGCTCCTATCAACAGTCGACTCTCCAACAGCCTAGAACGTCCTGACCTGTAGCTTCAAATGGCTCCTGTGGCTCTTGCAATGCGATAGCCAAATGCCTACGCTAGAAACACCATCAACAATGAATTCCAAGAAGACCTTCTCAACTAGCAGTGGCTAGTCCACTAGCCTTACAAGGAAAAATAAGCAAAGCCTTCTACAAGCCCCCAGGGGCAAGGCGGCTCCTATAGCATCCCAACCGATAGAGCTCCAAGGGCAAGGCAGCTTCTACAAGCCTCCAAGGGCAAGAAGCAACGACTCAGCCCCAACAAGTAGGCGTGGATCTCCATCAAACAAGGGCCTCCCAGCAAACCGATTGTACATAATCGGTCGAGAGAGCTTCATTGACAATGGATGACCAACCATAACCTCTCCACGGGCAAGGTGGCTCCTATGGCATCCCAACCGATAGCTCCAAGGGCAAGAAGCAATGACTCGGCCCCAACAAGCAGGCACGGATCTCCATCAAACAAGGGCCTCCCAGCAAACCGGTTGTACATAACCGATCGAGAGAGCTTCATTGACAACGGACGACCAGCCATAACCTCTGCTGCAACACTTATCTACTTCCAACCTCTACAATCGATGCTAGCTGACTAGAAGAACGGTGTGGTTGCAGTGACCTCCAAGTGTGCCATAGCTCCCTGCTCTAGCGCATGCACGTAAAGATGCCGCTCCAACAACAACCTCCTGCATCTCAACACTCCCCTCCAAACAATGCTCTTACTCTTCTGCAAGTCATCTCCTAGCCTCCACGAGTGACGCCATAGCCAATTGCAATGGCCTCTCCTCCATGCATCTCAAGAGCTCCATAGAGTGTCCACGTAGCAAAAGAATAGTTGGATGTCTAGAACATCACCTGCAAGATCTTCTTTGTCGATGGAATCTTTCATAGATTCCACATGAAATCTCAAAGATTCTGTCTTATCACATCTATCAAACACGTGGCAACATTACACTTTGACATGTGGCACCACACAGTCTACCTATCTCTGCCATGTAAACATGTTAGCTACATACTGACACGTCATCAAGCTAGCTTACCTGCATGTCATCTTGCCACAACATCGCTTTATCTCCCATGCGGTAGCCACCTGCCACGTTAGCTTGGCTATTGTGACTCTGGTTAGGTCAACGTGAACCTGGATTAGGCAACTTGACCCTAGTTAGGCCAACTTGACCTTAGGTTAGTTCAGTCAAAGTGCCACCTCACTTGTCTAGTCAGCACTGCCCCTGCAGGAACACAAGACCCCTGCTAGACACACTGTGCACACACTGATGTGACCACACCTGCCACCTCAGCACATCACATCTCTTGCTAGGCACATGTGCCAAAAGAGCTTCGAAAGAAGCTAGATCCTAAGTCTAGGAAATGCATCTTTCTGGGTTATGGTGAAAGTGGAGAGATGGGCTATCGTCTCTGGGATCCAGAAGCAAGAAGCAGTTCATGTGATCAATAGATCACCTAGTAAGAGTTTGGATGGTGGTATTCCTAAAGAGGCATGGAGTGGCAAGAAGCCCTCTTACTCTCAATTGGTATCAGAGCCCGGGTGATCTAGCTGAGCGTGTGTGAATGCTTGGAAGCTTAGCGGCTCTGTGGGAGGAAGGAGAAGTTCTGTGGGAAGCTTTGTGGGTGACTTTACTTGCATCCGAGTATGCAGAGACCTTGGAGGAACATTTGGAAAAGTCACTTTGGTTTTGCGAAGTGGTTTTGAGAGCCTATTAAGTGTTTTCAAAGAAAAAGTCGTTTTTTGAGCTTTTCCCTGTTCTGTTCGATGATAGAGACTTTGTATTGACTTGTATAGGTAACTATTGCTTGCTTTTGGTGTCCACTTCACTTCAGGAGCTTGGAAACGCCTTCATTCTTGAATCTGGGATCATTTCATTGGATTTCTGACTCACTGTGTCAGTTCCTACGTTTTTCTGCCCGGGTGTTGGAACTCAAGTTCAGAGCAACCATTTGCAGATCTGTCAGTTCCGGTGGACTCAAGAGGTCCTAAAACTTCTATGTTGCTCATCATTTGCACTCCGGTGGAGTTTACAAATAGCTCTGTTTCCAAAAATGTTTTTCAGTCCGTGTGTTGGACCCAGTGATTGAGACCATGGTTTCCAAAACCGTCTGTCCCATTGCGTTTCGGACGCCCAAAAACCCCTACCTGTCAGTTCTTATGCGATTCGGTGGAGGATTTTCAGAGTTATAGATCTCTGTGTATTCGATTTCGTCTCTCTGTTATGCATTTTTCATTCTAAGGATTTGAAACCTTAGATTTATGCCACATGGCAGTGGATAAGTATTGACTCCCATTTCTCACTCATCGGTTGGGATTTTGGAGTCCGGCAGAAGAGAGATATTTGCAGATTTTCTTACTGAGTCTGATTATGCAATGGCGCCCATGTTTTGAGGCATCTCAGGTTCTATTTTCAGTAGCGGTCATTACCATGGGACTATGATTTTTTGAGCATACCTTATGCAGATCACTCTGGTTGTAGTTTGAGCAGTGTGCGCTCATTCGTGGTGTGCATTGGGTTGGATGATTTATAGCCCATTTGGATGCATTGCGGTCCTTATTGGATGCGCTGATAGGCCCAAATTGCCTTGTGGGATGCTATTTTTTTGGACGCTTTGCACATGGATGCTATTTTATGATGAGGGACAGCTTTGACACATTGCAGGTGATGCACTGATAGTGCTATGCTCTCTTGGATGAGATATTATTAATGCATATGCCAGTGGACGGTGTTTATGCTTGAGTCATTTGGCACTTATTGGCATTTTGGATTGCCATTGCAATTGGCATTTTCTTTTGGGCCAGATTTGCACATATGGATGCATAGTATATGCACATGAGTCAGATGCTTTGAGACATGAGTTTTGGTGATATTTCAATCTATTGTGGCATACACATTTGGGTGCACCTGGTATTTGGTGTGATTCTCTCTTGTAGGCACTAGCATTTGGGATTTTTGCTTCATTTGCATCATGGCATCCTCTTCCATGTCTGAAAAGGAGTTTTTTAGCATTAAAAAGTTTGATGGGACAAACTTTTCTTTGTGGAAAGAACAAATAAGGGATGTGCTTATTCAAAAGAAGCAGATTAAACCCTTGGCAGGGATTGAAGCTAAGCCTGCAAATATGTTTGAGGATGATTGGAATGAGTTGGATACATCAGCAAAGTCTACTATTAGACTTCATCTTGCAGAGTCAGTTTATTTCACAATAGCAAATGAGCAGACTACGGAAGATTTGTGGAATAAACTGTGTGCCACTTATGAGAAGGAAGCTGCCTCTAATAAAGTTTACCTCATGAAGAGGTTGTTTGAGCTGCAGATGAAGGAAGGGGCCTCCATTGCTTCTCACTTGAATGAATTCAATATTATTTTCAGCCAGCTTCAGGCTCAGAAGATGAATTTTGATGCGGAGACTAAGGCAATATTTCTCTTATGTTCATTGCCATCCTCATGGGTTACCTTCCGTACAGCTGTCAGTAACTCTGCACCTGGTGGAGTACTAAAATTTGATGATGTTGTGGGTAGCTTGTTGGCCGAGGAGATTAGACGGAAGTCTATGGATGGCAACAAGCAGGATGCAGCCTTAAATGTGCAAAGGGGCAGATCACAGTTCAGGGGGAAGTCCCAAAAAAGAGGGAAGTCTCGTAGCAAATCCAGGGCACGGAACATTGAGTGTTACCACTGTGGCAAGAAGGGCCATATGAAAAAGGAGTGTGGCTCCATGTTTTCCTGTTTTGGAGCCAGGTATTGTGGGAGCCATGTATTTATGTTGATAGGGTCTCTTTATAAGGCCTAGCCACAAGTTCCAGAATGTTAGTGTATTCCTAGACCTATGAGATGGTCATGTAGCCATGCTAAGACATGAGCCTTTGAGTCATGTTGATTCTCAATCCATGAGAGTGCATGGATCAACCTTTGAACACACTTAGACTTTAGCCTCTAATTTACATGGGTTGCATAGATTAGTAGTCTGTCATTGTCATGTTCTGTTCTTTGTTCCATTCCAGTAGTCCCTCACATTTCCTTCATGGGGGGGTGTTAGAACATGAAGTCAAGTTGAGTGTGCTTTAGTGTGTTCTACTAGAAGTTCTAGTAGAGTCTTATGTCTGAATGCCACGTGTCATATTGGGAGATATCCCATATACACTTTGGTATTCTAGTGTGTGTCTATCCTAATATGATCATACTTGTGTGTCACATCAACACACCTCAAGGAGTCTACATTAAGCTTATCAATGTGAGTCTTTTCATTTTGGTCTATTCTCATTTCCATTTCCCCTCACTTTCATTATGTTTCCATTTGAGTATTATTTTCTCTCTCCCTAGCCTACCCTCTCTCTCTCTCTCTCTCTCTCTCTCTCTCTCCCTCTCCTTGTCCACCATGTTTATTCAAGTATGATAAATTGCCTTTGCTCTAAATGGGTCCTAATGCTCAACTTGCATCAACCTTGGGTAGTCCTAGGGAGGCATTGGGTAGAGCAACAAGGTATATTAGGATTTGCAAACGGTTGTTGCTCTTGGTAGGAGGTGCTTCTCTTTGAGTTTAACATCAAGTTACCTTTTCTAAGATGGTCACGGTCTAGAGGAAACAACTTGGTGTATGAATTTGGAAAGGCGCGTAGAGGATCATGGGGGATGGATCGCTAGCTTTCAACATATGGATCAATAGATTTCCTTTTCTCAACAATGTGGCTCCAGTGCAATTAAAACCACGCATGGCCAAACGACTCAATGCTAAAGGGATATCACAATGGATGGATGTATGGAACTCGCAAGAACATAGGTGGATCACCATAAGGAAACTCTCTAATAGATTTATGCTCATGCATAGCAAATAAGATTTCCTCAGGAAACCTTATGAAAGGATGAAGCCTACTTGGCCAATGAGTATAACTTTAGTTCATGCACTAGGATGCAAGGATGGACTAATAATCAAGGTATGGGCCTGCACAAACCAAGAATTAAAAATTTTCCTTATCAAATATACCTCCAACATGCCCCTTGTTGCGCAGAAGGCATGGAGAAAATGGGCTCCCTGGGACTTGCTGCCTATTTGGGATCACAAGATTAGATCCGTGTGGAAGTTGACTCCCTCTCATAGGTTGAATTTTTGATGTGGTGTATCATAGTACACAAGCTCTCCACAAAAGATAGACTTTGCAAATGGAAGAAATTTTTGCCTTGCTTCCCCTTTTGCAGTGTTGGTTTAGAAAACCACCCCTTTCACCTCTTCTGGTAGTGCACTATCACTAGAGCACTGTGGGGCAAAGTATGTGGGTGGCTTGCTAGAGCTCAAATAGTTGTCCAACTCAAATGGAAGATGGTCCTATTAGGTGACAAAGGGAGTTTAAATGATGGCCAGTCTGAACGGTTGAGCATGGTCAGGGGTATTGTCATACGAGATATATGGCCGTATTGCAACATTTTTGTTTTTTGTCACTGCAGGCCCCCACAAGACTTCTTCAAAATCATTCAAGTCAGTATTTTAGATACACTTGAGTATTTTAGTTATAGGCATTAGACCATTATCTGCTATACAACACTCAAGGATTCCACATAATATGAGCTTATCAAGCTCTTTGTCTACGATTTATTTCAATTACTATGTAGAAAAAAAAGGAAGCATTTAAATATATAGAAAAAAAGGGGATTATATATATATTATATAGAGAAGGTGGAAGAAAAAAGTGTATGTATAAAGAGGTAAGAGGGGAAAATAAAAGGGAGGAATTTAAGACATATAAATAGAGTAGGGTGAAATAGAAGGGGGAAGTTAGAAGGGAAAGATAGAAGGGGGGAATTAGATATATGTATAGAGAAGGGAAGGGGGGGGTGTTAATAATGAAATAAAGAAAATGGTAACCTGTGAATCCATTGTGCAAGACAAAAGGACGCTGCAGTAGAGATTGTAGGCATGGTGCAATAATCGAGGGGACAACGCAGATGGTTGTTGCAAGGGAGCGGTGAACTAGGGTAGAAGGGGTACGGTATGCACGGACTGCATGTGACGGGATCAGAGAGGAGTGAAGAGTCTTGGGATTTGAGGGAGCCATAAGGATGAGTAGTGTGGGCATGCTATTGAATCAAATGCTAACTATGTGAAGGTGGGTATGAGGGCACAATCACCGAGAATGTGCAGCGGAGTATTTAGAGGCAAGGATTTTATGATCTGGGGGTGGCACAAAGACTGAGTTCACAAAGCGATGGCGAAAGGGCTACGGTGGAAGAACAGATAGTGTAGAGGTGTGAGAGTAGGTGTGAGTAGAGGATAGGGCCAATACTCGGGGGGGAGAAGAGCAGTTGGGGTCAGCAGGGAGGAAGCAGGGCAGTTGAGGACCGAACCGTCAATGGAGTTAAAGCGACGAGGGAGAGAGGTAGTTCGGGGTTTTTTTTGGGGGGGAGGGGGGTGTTGGGGTAGGGGGGTTTAGTGTAGTTGGATGTTTGGTTAGGGAAGGGGGGGTTTGGGAGGTTTTTGTGGTTAAATCTAGTTAGATGTTTGGAGTAATGAGAAGAAAGGAAATTAGTTAAATTAAAGGGTGTTTAATTAAATGGGGTTTGGATTAGTTTTGGGGGCTATTTTAAATTACTTTGAACCACAAAAAATGAAATACAAAAAAGTTAAGGAGATTTTGAAAAAATAAGAGAAGAAAAAGTAATGATGGAAAAATAATGAAGGAAATTAAAAAATAAACAAGGCAATAAGAGATATAAACATTTAGAAAAAGGAGAGTAGAGTTAATAAAGGGAAAATTTGGAAGACAGGGAAAGATAAAAGAATTAAAATAAATAAATTAAGAAAGATTAGGGAAAGTTTAAAAAAGAAAATTAAGAAGTAATAAATTAATTAAAAAAACAAAGGGGAAAACAAGGGAAATTTTAAAAAAGAAAAATGAGGAAAACTAAGGGGGGTTTGAGGGAAATAGTAAAAATAAATTAAAGAAGGAAAAAAGAAAGGGGGGGGGAGGGGTTTAAAGGAAACTGAGAGAGAAGGTAAAAATGGATTTTAAATGAATTGGGAAGTACAAAAAGATATTGTAAAAAGTTAACTTAGGAGAAATAAGTGAAGGAATGGGTGGTGGTCAGAGGGGGGATAAGGTGGGAAGACAAAGAAACAAGGGTTTAACAAAAGGAGGAAGGGACAGGAAGTGTGTGTGTGTTTAGATTTAATAATTCCATCAATAAATGAACCATACAATTAATTCAATCATTTGGATAATAATAAAAGGTTGCATTTAATAAATGGATTGAATTTTTTTTAAGAAAACAAAATTGACATAACTTTGACCTAAGTAACAGTATCGACAATAGAATTTTTCTTTATATTGAGGTTACAAATTTAAGCAAAGAAATAGTACAAACGTGTCAAATCTATCTGGTAGTTCAGGCTCCAAGTTCAGGGTCCACTTACCTGCCACCATCCAAGAAAAACTAGGTGTTAGAACATCACAGTTTCAATTGGTAGACAAGTAATGCCTGTATTGCCTAGCGTGTTATTGCTTTACCTAGGAACAAAGACATCCGTCTAGATTCACAAATATCAATTTTTTGCAAATACCATGTTATATGTATAATTAGTGTCACAAATCCATCATTACCTTGCCACCAAAGGGTGTGAGACAATAAGGGGGGTAGTCCACACCCTTGAAAAATTACAGTGGGGGATTGGATTATCCACTTCCTTAGGTTAGTCAAACTTAAACTTTTTAATTGATAAATCAAAGAGGAATAACATATTAAAATGACAGTCTACAATAATTAATAAAAAATCGATACTAGAATCAATAAGGAATGAATCAACTTCTTAATAAAATAGAATGCAGTCGTGGGGGGTAGTCCACACCCAGGTGAGACTATTAATCATAAATCTTTAAACAATGCAAGCGGTTATAATGAAACCATACTTAATACAAAGACCGTGAAAGCCATGGCTAAGGCTCAATCCACCTGTATGTAGTATAAATAATCTTATAAAAAGGGTTGCACTAAAAACACAATTAGTAAAAAGAAAATTCAATTACAGAGGGTGGAAAATAGTACATTAGAAATTTTTTACCCAAAAGAGGTTGACCTTGTAGTACATTAGAATAATTTAAGAAATGCACTATATTACATTACACATAAGTTATCTCCTATCATGTGTTACTATTTGAAGTTTGCAAATTATATGTAGGTTAGATCAAATTTTTTTAAAAGGTCAACAAATCCTTCCAACAAATCCTTGCATAGAAGAAAAATTCCATTAAGTCATTTATTTATTGTAAGTATTTAATGGACACATTAAAAGAAAAAAGGAAGTAAATATATTTTTAGCTAAAACTTAAAGGATTTAAAGGAAAAAAGTTACTATCAATTAAAAATGGGAACAACCATATAAGAGTACCAAACAAAAGGAAAAGGAAAACGTTTAAGATAGATAAAAAAGAATGGATGAAAAAGTACATGCTACTAACAGAAAAAGAGGTAAAGAAAAAAGGTAACTATGAGATTATTAAAAAACAAAAACCTTAAATAAGACAATTGATTTAATAAAAAATAGTGTAATTAAAAAAGCCAATGATTAATACAAGAATAGATTAAACAATTAGATGAATAAAATAATGAAGCATGTTTAAATACATAAAAAGAGTAATAAAGAGAAAAAAAAGGGATTTAGAGATAGCAGTGAAAAAGGGTTGCTATATTTTAATAAACTATGTTTTAATGTGTGTGTGCGTGTGTGTGTGTGTGTGTAGCCAAAAATACAAAATAAGTATTCTCCTACACTTATTTGTATATAGGCATATTTGTATATGTAAGTAAATACATAAAACTATACATAAACGTAGACAAATAGACAAAAGTGTAAAATGTATATGTAAGTCTAGATAAAGGCAACCATTCTAGGCAAAATGAAGGGCTACGAGAAGAGGAGGCTTATTAAGAGTTGTTTAAGCAACGAATCAACACGTAACCGAAACACCAGAGCCACGCTAGACACAACTAAGTTCTGTAGGTGAAGTGGACATTGGTACTTCTACCAACTATTGTCTTATAGTTTGTTACGATGTTCTTGAGCATTATGGTCATATCTCTGTTTGTGCTCAACTCCACCAAACCACTTTCCAAACTTTACGTAAATAGTAGGGTAAGTACATTGCATGCAAGCGGGAAACTCATAGTAGCTGACTACAGAGGAGTAAGTGAGCATGAAGGGAAGGTGAAGGCAGGAGTAGAGAAGAAGAGCTGGCTACAAAGTAAACAACCCAAGTGAGTAGAGGCAGGAACAAAGGTCGTGAGGGGTTTGTGAGGAAAGGCAAGCCTTTGAATTAGAGGGGTGGCCAAGAAGGAATTAGAGGGGTGGCCAAGAATTGTATGCAAAAATGGCAAGCCCGTTGCGCACGTCGTTAGGATAAGCCCAGATATCTATTACCTCGAGGAATCAGATGCCTTCCCAACGTCAAGAGAGTGCCCGGCGTACTCTCAGAGCTTTGGGATGAAGAGAAAACAACAATAGTGTAACATCGAATGCAACTTCTTCCATTGCGCAGGAGAGCTTCGTGTATGAGTCAATGCAGATAGAGGAAGAGCGAAAGAGAGATAAAGGTGGCTATACAAAAGAGTAGGCGAGTGCAAGGTTAGGGAGTCAAGAGCCAAGAATTGAGAGTAGAAACTAAAGGGAGGAAGAAGAAACGAAGGAGGTTGTCAGGTAGAGCATTGTAGATAGGAAACCATCATAGAGCTTTGTAAGAGAAGTACCATCAAGGTGGAGGCTGTACATATGACACCACCAAAGAGGATGGAATGAAATGCTAAGAAGAGAGCTTTGTGACAAGGAAAAATACCATGAAGCTGTTATGCATGGCGGGAGCTGACATGCTAGCGGTGGCATACGTGTAAAAGTAGTAGCCAAGATGAGATGTTCACTCCAAGAAGTATAGTGACCAAACGTGCATGGGACAAGGGGCGGGTCGTTAAACAAGTAAAATGACTTGGTCGAGGGGAAAAAAATAGAAGAGGGGCTTGTAATGTGGCAACAATGGGGGGAAAATCATAAGACATAATAAGGGAGGGGGGGGTAAATATAAAAGTAAAACAATAAAATAAAAGGCGGGGTAAATAAGAGGGAGGTTAAAATAGAAGTGTGCATATCTGTGTGTGTGTGTGTGTGTGTGTGTGTGTGTGTGTGTGTGTGTGTGTGTGTGTGCGTGTGTGTGTGTAGACATCATGAGTCCATGCATGTATGAGACATGGGAAGTGTGTGTGTGTGTAGACATCATGAGTCCATGCATGTATGAGACATGGGAAGTGTGTGTGTATGTGTGTGTGTGTGAAGGGAAATTTGTGTGGGCATCATGAGTGTGCATGTATAAGACATGGGAAGTGTGTGTGTGTGTGTGTGTGTGTGTGTGTGTGTGAGAGAGAGAGAGAGAGAGAGAGAGAGAGAGAGAGAGGACCAACATGTTGGAAAAATTGGAAGCATGTTCACAATGATTTGGACTTATTAGACTTTATTAAAAATCAAATATCTAAAAAAGTTGGTGCTTACATTATTATGCATGACCTATATGTAGCTAGTCAACATCATGTATTCCGTATGTGGCTTCATACCATTGAAGTAGCCCTGATTCATCTTTGTTGCAAAATTATTGTTTACACATTTTGCAATATTCCACTAGCCATATTTCTCTTGAAAAGACGAGCTCCTTATTCCTTCCCAATGGTAACTAGAATAATCAAGGTTGTGGCATTAATTAAGGCTTTTTGTGGGGTGTGATTTTAGTGGAACATGGTTTTGGAAGCCAATGTTGTATTTTACTTGACGTGTTAGAGGAGAACACCAAGTGAAATACGTTCTATAGAATTTTTTGTGTCAAATTAATGTTTATGGCTTCTTGTCATAGTAGTCATAGATTTGCCTTTTGAGGTGCTCTTATTCTCTTGAACTTAAAAAAAAATCATATTTTAGGCCCAAAAAGAGAATCTCACATGAATTCAAAATCAAACTTTTCCTTTGAACTTCAAAATAAATCATATTTAATACCATGAATAGAAATTCCGTGGTCTTTCTCTTTATGACTTGGAAATGTTAGCACTAGCCCATTGGTGTAACCTTCCTCTATTCTTCACGTAGAGACCCCACAACCTTTTTCTTTAGACTTGACTTGATCAAATCTTTAATGCGAGAATGCATGTGGGCAACGCATGGATCTCTTTCAAACGACCTCTTGACTTCAAGAAAATCTTGGTGAGTAGTTTAGTCTAGCAACTAAAGGCACATTGGATGTCCCTTTGATCAAATCTTTCATGAAAAAAGGTATGTGGGCAATGCAAGAACCTCTTTTCAATTGGAGTGCAATTGTCCTCTTGACTTGAACCACACACACACACACACACACACACACACACACACACACATCCCAACTGTGAATTATTCTTTTATGTACCCCCCGTGATGTCTCCCCTTTACACTCTCTTTTAACCACCCCACACACCAAAGCAAACTAATCCTCCCACACCTCCATTCATCCCTTCTGAATTCATGCACTAATTCGCTCCTTACTCCACTTATGACTTAAATTTTTTCAAAAAATTATCTAAGAATCCATATGGTTGTCTATATTCCTAGGTAAAGCAATGACAAGCCGGGGAAAATAGGCATTACCTATATATAGAAACATAACTATGATGTTCTAACACCTAGATGGTAGCAGGTAAGTGGACCCTGACCTCGAACCTGGACTGCCTGAGGATTCAACATCTTTTTGCAATATTGTGTTTGTCAAACTCAATATTATCAAAAAATTCCACCACAAAAATTCTTAATTTTGGTTGAATTTTTTGCAAACTCTAGTTGTTGCATTTTTCAACTTAGATGTCTTAAACATTTTTCCCTTATATGTTCCCCTTTTATAAATACTTTTTGTCCAATTGATGGAATTAATTGTATGGCTAAATTATTGATGGGACTTTTAAATCTAAACACACACACACACACACACACACGTAGCACGCACACACACACACATATTACATGTCCATGCATGCATATAGATGCACATGTACATGTTCATGTGCACGTGTGTACTCATATGGTCAATATCACATAAAAGTCTCTACTTAACATGGTTGACGGCGGCGAAGCAAAGGTTTTTCAAAACTCTAGTCAATTTGGTCTTTCCTATTACCATTTATTTTCCACCTCCCTAGTGTTCCATTTAAGGACCCCACAACCTTCAATTTGGACTTGAATTGTTCAATTCTTTCATCAAGGAACACATGTTTCCAATGCATGGATCTTTTTCAAATGTCTACAATGCAAGGATCTCTACACACATGTCTACAATGCACGAATCTCTTTCAAATGTAGTCTTGACTCCAAGCAAATCTTTCCTTGTTACGGCCGACCATTGAACTTTGTCATCCTTTCAAAAGTCCATGAGATGTTCTCGTGTTATTGAAGTTCAAAAGCTTGGTAGTGGTGCCCTTTGCTCTCATCTCCTATGTCTGGTCTTATGTGTGCATCCATGTTCCCTTGGCCCACAATAAGTGGGAGATGTAACGTTCGAATAAAATATCACGCATGGGCTTTTATACCTTCAAGGTAGCTCCTTAGGTCTTTGGTGCAACTTTGTCGATGGTGAGGAGAAGACATCAAGCAAGCTCCTAATAGAGTGGAAGAAAATGGGATGTTCATTGTTTGGCAAAAGCGTAGAAAACCATGAAATAAACAAAGGAAGGTAAAAGAAAGAGCTTACCAATAGACTAGAGTGACCATTGAGAGGAGGGTTATGGCACTCAAAATGGAGCTTGCAATGATGGTACCAGCTAGTGATGGGATGGTCTGTGTGGTTTTGGATACATGATGGGTTAAACATGAGAGATGTAGCCGTAGTGTGCCTTTTAGCACACTCTCTTCAATCTCTAATCTCAATAGGGTTGAGATTCATCGATTAAAACTGAAATTGAGTAATTCTACAAAATTACAGGTCAAACCTCAACTCTAAGTGGCCACCTTGACAAGTTTAGATTTAAGTGTCTCACTAACTCCAAAATGCTTGTAGCATGTAGGAGGCACAAGCCTCAATTATTTCAATGGTAGATAGCCACCAATTTGTGACAATAGATGACTAGTTCTCTTTGTTTGAAGCCTTAACATTGGGAATGTGTGCTAATAGTGAAGAGGCATCACTCATCTCATGCTATTGTTTTGGGCATTACCCACTATGTGGGCCAAGGCTTGCCATAAAACTGGTAGGTGATTTACTCATCTCATTGCATAAAATCAACACCCTTGTTATTTTTCTACAAGGAAGTTGGGCAAACCGTAATAGGCCCTATTGGAACTTACTACATTGCTATCCTCGACCTTGGACATTGCTATCCTCAACCTTGGTGTGATGGACTTGGGGGGGGTTGTAGAATTCATCATAGTAATGGTACATGCATCAACTGGTTATCTTGTTCAAATGAGATGGGGTAAGTAGTGTTCATGAGGTTGCTGCTCTAGCTCTCCCTTACCATGCAAGATTAAGCACCCCATCTCTCTAGACTCCTTATGATGCACAAGGCCACTGCATGCATTAGTACGGTGGATTGGATTTGTGCATCTAATTAAGATCGACGCTATGTTACCCCTTTCAAGGACTTGATCCCACTTCGGGGAGTTCACTAAGCAATATGTAAGATAGCACGTGCATTCAAGTTTTTTCATGTGGCAGTAAAGAAAATACGCATACATAAGGGCTACAAGGGTACCATCCCCCTCATGTGCTATGTGGGGTTTTTACATAGTAAATGCGAGGATCCCATTACCGAGACTGCATGTGACATCCCACCATTGAAACTAGATGTGACATGAGCAAGCAAGATTCACATCGCACATTCCCACAGGTGGTTGAACAGGTGAGCGGTCTTGTGCGAGTGGGACGATGATTCCACGAGGCTAACCAACGTCTAAGGTCACGTTCGCAGGCCAAGAGGTTTCGACAAAGGAGTCTATCGCTCTGTGGTGTTCAGGGCAGCAACTCCTGAAGTATTGGATGTCAACAAATCTTGCAGTTTGCAGCAGGACAGGGTGACTAGCGCGTGGGGGGCGGGAGATCGCGTCCCTTTTGACGGGTTCATTCGACATCGAAGGGTGCTAAGTGTTGCAAGACTGATGTGCAGGTGTGTTGAACCGAGCCGACCGGACCCGAAGTGCAGGCACGAGCAACATGGCACACAGGAGGATTGCATGAGAGGATTCATGTTGACAAACTCTTGACTCTAGGTTAGGTCGAGTCAAAGACAAGAGTTTGACTGAAGCGTTGAACAGAAGTTTGACTAGTTGTCTTGTTTGTCTGATTTCTCGGCTTTCATCTTCTTCATCTCCGGCAAAATTCTTGATTTCTGGGCTTTCATCTTCTTCATCTCCGGCAAAATTCTTGCTTTTAGATCGAGTTCTTTTTCTCATTCCCATCTCAACAATCATTTTTCATGCTGCAACATTTCCGTCGGGTTTGCCTGCTCCCTTTCTGCTCACCGATTGCACAAATTTTTCCTGCTGTTTCTGTTGATAGTTTCCTCATGATACCGCAGCTTTTCGATCACCAAACAGTCTTTTGCTTGCCTTTCAGCGCTTCTGTCTTGCTCGACCACCTGCACAATGCAGCAGGAACGTTCGTGATACCGCAGACATTTTCTCCCGAGCGTTCGCGCGCTTTGCCGCTCTGATTTTAGCTCCAAGGCTGTGTGCACATTTTCTCGTGGAAGTTGCGACTATTTCAGCTCCACGACTCCGCACAAATCTCGTGAAAGCTCGCGCAAAATGGAATAGTCTGAGCCAGCAGGCTGCGAAACAGGCAAAACTTCCGGAAAAATCCGATTTCGTGATGGAGCATGGTGCACTTCTTGCACTGCACATGCTGGTTTGAGGCATTCTCTCTTTGGAAGTTGAGATTTGGTTCGTGAGGACTTGGCGCACCTTGCACGATGCCTGATATCCTTCCCTCTTGTTTTGGGGATCACAGATCTCACGCGTCCGAAGAGGGAAGCAGCCCTTCAGCACAGAACTTGGTGGCATGCGTGTATAAAGCTAAACTTGGAGGGGAATGGCGGCTCATCTCCATCACATGGTGCAAAAGCTTGATGGGTCAGGAACTCAGTGTGAGTATCGATTACCCAGTCTGTCAGCACACTTGCAATGTGGATATGAAACCGTGGCTGTTTTGGAAGAGGCAGGGATGTAAGCGTTTTGATTTGAACGAAAAGAAGGTAGAAATCTTCTGGGATCTCAGTTGTGCCAAGTATGTGGGCGGTCCGGAGCCTCAAGAAGGCTTCTTCGTGGCGATTGTTTGCGATCATGAGATGGTGTTGTTGCTGGGAGACATGCGCAAGGAAGCTCTTACAAAGCTCGCAGCAGAATCTATGCCAGCTGAAGCTACATTGCTATCGAGGAAGGAACACGTTTTTGGTAGGCAATTGTACACCACCAGAGCTCAATTTTTCGAGGGTGGACGGAGTCATGACATTGCCATAGACTGCCGCACGGCAGATGTAAAAGACCCCCGCCTGTCGGTTACGATTGACAAACAGGTGGTCGTTCACGTCAAGCGGCTTAAGTGGAAGTTCCGCGGTAATCAAACTATTCTCGTGGACGGTCTCCCAATACAAATACTCTGGGACGTCCATGATTGGTTTTTTAAGCTTAGTGATGGCCACGCTGTGTTCATGTTCCAGACTTGTACGGCTAATGAGAAGGAATCCTGTTCCGCCATTGTACAAGATCATGTCTCGCACAATTTTAAAAACTCAGAGAATGACTACTCTTTTTCAGAGGATTCTTGCAATTCCGTGATGCAGTCAACTGGATTTTCTTTGCTATTGTATGCTTGGAAGAATGAGTAGCGAACTATACTTCCCCAGTAGTAACACCGTTAATGCATCAGATCTCTGCAAGCTGCCTTAAATCTCAACAAACCTTACCAAACATCCTTTCAAAAAAAGGACTGTAAGCTTGTTGGGGTCTGAAGCACATTTGAAATCCCTATGGTGTATTTCAATGTTTCTTGTGATGCTTGCGACATCTGGCGGCAGGAAGTGGCTTTCTTGTAACACATGCTTATAAGCTGCCAGTTTTCATTTCTTATGTTCATTTTCTCGAGTCAGTTAGCTTTGCAAGCAACACGAGATTTCTCACAGGTCATAGTCCAGACGTCTGCCTATCCTCTGGACATATGCAATGCTTGCAGACCCATATTAGTACTTCTCTAATTACTATACAGAATGAATTGAGATTGGCAGGCGGTGTCATGCATCCATGGATGTGGCATACCCAGAACATCTTACGTATCCCAAAAGTATGCAGGAGGCTGCAAATTTAACTGATCGCAATGTCAGTAGCTATGGCTACCCAACTAAGCAGCATTGGAGAGCTCTTAGCAGGGCATCAAAATAACCTTGGATCAGAAAAGGGTAGGGGACAATGGCTGTTGTGGGATGATGGTCGATCTTGGCTAAATTCTGTTAGCCTGCCAATCCAGATCAGTAGACCAGAGATGGAACTGAATGACACTCCATCAACAGGGACATACAAGAAGCTAGCCCGTGGTGGGCAAGATGTTGTAGCAGGCATTCTGATGCAACTTTATATTTTTGGTTTCACGAGGGAGATGGGACAGCAGTACTGACACTCAGCGATGCTCATGTATATTACCTTAAATCTTGCCCTTTCAGGGATCACAGTATATCGTGTGATTTGTTTCCATTCAGTTGAAAATCACCTGCATGCTACATTGTGATATGCGATTGCGTAAATATTTCTGAGCGTAGAATGTGTTCTGGAATGATTTGAGGGGCAGTTCTGCTATGTTTGCATGTCCCACAATCAGAGGAAAGTGAAATTAAATGCTCTATTACTGCACTCAAGGGAGGCAACCTTATTTATGGGACAAACTAGACGAAGCTAAGCAATAGTCATCTGTTGTTGCAACTCGAAATAGCTGTGACAGATATCATGGATCAAATTTCTTGCCATGGCTTGCACCAATGTTTATAAAAACAGACCTTTGGCATATTTTTGACCGGCTATATTCGCCAAAAATTGTTGTTTAGCCCTTATTTTAGGGACTATATTATATGCATCAGATAACCCACAAGAGTAAACTTTATTTTATCAGCTTCGAAAATAACTTTTAGCTCTGGCTTGCAGATCATCCTCTTCTGGACCTCCATCCATCAATTTCAACCTCAAAATCTAACTGATGTTCTGTTGCAATAGTTCCTATATTGCCACTTTCTCAGGTATGCTTCGAGAGCATCAATGGCAATGTTGGTGGGTTTTGTTCCTTTTGCCTTGGCTTCCTACCTCTGTATCTACTCACCTCACATCCTTTTTACATAGATAGCGGGAGTGATTAGTTCCAGTAAACAAGCTCCTCAGTCAGGCTCCAGATTCGGTGAAGAAGTACAGTGAGGACTCAAAACTGTGTTAATCACCTTCCATGGGAATGGTAGGGCTTGGTGCAAATGCCATGGTGCAATACCTGCAATTCATCAAACTCTCATGCTTTCTTGTAAGAGCCTATTGCCTAATGTGTTCGTATTATCGGAGCAAACTACAACCACTACCATTAAAAGAACTCCTCCTACCATGCTAATATGCATCAAATCATTCAAGCTCAAAGAGCTTCCCAAGAGATTGCATTCCTTCAGAAACAAAACTTCCTCACAATCTTTTATAGCTTCAAACTTCTATTATGGCTAGCTTCTACATAGCAATTACATTTTTACTGACCTCATTTGACTTGATGTAAATGGTAACATGCAGCACTCTTGCGTTTCATAGTTCTTGGCTCTTGGCAATACATGGGTCTCTTTTCTCTACCTATCACTCTGTGTCGATATCTATATGCATGTGCAAGATCTTTGGTAGAGGAGGGGCTATGTGTGGCCAATGGACATTTTCTATGTAGTTTGGGAAGAGATGCCATCCTTCCTTATAATGGGATATCCGAAAAGGGCAACACGAAAAGGGCACCATACCCAAACGTGTGTATTTCAATTGGCACGATATAGGCCGCAATCCACTTTTCCTCTAGTTGGTATCTAATTAAGCATAAATGTGTCCACATGTCTTGGCATTCTTTACAATAACTTAGAAAGAGAGAGAGAGAGAGAGAGAGAGAGAGAGAGAGAACCACAAATCACTAATTGTACACTACATTGTAAAATGAAGGTAAGAGGTATGTATATAAGATTGTGGATAAGGGTTGTTTGCTTTGGTCCAGAAGATCTTGTTAGGATTCCACTACATCGAGTGCAATTTACCATATGCTCTAAGAGCTCCTCTTAAATTGTGTGATTGACCATTGTATTTTGGAATTTGTTGCAGTAAAACTGTTGCATTATGACAACAAAAACGATAAAGACAAAAATTAAAGTAGGAGCAAATGTTAGCAGTTCAGACGAGCATGTACACAAATTATGCCTTAACCATCAGTCATCCCTCTTAAGTTGTAGTTGTTGTTGGAAAATACCAATAAGCTGATGTCTAAAAGGGTGGAAGTAAGAAAAAGTGGTCTTGTGGAGATATCTGTTGCTCTCCTTTTCTAATGAAGGTTGAGTAGAATAGCCGAAGGGCCTATGTTTTATACACTAATTGATCTAATAAATGTTGATATTTAACCGTGAGGAAGAAAACAACAATAACAACAATCATCAGGCAGCTTGATGCTTAGACAGACAAGGTGAAAGGCAATAGGTTGAGGGAAGAAGAGCTACAAATGGCAACGCTATAGGAGGGAAGAGAGGAACCAAAGCTTTGATACCATGTTAGAAAAGAGGCGTGCACAATGAGGAAGAAAGTGCAACATGGGAAAAGGGGAAGAAGTAGGAGACACCACAGAGAGATAAGCCAACAATATCAAATTATCATTGGCTATCAGCCTTGTAATGATAAGGCTCTTACGTGCTCCACTCAATACACAACGTTTCGCCTAATATATAGGCAACCATGTCTCCACAATCCTCTCCAAGATATGATCCTCCAATCACCTTGATTATAAATCTCAAGACCAGGTAGCCAAAAGCTAGGAGTTAGTGAAGTAGAGTCCCAAGCGATCTGTGAAGCTAAGCGATAATGGATCAAATAGATGCATCAATGACTTGCTAGAAACTCTCAAAAACTTTTCATCTCTCTAGGACCCAAAAGGAACACATGACTCGATCGTGGGCGTCAACAGGGGAAGGACATATATTACATGATGCATTGCATCTCGGAGCATGAGGCAACCTCAATTTATAAACTCCACTGCTTGTGCAGTGAACCCGTGATACCCCAAACTGGTAGGAAGCATGCGTCTTTGATTCAATGAGCAACAAATAAAGATCCCACAAGGACACAGCTTGAAGCAGAGTCGGGGCAAATGGGCTGCTTTCATTTCTGCTTCTTTGACCCTTTTCTTTTGGTTTTGCAATTAGGGTCATCTTCAAAGATTTTTTTAAGGTTGTAGAAGCCAATGCTCTAGTAGCTTCTACATTGCCATCACCTTCGAGATCTCCATCTGTCCTCAACTTGGGCTTCTTAGGATCTTATAGCTAGGGGTGAGCAATTATAGGAGTTCTTTGATCTGTTGCTTCCCTTTGCTGCCAAACTCCTCTAGCAAGTTGGAGCATTTGTTGGTGAGCTAGGCTTGGAGCTTCCTCTTTGAGATCACTACCTTTGTTAATAAGAAAGACCTTCGTTAACAAAGCGTATCATAAAAATGAAATGGACATTTCAAGGATTTGACTAAGAGGAGCAAATTGTTGTTAATAAGAAAGACCTTCGTTTACAAAGCGTATCATAAAAATGAAATGGACATTTCAAGGATTTGACTAAGGGGAGGACAAGGAGCAAGCCTAAGAAGGTGCACATTAGATTATGGGCATAGCAACCTTTTGAAGAAAGGATTCTAACCTACAATCTCATGTTTCTCAAAAGTGAGCCCTACCAATAAGCTATAGTGTGGTATAGCATTCAAATTGCTAACCATAATATTATAAATGGTCCCTCTTCCCCCTCCCCCTTTAGGATGCCCCTTCTTCTTTAATATCCCTTCATAAGTGGTCCCCCATCCCCTTCTTAAGTGGTCCTTCCCCCTCTCCCGTGCATCCCCCCTCTTTAAGGCCCCCTACCCTCCATTATCCTTTAATTGAAACTCCTCCCCTCCCCCATTTATTCCTTACTTTAATCATGCCCTTGCCCCCTTCCTTTTCACTCCTCTTATTTTCTCCACAACTCTCTAATCTTTAAAAATCTCTAACTCAAAGACCACTCATACATTTGAACTCGAATCAATTGCAAAACAATCCTAATTTTGCTAAGAAAACTCCTATCACTATAGAGAGAGAGAGAGAGAGAGAGAGAGCGAAAGAGCCAGTGAGAAAGAGAGAGAGGGGCGGGCAAAGAGTGAGAGAGAGAATGAGCAGGGTGATGGATATATAGAGAGGAAGGCGGTGACGGAAGGAGCTATAATCTTTCAGCAGAAGCCTTTGACTAATAGTTGCAGTGTCGATTAGGGCCCTCATTCACTTATGTTAACCATGACTGCTCGCCCCTCAACTAATTAATCGCTGAATAAAACTCATCGGGGCACCTACTTAATAGGAATTTTGAATTAAAGTTCTCTAGGAGCACATATACATGAGGCCTCCCCCTGCCTAAGTGAAACACGCAAAGTGAGCATTAAATTGGAGTCTCCAAATTCAAGAAGGGACAATGAAGGTGAAAAACAAGGAGAAGATTAGGAGTGGTCAGATAGGATTAAATGCGAATGGCCCAAACGTCATAAAAAGGAACTCTCCAAGGAGTATGTAGAGAGAAGTACATGCGAATGGCCCAAAAGTCATAAAAGGGGCCAATAGCTTTTCGGCCAAGCGGCTAAAATATGTGGGTGTGTATGAGCCAGTTAATTCAAGCCCTAAGGGGCAGCTTAGGATTCTATCTTGGTATGTATGGGGTGCTATTGGCACTTTCAATTTCAGTACAATGCAAAAAAAAAAAAAAAAGGTTATAAAAGGGGACCCCAAATCATTAAGGGGTGTGCGAGAGGAGTAAATGCAAATGGTCTAAAAGTCATAAAAGGAGTCAAGGAGTGTGTAGAGAGGAGTAAATGCAAATGGTCCAAACATCATAAATGGGGGCCCCAAATCATCCATACTCTCTGCCAAGGTTGGGAGCAGCCAATGGGAATTTCGAACAACCCAAAAAACCAAAAAAATGGAATTTTCCCTTTCAAGACCAAATCATCTCACTGACACCTTCCCCATAGGATAGGCCAAAAAGTGGAGGACAGGTTCGTAGTCCTACTTGGATGAATAGCTAAGATGGACCCAGATGTGGAAGAAAACAAATAGTGTACAGCTATAGTAGGCCACCCAACTCCTTGGTTAAAGAAAAGAAAAGGGTGGAAAATGTACTAGTTTGGGATTGAACTTCTACTATAGGCACCTACAAGATTCCTAGCCAATCATCTTTCAATGTAATAATGTGGCAACCTTTAATTATATGATAACCATCGAATGATGTGAACCACCTCTCGGCAACCATTCTCCTCTCTATTTTCTTCCTCCATGTCCAGACGCATGGTGTGAACCCACCCTTAGGCTCAATACACGCCATGCCAAAAATGTACCGCTAGTGGTGAGTCTTGGAGGTTGGACGACATTTTGAGGGGAGTGCCATGCATCTCAATTCTCTTTAAGCACCTCAATTTTGGAGGGTGTCATTTTGGCTGGATACTATGGTTGGATTAGTCCATCCACAACAAGATGGGCTATTGGCCACTAGAAGCGGTTGGATACTGTAGTTGGATTAGTCCATGCACAATTGGCCACTAGAAGAGGCAACCAATGCATGGTGACTATGTAGAGATGCTTCATGAGGAACTAAGGCAACATAAAGGTCAAGGCAACAAGATGCTTCTACAAAGTGCAGGAGAGGAGAGGAAGTTGGTCCTTTTGTTCATGCCCTCAAGGCCTTTAGAGTCTTCATATACTGTGTCGAGCAGCTGCTCCTTAGTCTATTCATAGAGTCCATAGTCGAGTGTATTGCTTAGTCTGTTCGTTGTAAAGGCGACAAGCCCAATAGGGATGAGCCCGAGTCTTTGAGTCTTGTCTAATTTCATGGAATATAAGGATTCTTTTTCATACGTGATGTGGTAATTATTTGGCTTCTTTATTTGATCAGTTTGTGTCCTTTAGAGGATTTGATAACTAGCTTTACAACATCATTTTATGTGAATCCATAATTGTAGCATTGCATGGGTGATTGAGGGCTCAAAAGCCAATAGTGGTATCATGTAGGGTTTTGCATGTCGAGAAGATCAAAAGAGTCCTAGTGAGTTCAGAGGGTTTGTCGTATCGTGAAGAAGACCGAGAAGCAACTGTTAGATATCAATGCTCCACTCTCGTGTAACTACGCGGGAAATAGCTAACTCTACTTGTAAGCCCCCCATATGAGGAGAAGGCATTTGAGTAGCTCGGTTATCTGGTAGGTCTTGGTTTGGACACCAGATGGGGGCCATGTGTGGCCTGATGGCTAGACGGCTTCAGATAGAGTTGGCACACCGCTAACTAGGCTACATGCAAGTGTGAGAAGGCATCCCATGACTGACCGCACTGAGGGTAGACGGAGCATTTCTTGGGGTAGCCCACTCTTGGGTTGCGGGGCCCGTTTGGAGCCTCAAAGATCTCGAATGGCTCTGGGCCAAACGGACACCGTAGACTAGTTGCTCTATTTTGCACACCGGTTCTATCGTGTGGTTGGTGGCCTGTTTCGACCCCCAGTCGACTGTTTTGGGTGGACTGGGTCGGTCACCCAATTGGGTCTAACCGACTACGAGATTGGTGGCTATATAAGAGCAAGCCCGTGAAGCCCATTTCATCCACTGGCTACAGCAACCCTGTTTCCTTAGCATCCAACTTCCGTCCTCTACTGTTTCTAGCATGCCATCGAAGCTTCTTTCACAGGAGCGTACGGTTGGGAGGCAACGCCATCTACTGTATCAGTTCTACAGTAATCAAAAATTTTTTGATTCTCCATACTATCTGCTTTTCTCTCTTGCATACAAGATCCTGTTATCTGTTAAGCATACACGTATTATTTTCTTACAGCAACAACTATCAAAGGAGGAGATTATCATAGATGTAATGGCTGAAGTCTGTTTAGGGCAGTGATTAATGATTTTGAGCAATGAAAGGTTTCAAGGTGGTGGCTATGGAATTCGCAAAGAAAGAGAAAATGTTGATAATTCTCTTGTGAAGTTCACAAGTTGTAATCTCCCATCGTGGCAGATAGCCACTCGATTGTATTTGATGCAGAAAGGTTTGTGGGGTTTGGTTGGCGGGTCTGATAAGAAGCTTGATTCAGAACGGGAGGCAACACCATAGAATCAGAGGAAAGACAAGGCGATTGGTTTGATTGGTTGAGCACTTAGCAGTGAATATTTTCATCCTATTGACATGAGGAAAACCACACCGAAGAATTGAAGGGTAGTGGAAACTCTTTTTTTAAAGGAACTTATAAAACAAGAATGGTTTAACTTGCACATGGACGAGACAAAAAGTTTGGGCACTTTTCTCAATAGGATGCAAGATCTTTTGAAGTAGTTGCACGATCTTGGTGCAAGGGTGGAGGAAGAGGACAAGAAAGCGAATCTCTCCTGAAGAGCTTGCCACTAAGATATGAGGAAACAATATGTATCCTTCGACTAGATGATGATTCTCATTTTTTGGGTTGTGTTGCACTACTATGAGTGAAGAAAAGGGAGCGGAATCTTTGCAACCACTGGGAGAGCTTTCATATGCATTAAAAGAGAAAATAAAAGTATTCAAGGATGCAAAGATAGATTCACAAAAATTTTACTATTGTGGGAAGCCAAGACACATAGAAAGGTTCTGTATTAAGAAAAAAAAGGATGAAGGAACAAACAGTAAGAAATTATAAACTTGTGTAATTAACGAATCATCCTTGAATACAAAGTTGTTGGATTGGCAAATGTTAGACCTGACGATGGAGGTTGGGCCTTTTGAGAAGTTCTTGTCATGTTTTAGAATGACATGGAAACAGTTGTTACAGGTGATCTTGAGGAGGTCACATATGAGATGTCAAGGACTATCGTTGGTTTTGTTTATTTGATGATGTTTTTTTTGATTGGTAAACATTAGAATATTAGTTTTCTTTTTCTTTCCCTGTTCGGATTTTAGGGATTGTTGCTGGAGATCCTTACATGGGGGGGGTTCACCCTATGTAAGGTTTAAAGAGTTCCTTGAGCATGGAATGCGATTGGCCAAAAGTCATGGGGTTGGCTGGATATTGTGGTTGGATTGGTCCATGCACAATGAGATGGGCTATTGGCCACCCAATGCATGGCAACTACGTAGAGATGCTTCATGAGGAGCTGAGGCAACAGAAAGATCAAGGTGGTGAGATGCTTCTACAAAGTCTAGGAGAGGAGAGGAAGTCGATTCTTTTGGCCATGCCCTTGAGGCCTTAGAGTCTTCATATACTATGTCGAGTAGCTGCTCCTTAGTCTGTTCATCTAAGTAAAAAATTTCAAATTCATGATTCAAAAAATAGGAGAAAATCGAATGAATGATTCGATAGGGAGAAAAAATCAGGCAAAAAAACATTGACACGTCATGTTTTTTCATAAAACAACACATCATCCAAACATATTTGTACAAATGCTTTTCATTTATACGTATACTTATTGGTATAAATAAAAAATATTTGTATGAATAATATGTATTACTATGAATACCTTCTTCAGTTCTTCTATGTAAGCTCGCAATATAACATTTTAAATTTATCTCATGCTTGGTTCTCTAGCCGAGCAGAAGAGATCAAAGAAAGAAAAGAAAAGAAAAGAAGGAAGACCCTCTGAGGTTGCAAAAGCAATCTGGAAGGTCTAAACTAAGATGGATTTGTTACTGTATTATGAGTTCAAGGGTCTCTTTGTTGAGAGCCTAAGATCTCTTGTGTGAGTTGTGATTGTGGGTTCATTTGTTGAGAGCCTTTGATCTCTTGTGTGAATTGTGATTGTGGGTTTTTTTGTCTTATTGATATGCTTGTTGCTTTGGATTTTATTCTTGCCAAGAGTGCTTAGAGTTACATCTTTAAAATAAAACTCATAAGTTCTCTTATATGAATTAAAATCGTTACTTGTTTGTTTAAATTAATTGAAATTTCCAACATTCTTACACTTTCATTTAAAAGAATATTTAATATTCCTTTAATAGAATGTGAATGAATGATTTACAATTAATTCACTTTAGTCACACTTTCTTTTGAATGAATATTTAATGGTCTTTCAATAGAATGTGAACGGATGAATATTTGATACTCTTTTGATAGAATGTGAATGAATGATTTATATTTAAATTCATTTCTTAACATCTCACCTTGGAAAATTTTTATTAACATTCTCGCCTTGGTAAACGTTTGTGTTGAAAAGTTTTGTGTACGTATGTGTTATGGGTTCATTGAAGTAAATTGAAATATGCATAACATAAGGAACTTAGAAAAGAGGCGACATATTTCAAGATCATCTTTACAAAATTGCATTCCAAATATACATGTTCAGAATAGAATATCTCATATTATAGGTTTGTGAGTACAATATCTCAAGGGTCAAATGTGCTAGGGCCCATGTTTGAAGTACCATGAGTGGGATATGGGAAATCAAAATACAAGGGTGGTGGCTATACAAGAATGAGCATGTTGCATCAAGCAATAGCCCCTCCTTCTATAACCAAAGGGAGGGAGCTCCCCTATTAAATGCATCCTTCCACATGTTTACATGTGCTTTAACATATATTTGATTGATGCATGTGCAAAGGATCGTGCCCATCGGTTATGTGCATGGTCGAGTAAGACACCTCAAATGCTATTTTTTGGCTTAAGGTTTAGGATATAGGGTATAGGGTATATGATTTAGGGTATAGTTTTTAGCGTTTAAGTTATAGGAAATAGTGTTTAAGGTATATGAATTTGGGTTTAGGCTATATGGATCAGGGTTTAGGATTTAGGGTATGGGGTAGAGTTACAAATACTAGCCATACTACCATTTTTAAGGTTTCAATTGGTTTAAGTATAACTAAACTTCATTTCATATGTTTTTAATAAGCTAGAATTTGAAAATTCTAACCCTATAGATGACTTTAGATGGCTTATGTCGATCGATTTGAGTACTTGGTGGGATAGATTTGGATCTCATACGAGAAAGCTATGTTAATTTTTTGGGCGAGTTTATCAAATTTCAAGATTGAAATATTAGCCACACTAGTGTTGTCTCTGTGCCAACATGGACTTAGGTAGTACAGAATGTGTGTTAGAGTAGCACAAAGCTCCGCTTGTACTTGCATAAGGCTAGGAATAAACTCTCTTAGGAATCCCCAACATACAAGTTCTACTTGCGATTCCTACATGCGAGTTCTACATGCAATTCCTACATGCATGTTCTACTTGCAACTTCTATGCAACTCCTACATGCAACTCCTACATGCAAGTCCTACATGCAATTCCTACATGCATGTTCTACATGCGAGTTCTACATGCAACTCCTACATGCAACATGCAACATGTGAGTTCTACATGCAACTCCTACATGCAACTTCTATATGCAAGTTCTACATGTAGAGAGAGAATGTCTTACAATTCCTACATCCAAAGAGAAAAGCTCTCCAACTTGTATAAATACCCCATAATGGAATGAAGCCCACACTCTTTGGGGCATTGTATTGAGTTCTACTTTGGTATTCCAAGCAATTTTCTCAAGCATCCATGCTTCCTTGCACTCCACATCCAAAAGCATGCCCTAACCTTACAACTCCTCCTCCCCTCTCCTCCAACCTTGCAACCCATCCTCTCCCTCTCCTCCTCCCTCCTCGTCCTTCCTTCTCCCTCTCCTCCTCCCTCCTCCTCCCTCCTCTTTCCTCCATGCTCTTACATCTTCTTCCTCTCCCACTCCTATGCTCCCCCTAAACCCTTAGTTCCTCAACCCTTAACCTCCATGATCTATGAGGGAGACGAGTTCTCTACCATGTACTCTACCCTGAACCTTGGATCCTCCTTCTAACCTTGAACCTCTGCTAACCCTTGAACCTCTTCTAAACTCTAGAACCTCTTCTAAACTCTGGAACCTTCTTCTAAAAACCTGAACCTCCCTCTAACCCTTGAACTCCTCCTAAATCCTACAACCTCCAATGAAGGCAAAAGCCTTCATTACCTTAACCATGATGATGCACATTCCTTTTACACATGCATGCACTATGTTTGCTTACCACACTTAAGCCTACGTCTCTCATCGAAATACGACTCGAGGTCCTAAGCTACAACAACCTCGATATAACTGTAGGTGAAAAAAAGCCTTGGAACCTTGCATACTGAGAATACCCTGCTCTTCCTACGAAAGCCGTGGGAAAGAGCTAACATTTGGTGCCACTATCGATGAGACTAGCATCTCAAGTAACGAGTAAACATACGCAGGTATGTAAAAAATAAACTACTACAAATTTTCACGAACATAACACTCAAGGGCAAGGAGAGTAAAATTTTTTCCAACTCTAGCCAAACATATCAACCCCAAGCATCAACCTTGGTTTACTCCCTTAAGAAATTTTCTCTATTTCTTAAAAATAAGCCACTTGATAATAAATAAATCAGGCCAGGTAGTGGACCACCGTATGTGTAGAGCTTGCAATTTCAATCATTTTACCTTTTTGTAGAAGAGCAAACCGAGCTAACCATGAAAAGTTGTGACTCGGGAAGAGTTTAGGGTTTAACCCTAAACCTACACCCAATTCCTATAAAAACCCACTCCACCCCCTCATTCTATTTCTTTCACATCTTGCCTCCATTCTCTTCCCCATTCTGAGCCCTATGCAAGACATTCCTCCCTCTTCATCGACCACCACCCTACTCCCATCCTCACACGCTGAGGTACTTCAAGCCCATCTCGTAGCGACAACCTAGCCATCCACCCACCATCCATTCGTCCTCAACAATCCTGTTACATCGAGAAAGACTTGGAGAGGTTCAGGTGACCATCTCTTCCTCCCTTTGGATTTCCGTCAAAGTTTTTCGTCTGTGAAGTTTCTTTTCCCCCTCCCCCTCCCCCTCCACCCCCCACCACCCCCTCCCCCCCTACCATTCCCCCCTCCACCCCTACCCCTTCACCCCTCCACCCCCTCCACCTCCCCCTCCCCCTCCCCCTCCCCCTCCACCACCCCCCCCCTCCTCCATCTCCACCCCCCCTCCACCACCACCCCCTTTCCTCCCCCCCTCCTCCATCTCCACCACCACCCCCCTCCCCCCCCCCTTCTCCATCTCCCCCCGCCCCCCCCCTCCACCACCACCCTCTTCCCCCCCTCCTCCTCCATCTCCACCACCCCCTTTCCCCCCCCCCCCCTCCATCTCCACCACCCCCCCTCCCCTTTCCCCCACCCCCCCTCTCCACCACCCTCTCTCTCTCTCTTGCCCCCCCCCCCTCTCTCTCTCTCTCTCTCTCTCTCTCTCTCTCCCCCCCTCTCTCTCTTTTCCCTCTTTCTCTCTCCCCCCTCCCCCCTCTCTCTCTCTCTCTCTCTCTCTCTCTCTCTCTCTCTCTCTCTCTCTTTTCTTTTCCCCCCCTCCCCCTCGTCGGCAGCCGCTCCTCTCCCTATTCTTAATCTAAGGGCCTAAAGCCCTCCCTAATCTAAAGGCTTATTAAGCCTTGAGGCAAGGGCGGCTTGCAGCCCGCAATGCTCACGTAGCGCTAGCCAGTGGTGGCGCAGCTCGCCAAATGCTTGCCAACAGTAGAGCGCCCGTGGCGGCGTGCTGTTTTTGGCCGCATGCCTTGTGGCCGCCTCACAGTGCCACCACCCTACACAAGTCCCTTGCTCGGTGCCCGGCAAGCTCGCATAGCTCCACCTCCTACTCACCTCCATCACTGCCATCTCCAAACTCCCCTCACCAGCTCCCTCCCCTCCTCTCCACACTTCTCCCCCTCGGTTGACACCCCCCCTCTCCTCTCACTAGCCCACTGCCGCGCGATGCCTCCCTCCTCATGGCCATATCCAAGAGCACCAAATCCAGCTCCTCAGGCAATTCCAATACATCAATTACAAGCTGAGGAAGTAGACTCGCCATTTGAGTATGAAGCAGAGTACCCAGTGTACTGTGTAGAAGGTACAAAGGGACTAATACCAGTCTATGCAAATCCAGTATGTCCCAACACATATTGAGTGCTACGTTTTTGAGAAAATCACTAGATCGCAGAGTGCCCTCATCGTAGTAGCCCCGCTATTTTCCAATCACTATAGAGATTGTGGCATAGGACATGCCTGTATGGATTGTCCCATGAAAATTAAGGTCCCAACACAAACAAAGGTTAAGCCTGACATCCCAATCAGCATCATTGGTGTGGACAATCAAAGCTTGGGTCCGGCACACATAATATCACAACCTGTGAGGTATTTACACACCAGCAAAAAGAAGCCACCAAGGACCCTAACATTCCAATCCAACCAAAGCAACTTCTTAAAAAGAAAGCACAAGTGCCTCCACCTCTGCCAAGCAATGAGCAGCCAAGCTCATACGCATCAGCTCCCAAGCCTCAAATAAAAGAAGCTCCATGCTCAAATGCAGAAGTGGAGAAGGCTTGTTTTGAGGCACTTCAACAAGAAATAAGCTCAATTTGAGGATGAGAAACAAGCTCAATTTGAGGATGAGAGACAAGCTCAAGATCCAATCCATGACTTGGCCCCACAAAGTATTGATACTGTACTCGAGTCTCTGTTCCAACAACAGACTCCGCAACATAGTGTACTACCATGTCAACTTGAAGGAGCCGCACTTTCTAGCATCTTGAGTTGCCCTATGTCAATTTCCATCGGAATCCTCCTATGGAATTGTCCCAATCTCTGGGAGAGTTTCAAAGGATGGATTGAACTCGCAAATCCCGCTCAACCTATGAACGACATCGAAGATATCCTTGTGCGAGTGGGTGAGTGAGATGACATATGCAACATTACTCTGCCTTTGATCCACAAGGCATATAATGAAGTCCAAGCCATAGTGGATGGTGGAGTAGGTGTAAATGTCCTATCAAAGGAGTTCTACAATGAATGGGGTCTCCTTCCAATGCAAAAGGCTAATTTCAACATACACCTTGCTAATGATTCACGGGCTAAAACCTTGGGAATAGTGAATGACGTGTCCACAAAGGTCGTAGGAGTTCACTTTTCCCTTCAATTCACAATCTTGGATCTCCCCAAAAAATCCTATCAAATCTTACTAGGACGTCCTTGGATACAGGAAGCATTAGTCCTCCATGACTGCGGAACTGATAGACTGACAATCCAAAATCGTGACACCACAATCAGGGTGAATGTGGGGACAGGAGCTATAAAACCAATTGTGCCTAGAGTGTTAGATGACACACAACAGCATGCCATAGAGGGCGATTCACAAAGCAATGTAAATAATTGGATACAAACATTGGCAACGATCGACAACTGCCATTCATTAGACCCCATCTTCTCACAGATAGATGCTAAGGTCCTACAGGTAGATCCTCCACTCACACATGAAGAACCAATCGATCTAGATGTGCCATTCTTTATGGCTGACCTCAAGTGGGATAATGAACTTGAAGAAGGTACCCATACCAATGATGACTACAATTTTCCTTGGGACCTTGAAACTAAAGATGAGAATGCTGAAATTGAAGATCAAATCTTTGATAACGACTTAGCCATTCTGCATGCGCTAATGGTAGTCGATCTCCCAAAAGTTGAACCTCCAAAGTTGAATAATAGCAGAAGATCTCGCAAGAAAGCTGAAGGAGGAAATTGCCAAAAAGCCAAGGCCGAACACTTCAATGAATTTGAACAAGTCCAAACAAGGATCGAATTGCATCTTGTAAAGCCAGCTCCCTCAAAATCAAAACCACCGCCTCTTGAATGGTCCCCTGAGGGACTGGAAGGAGTATGCGTAGCAAATGAACCCTTACTTGGGAACACCTTACTAGTGGAAACGTTACCCCATAGTTCCCAATGTAAGAAGTTTCAAAAATATAAGCCACATGTGCGGATGAAGCTCGATCAAGAGACTTCAGAAAAGAAAGTCTGGTAAATGAAACTATGCCACCTAGTACACATGGCACTTTTCAGGCTAGTTCAACACCATCAGAGGCTGATCTCCGAGAAGTGCTAGAGTACTTCAAGAATTACACAAGTGGTAGTGTCCCAATAGCAATGCCAAAACCACTAAGAGAATCTGAAGTTCAAGAAACTGATACCATTGGAGAAACTCCAATCTATGAGGGACCGGCAAAAAAACACACAATAAACCTTGTCCTTGAAGGGGAGGAAGAAAAACTGGATTTCATTGGGAAACAGCTTCGACAGGAAGATGAAAGCAAACTCAAAGCACTCCTAATGGAATACCGTGACTGCCTAGCATGGTCATACAAAGAGATGAAAGGAATTTCACTAGACGTGGTAGTACACACGATACTTATAAGGGAAGGTGCTCACCCTAAGGTATGTGGACCTTATTGCATAAATCCTAAGTATGGCACCATGGTTTATGGACAAGCTGAAAAAACTCCTAGATGTCGGATTCATCTATGAGATAGAGCACACTACTTGGGTTTCACTATCATCATTGTTCCTAAATGCAACAAGAAGCTCAGAATATGCGTAAACTTAAAGAATGTGAATGCTGCCACAATTAGGGATTACTATCCCCTACCCTTAACAGAAACAGTGTTAGTAAAAGGTGGCAGGTTCCGAAATATATAGCTTCTTGGATGGCTTCAGTGGCTATAATCAAGTGCAAATTGCTCCTAAAGACCAATCAAAAACATCATTTGGTACAGAATGGGGTATTTTTTCATATAGAGTCATGCGATTTGGCCTTTGTATTTGAATATAGAGTCATGCCATTCGGCCTTTGTAATGCCCTGGCCGCATTCCAACGAGTCATGTTCACAGCTTTCAAGTCATTTCTGAATAATTTTTTATGGTGTTCTTGGATGATTTGTACATCCATTCAAACAAAAAAGACAACTTCAAATGTCTTGAAGCAGTACTAATCAAATGCAGGGAGTATGGCATCTCCCTAAATCCAACAAAATGCCAGTTCATGGTCACCCATAGAGTTGTTTTGGGACACATCGTTTCTCTACATGGGATTGCAACTGACATGGACAAAATCAAAATCATCATGGAATTACCTCCTCCTACAAATTCCAAAGGTGTACAGGTCTTTATGGGACATGCCAGCTATTATAGAAGATTTATCTTGCAGTATGCCATGATAGCTAGACCACTTTACAAATTATGAGTGGAATTCTTATGGACAGAAGAGTGTGACCAAGCCTTTGAGCTTTTAAAGTGGCACCTAATCACAGCACCCATTCTTATATCTCCCAATTGGGATATTGATTTTCATGTTCATACTGATGGATCCAAGTATGGAATTGGGAGTGTGCTTTGTCAACCTGATAAACAGAAGAAAGACTACCCATTCTACTTCACCAATCGACAACTCAATGATGCAGAGATCAACTATACCACCACAAAAAGAGAAGCCCTAGGAATGGTGTATAGTGTTAAGAAAATTTGGCACTATCTACTGGCAAATGATTTCATCTTCTACACCAACCATCAAGCATTGCTTTATCTTGTGAACCATCCATGTACAACAGGAAGAATAACCATATGGCTCCTCTTGCTTCAAGAATTCAACTTCAAAATAGTGGTCTGCAAAGATGCCCAACACTACATTGCCGATCACATGTCTCGTGTCAAGTCAGGAGAAGAAGCCACTGGAGTAGAAGACAACTTACTAGATGCCACACTATTTCAAATAGATGCTATTCTAGAGTGGTGTGGAGATATAATTAGGTACTTAATAGCAGGAAGACCACCCCCTAAAATGAAAGTAGTAGATGCCAGAAAACTAAATTTAAAGACTGTGTTGGGATATCTCAAGGTGTATGCCTCAGGCACACCTTATGTTTCTGTGTGAGAGTGCTAGAGGCACAGTTAGGTGCCCACAAGCACAATTAGGTGGTGGAGAGCCACATAAGATGATTGAGAGAATCTAGGAGCAGATTGAGGAGATGATTGTGGAGCTCTGAAGTCATCAGTGATGTCAGTGAGCTTGTATGAGGTGCCTACTTAAGGACCTCACTTTTCTTCATTCCATAAGCAAGTATTCTGATTTTGTGTCCACTCTACTCTTTCCTTTCAGTATTCCAACATGGTATCAGAGCCCTTTGATCCCCCTTGAGCCCATTTCTGCCACATCATCATCTTCTTCTTCATCTTCTTCTTCTCCATTTTCCTCTTTCTTCCCAAAATCTTTGAGAGCTTGGTTCTCCATCTACAAATATCCATTGCCCAAACCCTCTGAGCTGGAAACTCCTCTAGTATGGGCGAACTTCCACCTATAAGCAATTGAAGAAAAAACGTCTGTGGTGGCTGCCATTCTCCAAACAGCGAATTTCTTCTGTTGCTCAATACTCCCTGCCTACTCCGCCATTGCCTGAGCCCTCTTAGGAGTAGATGGGCGACCTCAAGACGAAGATTTTGAGCCATTTTTCAGATCATTTGGTTCAGTAACGAGGGAGAAATCGTCAAAACTCAGTTTCAGACTGTAGCAACTCTCCCGGGCAAAAGTGCGCACCATTTCGTCCAACCTCTGTGTTGGACCTTCTCTGGTATATGAGCTTTCTTTTGCTTCAGAAAGATCTCTTTTCCTTGTTGTGAAGAGTGAGCTACAAGCCCTCCAAGTTCAGCTTTTCAGTTTTGACAGTTTTGGACAAGTTTTTGAAGATGATGCTACATAAAATGCTACTCTAGCATTTCTGGTTTTTTGAAGCTTTCAATAACTTCAGTACAAGTGTGGATTCAGTTTTGTTTTGACTTGCTAGACCTGGTTTTGATTGGAAAATGTTTATTTCATCCACTTCTATGAAGCATGTAAGAAGAAGCATCATTGTTTGAAATCTAGTCACTACTATTCGCTACATTAAGTGCTCATACTTTGGAAGTCTTTCAGTTATTTTTGCCTTGTAAGAGAGATAGACACTGCCCAATATCTGGGTTAGACCCTCTCATGGCTATCATATATAATCTTGAGAAGTTCAATGGAAAGGGCTTCCATACATGGCAAATGAAGGTAAAATTTGCATTGATGCGGGAGAACTTATGGGGACTTGTCAAACCTACTCCTACCGCTTCTTCTACAGCCTCAAATGCTGGACAATCTTCAACTCCGACACGACCAGCAAGGGATCCAGCAAGAGAAGAAAAAGCATATGGTATAATTGCTTTAGCTTTGGGTGATGATTACATACATCATATATCTGACTTGGAGTCTCCATCGGAAGCATGGCAGAAGTTAGACTTGATTTTTGGTGCAAGCTCTCACATCTCTAAACTATCACTTAAAATCTCTTTCTTTGAATTAAAGATGGCAAGTGATACTACTTTAGCTGCTCATGTCAACTATATGCGGAGTCTTATGACTCAATTAGCTTCTATCAACTCTCCTATCACTCCTGATGATGCTATGGCAGTGTTACTTAAGAGTATGCCTGAAAGTTTTGATCACATTGTTAGCACTTTGAAGAATCTTCCCAATCCTAACCTTGAAGGCATTATCTCTGCTCTCCAAGAAGAAGAAAGGCATATGGAGCTAAGGAAAGGTAATGATACTGCTTATGCTGTAAAAGTCAAGAAGGGCAAGTATACTCCTTGCAATCACTGTGGAAAGACAAATCACCTTTCAAAGGACTGCTTCAAAGTTAATCCATGCAAGCACTGTGGCAAGAACAACCATCATGAGAAGTTTTGCAGAGCCAAAGCAAAGACAGAAAATGCAAATCTACTTACAGTTAATGAGCCTCCACAAGATGAGGCATCCTTTGAAGATTATGCATTTTAAACACATCTCTATGTATGCTCTGTTGAGAGTTCACGCTCAACATCATGTGATCATGTGTGCATAGCACCATCACGTGATCATATGTGCATAGCACTAACCTTATAGAGTGCTATAAAGGAAAGGGTTAGATCCCCTAACCCTAACCCTAAAAGGGTTTGTATATATTCTATTTTTTCAACTAATTCTAGTGTACAGTTAGTCATTTGTGGTGTGCTCTCTAGCTGTGCCCTCTTCTCCTCATCTCCACTCTTCTCCTCTCCCCTCTTCATATTTTGTCATGGTATCAGAGCTTCCTTGTCTTCCGCTGAGACATTGAGTTTCTTGAGAGTATGAGAGAGTGTGATAGTTTAAGAGATTGTGAGATTGAGAGTTCTCTTGAGTGATTGTGAGATCCTTCCCTTCACTTCCGTTGAGAGAAATTTCCGTCCATTTGAGAGAAACTTCCGTTGAGTGAGCATTCTTTCATTCCGTTGATGATAGAAATTTCCGTTCATTGAGATTCTTCTTTGTTTTGCAATAGATTTGTTGAGAGACTTAGTGAGTTCTTTGAGAGCTTCTTATGAGAGAGAGAGAGATCTAGATCTTAGTCTTTGAGAGAGAGGTTTTGAGAGATCTGTGAGAAAGAGAAAGAAGCTAAGCCTCTCCAACAAAGCTCCTTCTTCGAAAAGACGCCTATCAAAGCTCCCTCAATGACCTCGGTGTCGACCTCTGTGACAAGCTACTCCAAACGGCATGTCCAATAGCTCCGCCATCCCATAGCGACCTCTGGCGAACCGACCTCTACAACACGCAGACGCTCACTGCTTCCGCGACCTCACAGCGCCAAACGTCCCCTTGGCTTCTTAGCTCACACAGGCAGCTCATCAACGAGTCTCCTCCAACCGGCTCCCTAGCCCAGTCGACAACAAGCAGCTCACAGAAACGACCACAGCTTACGATGAGCAGTGACACGCCTCCTCTATCAACCGGCCAAGCACCGAGCTCCAGCAGCAACTACAGCAAGGTATGACCACAAACGACCTAAAGCTCCAAGCAAAGCAACAAGCAACCCTCCACGCTACCGGCATATGGTCTCCAACAGCTAGACGATGCCTCCACGACTCGACAACGTAGGGACGGAATGTTTCAGATTCTGGAGCATCGCACAGCCAACACCTCTATAGTCCTCCAAGCCCCACGCCCTCTCCAACGAAGCGGACGGCTCCTACAATAGCCCACAGCACAGCCAACGGGCTCGACGGCCACCTCCATCAACGGAGAAGACGTCGGAATCCCCAAGATTCCGTCAAAATCTCTGAAAGATTCCGGTCGACCTCCTATTGACACGTGGCAGCGAGGGAGGATATCTTATCCTCAACCTCACCACATTGAGCTGTGGTCAGCCAAGTGACACGTGGCAATCCTATCTGCCACGTCAGCAGCGCCACGTCACCAAGCCACGTCAGTAGCGCCACGTCATCAAGCCACGTCAGCAGTGCCATGTCATCAAGCCACGTCACCAGGCCACGTCAGCAGCGCCATGTCATCAAGCCACATCAGCAGTGCCACGTCATCAAGCCACATCACCAGGCCAAGTCAACAGTGCCATGTCATCAGCCACGTCAGCATTGCCACATCATCAGCCACGTAACCTATGCCATGTCATCAGTGCCACGTCACCTGTGCCACGTTATCATTGCCACGTCACCCTGCTGACATCATCTGTGCCACCTCAGCAGTCCAGTCAGCACTGACCCCTGCAGGCACAATCCCTTGCCAGGCACACTGTGCACACACTGCATGTGCACACTCCTGCCACCTCAGCACAGAGCTTCACTGGCACACCTCTTGCTAAGCACAGTGCCACATCATCACTGCATGTGACTCACAGTGACACATCATCATTGAGCACCATTTGCACTCCTTTTGCCCCTCCACCTAGATCAAGTCATATCTCTTGATCCAGGAACAATTTGAGGGTGCTCCAAAAAGGAAAGTCGCTCGATTTTTTGTGCTCTACACGCTCGTTACATCACGCGCACATTTCGGCGCAAGTTACACTCACATTTGAGCCTCGCCGACAAAACCACTTCCTTCACGCACATTTGCCTCTACATCGACGCATCTGACCCAGCACTTAAAAAGAACAAAGGAAAAGGAATTATTTCCTGCTCTTTCATCGATCGACGGTTGGTTTAGATCTAGATCAGAGTAGACTAGATCGCCATAGATGGGACGCTTTGAATTCCCCAAGTTGCCAATCTAAGCCATGCCCGAAATTCCCGACTAGTACCTACTCGGAGTCAGTCCATACGCTCACATCCGATTTCACATCATTACATTACCTGAAACCTTACGTTCATCAGTTCAGTGAGCAGACTTCACAGTTCAGAGGCATTGCAGATTGATTCAGTGGGCAGATAGCACTTGATTTCACACACACATGCCACCATTGTAAAGCCTATTTGGCTATCTCACGGCATCGTGCACAACATTTTTTCAGCCTTGTAAAGCCTCTTGGCTATTCCCGGCATCATTGCCATAAGCCTTGTAACACAGGTGAGATCTTATTTACTACAGTTCTATCTTCACCGACGGTACAGAGATTTCACTTGGCATCTTCAGTGTATTTGCAGTTGATTCATACAGAGTTTTTTTTCAGGACACTTTTGAGTACATTGTTTGCACCATGTCGACTAGCAACCTCAATCTGGAGGCATCTGCTAAGTTAGACAACTCCAATTACGGTACATGGAAATACCGAATGGAGACCATTCTTGTGCTTCAGGACAAATGGGAGTATGTTGATGGATCCATACCTAGACCATTGGCAGATCCAGCCACCAGTAGCTCTACTCCATCTGTTGTCACAGCACCAGCAACGGGATCTACATCGGGATCTACATCTACACAAACAGTTTCCGCACCAGTAGCAGATCCTGCCATTGCCCGAGCTCAAGCAGAATGGGATAAGAAAGACAAGTATGCCTATCACCTGATCAAGCAGAATGTGCAAGATGTCATGCTAGGACAGCTCAACACAGTCAAGGCATGGGATATGTTCGCAGCTCTCTACGAGTCCAAGAACACATCCAGGATTCTCACCCTGAGAAACCAGATCAACCAGAGTTTCCGCAACAGCAGTGAAACCGGTCATGCTTATGTACTCCGCATCAAAGACTACAACAATCAACTTGCAGCAGCAGGAGAGACTATGAATCCCGCAAAAATGGTTCAAGTAATCCTGAATGGACTAGGAGAAGGATATGAGAATCTGGTCCAGAGTATTGCCATCCAACGGCAAATTCCAACACTTGAAGAACTTCAGTCAGTTCTACTTGGTGAAGAACTCAGGACTCAGGCCATTCAAGCACGTAAAGGTAATTCTAATGATCAGGCATTCACCGCTTCAGACAGAAGCAGAGGCAAAGGGAGAAACACAGGTAGATCATATCAGAAAAGTGGTCATCATCATCAACAAAATCAAAGTCAGAATCAGCATCAGCATCAGCAGCATCCTCAGCAACATCAAAATCAGCAAAGAGGAAATCATTCCAACCGAGGAAGATTCCAAGGACGAGGGAATGCATCCACCAATGTGTCAAACATTCAATGCAACTATTGTCACAAGTTTGGACACTATGAAAGAGATTGCCGCAAGAAGCAGTATGACCAAGGCGGTCAATCCAGCAGTAATCGAGAGAATTCCCGAGGAAGAGGAAATCATCGTGGTGGACATTCTAGTCACAGTCATTTTGCAAATGAACATGGGAATATGTTTCTTGCAAGTGAGGAATTGCATCAGACTGATACAATGCACCTAGACACTGATTTCAATCCCAAAGAAGATTTCAGTTATCAAGTCGACCAAGTGGAACAGGATCCTTGGTACATCGACAGCGGTGCATCATCTCATATGACAAATCATCAGGAATGGTTCACAGAAATGAAACCATTAGAAGGTCAAAAGAATGTCATCTACACAGCAGACACAATACACCGAATCCAGTTCAAGGGACAGGTGTTATCCCTATGAACAATTTCACTGGTACAAAAGGATTAGTCAAAGATGTGCTCTATGTTCCGAAGCTCAGCAAGAACCTTTTGTCAGTAGGTCAAATGACGGAACACAACTACAAAGTCATCTTCGACGGTGATGAATGCACTATCAGAGACAAATCCAAAAGAGATCAGCTAGTAGCAAAAGGTGTCAAGGAAGGATGCTTATACAGGATGCTAGCTACAGTACCAGATAAGCATGCCATGTCAGCACAAATGCACCCTTATGAACTTTCCCAAGTAAGGCTCCAGGACTTGACTCATGAACCTTTGAAATGTAGCTGGTGCATTGGTCAACCCAAAAGGCATCACTCTATAAGCAAAAATTCCCCAAGGTGTGACAAATGATGTTTTCTTTTGAACTTCCTCCCGAATACAAATTTGAAAGTACCCAGAACACCCATCACATATAGAATACATCTCATCCCCTGCTACTTGGTCTAGTATTTCATCTTGGAATGGCAAAGGAAAATGATCCCTCTTAGTGCATGCATTCAAAGGATGAAAGTCCACACAAACCCGCCACTTATTTTCTTTCTTTGGTGTGACAACTACAGAAGATATCCATTCTGAATCATCAACAGGAAAGATGAATCCCACCTCAAGTAGTTGTGTTACCTCTTTCTTTAGTGCCTCAACTTGGATCACCCCCAATCGCCTTAAGCGTTGCACAATTGGCTTGCTTTCTTGCTTCAACTCAATCTTGTGCTCCACAAGAGAGACTGGTCGAACCTGTGAATAGCTTGTTGCAAAGAGACATGGAAAATCATCTAACATATCCAAGTTCTGGAGCTTCTTAGTACCTAATAGAAAATCACCAAGAAGCTCTTCATTGCATTGGTGTCGTTTAGTGTTCTCCACATTTTCCACATGAAGTGTCTCTATAGGATCTTCTTGCACCACCACCTTGTTCCTTCCTGGTTGCTATACAACAGACTTCAATACTGATTCCATATAGCCTTCTTTGAGTGTTGTTTATCTACTCTTTTCCAAGGTTCTTTGGTGGGTTTTGTTGAAAAGTTATGTTAAGTTGATTTTAGCAAGATCAAAGGAGCAAGTTTGGTTAGACTTTGGTGTATATATATTGGGGTTTATGTTATACCTAGTAGTGCATAGCTATCTGTGCATATTGTTCTACTCCTATTGAGTTATTCAATTGTAGATGATAGGTGTTTATATACATTTCAATGGCTAATCTTGTTGTGATAGATGCTCACATTTAAATCCAACATCCCAGGCCAAGAGCTTACTAGCACCAACCAAGTGATGCTACTACTCCCATCAACACCACTATGTCTCAGACTAAAAGGTTGACATCATCAACCCAAGAGATCCCTTTTAACTTATCTATAAGACACAATATGTCTATTTGTGTGTCAGCAAGATGGCACAAGCCTTCAATGACAAGTAGAAGACAATTATGCAACGTACAGGAGAGAACTAAGCACAAAGATGAGCACCAAACCATCCAAACCAACATCATCATCTTGCCAAAATCCACTAATGCAACCCTCCTCAGCTACTTCTTCAAACTACTTTCGCAATTGGAGAAGCTATTAGCCTTCACCCTGAGTCCATGTGGATCCAATTGCATGAAGGGGTCTATAGGGAAAATGGCCTATGCACATACATGGCAAAAATGGGTGCAACTTTGATTCATAATTATTGGCCTTCACTCCAAGTAGCCGACCCATGTGGATCCAGTTGCAACTTGCATGAAGGGGTTTATAGGGAAAATGGCCTTGGAAACATGCATGGCAAGGTGCAAATTTGAGTCATAATTCTTGGCATCATCCACCCAAATGTTTTCTATAGGATTGAGCAATGGAAAAAAGGATAGTGGATCTAGCCAAAATCCCCATTGGAGATCAACACCTTGTATCCTTAGCCTCCAAAAGTTACCTTGGTATATACATACCCTGTTGCCCTATTCCTCACATCCGAGCCAGGTATTCCCCTATGCCATAGATAAGCTAGACAGTGGTAGCTATCTATCACATCTTGAGCAAGGGATCTTGTTGTAGTATGAATCCCTTAACTAACTATATCAAGACTACTACCTCTAGTGCACCTTGTCGGCAATCCGAACCAAAACCTCCACCAAGTTCCCTCTTCCACATTTGCACCGAAGCCTCCACTCTTCTTCCAATTTTTGTTGCCAATAGCTCACACCATCCACCTCTTATCCCTGACCCTCCACTTTCCTTCCACCTTTTGTTGTTAGTAGGTCACACCAACCACCCAACAATATTGAGTTTCCTCTGGGATTTGGAATACAAGGATGTGATCCAAGCTAAGTTTGGGAATAATGTTAATCCTTAACACCCTACATGCTTGGAGTCTACATATGAGTATGTATGAGGCACTCAAATTATCCACCTTGCCCCACCAAGTGGATTCTAGGTCCATTGTAGTAATCTCATAGAGAAACATTTCTGAATCCACAAAGGTAGATTTTTAAGTCAGAAGGCTGGAATATAAAGACATAGGTGAACATCTAGAATGAGATTTAACAAAATTGGAATAGAGTTCAATTGATGAGAGTTCAAAATTCCTTCATTGGCTTATTAGTCCAATCACTCAGAAGGTTGAGGTTTGATAGAAAGTGCTAGCTGTGTAGCAATTGTTCTCCATGCACACCTACTTTAGTGATGTAACCATGTAAGCTATATGTTTGTAAGATGATTATGGACCTTGATGCCCATGATTATGAGCAAGGAATTCCTTCTTATTTCTTGATTCTATCAATCCAATCATAAGGTGGCACATGTTTAATCCTAAGATGGCAATCTTTCATATTCATCTTCATATGTTCCTTCACTTGAATGGAAACACATCTTTGGTAGTTTATATTTATCTCTATTGCTTCCCACCAATGCACAACCGAGGAGCATCTTGCATGGGTTATGATTGCACATGAAGAATCGCATAGAGGCAACATGAGAAAATTTCATCAACACTCATTTGTCAACATGAGCAAACCCATAGAGGAAACATGAGGAGATTCCATTAACACTAGTTTATCAAGAGCCTGGTCACTGAAATCCTTGGCTTAGATTTCTATGAGCTTGTGATGTTAAGGATTGTAATATATTGGGGATGCTCAACTATTTTCTTGGACATTCGTAATTTATTCAGCATTGCTTTCCATCATATATGAGTTTGCATGGTTGCAAAATAGCATCAGTGTGCCACAAATCATTTTTCTTTTTGTTTTTACATATATTATCTTTCTTACATTTTGAATGGAAAACAAGATGAACCACTTCTTACATTGTAATTATTCATGAACTGTTGTTTAAATCATGAAAGGGTAGTTTAATCAAGATGGTAATGGTATTCTCTTAAACTTGGACTGGAAAACACTTAGAAGTTAAGCTAAAATTTGAGTTGGTTTTTAGATTTATATATTGAGGAACTATTGTTTTGTAATGGGATGCAAAGGAAGTATCTACATTCTTTTATCTAACGATCAAATTTCAAAAAGGTTACAAATAAAACATTATGGAAGTCTATATATTTGTTAAGTTTTTGAAATAAAGTTGTGGAAAAAGTCAATGTATCAATCTTTTGTTGAAATTAGTCTATGATGGTTGGAATCGGTCTTTTGGAGATTAGTCTATGATGGTTGGAATCAAGGGATTGATTTTAAATCTATTAGAATTCCATGCATTTCCATTAGAAAATCTATCTAAAAATTCATTGAACATTATTTTAAATCTATTAGAATTCGACACACTTCCATTAGAAATTCTATCAAAAAATCCATTGAACGTTATTTTATAGAGTTTGACGTAAAATAAAAGGAGGGTGTATAAGGACAAGTTTTAGTCCATATTGGTGAGGTCGTCCGCACTTGTCTTATTAGTGGAATTTCCTCTAGTTCTTAGCATCACTTTTTTGAATGTGAAACCATCACCTAGTGTTGTTGGAGTGAAGAGGAGCTCACAGATTCTAACAGCCAGAGTCAAGATTATTTTTGAATGAAAACTTTAAGTTAAAGAAGGTAAAATTTGAGAGAATTTTTCTAGTACCTCTTGTAATTCTATCATATCTACTGAGGGTTTCACAATCATAATAGAATACTATTTGATGGATGAGAAAAGACCTCTCAATAGCTGATGTCCATTCTAATGTAGGGGACACTAGTGTTGAAGGAAAACTATTGAATAATTATGGAGCTTTTAAATCATAAATTCAAACTACCAAAAGACCTTAGAATCTAGTTTAGTAGATCAACAATGTGTATTCCCCTACACATAGCTCAGTTGGATTTCTTAGAATTTATAAAAGGCTTGCCTATTAGGGCTTGCATTCGAGTCACTAATTTCTTAACTTGTAGCAAGAATGTGGGGAGTAATGGAGGGACATTTCATTACACCTTGAGTTATGATCCTTCCACAAGAATATGGTCAATTTTAATATAGAGCCTTTGTTACATCCAGAAGCTAGCATTTCTAAATTCAAGCAACATTGTAAAGACCTTATGATCTTTGGCCATTATGAACATTAGTGGTTGTCTAATTCTAGTAGGTGGATCTTCCAAAAGCTGAGTTATGACCCTTCCACAAGAAGATGGCCAATTTTGATATAGATCCTTTGTTACTTCCAAAAGCTATCATTTCTAAATTCAAAAAACATCGCAAAGACGTTATGATCATTGGCCATTACGGGCTTGATTAGTTGTCCAACTCTAGTTGTAATTGTGGTTACTAAGCTACGTGGACCTTGTAACCAATGTGACAAGCTCATCATTACTCATGGTGGAAAAGTTGATAATCTTATTTTAGTAAGAACATATTGCAGATTAAATCTTGTGATTGTATCCCATTTTAACAACTTGGAATGTAAACATCTTACATTTTAGAGTAGCAAGAAAATGACTTCTTATGAATTTCTAAAAATTCTAGGTTGAGTGGCCAAGTGTCTTTCATATTATGAAATGTCAGTATGAAGAGTGATAGACAACCTATTGTATTAAAAATGCTTGACCAAAGAATAGTTAGCACAATAAACACCATTGTAGATTATTTGGGTAATATTTCCTCCTTAGGAGAAACATTTGGAATCTTTGAAAGACTCTACATAAAAAAGGAGCCTTTTTAAAGAAACTTTAGAAGTGCTTTACTCCTAACTAAAGGACTTTCTAAAATGATCCAAAAAAGCCATATTTCTCAAATAACAAAAAAAATCCCAAAAATAACATGATTTTTGAAAGCAAATACATTCAACTTAATCATGAATCCTAAATGGAAAGGTAATTGTGCTATTATTTGAAGTAAGGATCAAATACTATAATTTAAAAATCAAACCAACCATTTAATAACATTTAAATAAATGCCAAACATCAAGTTAGGCACTTTTAGAAGTTAAACTTGACATTCTTGATGGAGTTAAAGCTCGAACTCATTGCAAGACATCAACTAAAAGCTTAAAGGTGATGTCCAACATCAAGTCAAAGCTTCAACTTGATGTTTGATTTCATTAAGTCAAAGCTTCAACTCGATGTTTGACATCTAGTTTAAGCTTGCACTCAATATCTGACATCGAGTTCAAGATTGAACTCACTATTAAATTATATGCTTCAAAGAAATTTAGATGAACTTATAATGACTTGGGGAACTAGTGCCTGTGAGTAAAGTTATCCACTATCTCGATGTTTTGCATTAACACAACAAGTTGCCTCTTCCAAGAAAAAAGTAGCACAGCAGTCACTATTTGATCATAACTTTTGATCTCAAACTTTGATCGAGGAGTTTTTAATGCATTGGAAATATTGAATTTCTATCTACTACAACTTTGTAGAAGAGGTTGAAATCTAAATCCATGATCTATTAGATTGAAATTTAATTTACGCAATCTAAGTCTCGTCTTCGAGGAAAAATATAGCATTCACTATTTTGACCATAACTTTTGATCCCAAACTTAGATTGAAAATCTTTTTTAATGCATTAGAAATATTTAATTTCTATCTACAACTTTGTAGAAAAGTTCAAAATCTAAGTCCATGATCTATTAGGCTGAAAATTTGATTTATGAAATCTGAGTCTCCTCTTCCAAGAAAAAAGTAGCACTCACTATTTTGATCATAAATTTTTCTCTTAAACTCTGATTGAGGATATTTTGGATGAGTTAGAAATCTTGAATTTCTATCTACAACTTTGTAGAAGAGGTCAAAATCTCAATCCATGATCTTTTAGGTTGAAATTTTGATTTAGGCAATCTGAAGATGTGCTTTAAAGGATGTCCTTAAATGAAAATCGAGTGTGAAAGTAATTTATTTTTCACTTTTGCATCAATTTAATCTCCAAATCGATGTCTTGCATCGAGTTGAAGGTTCTCTTGATGCAAAAGTGAAAAATAAAGTACTTTCACACCTATTGTTTCTTAATTAGTTTTTGTTTTCTTTTTAATAGAGTGAAAAAACTATTATGAGACTACCCGGAGTATGTTAGTTTAAGTTCCTCAATCACCACTCATGTGCATCTTAAATCTAAAGTAAAATATGAAAGGAAATAGGAGGGCAATGCACCAAAGCCTAAAATACATTTTAAGGATGTTATAGAAATTGACTTTGATTGAGTCACTGTTCATTAATCTCACAATTCCTTTTGCAAGTGTTGTTTATTGTTTGGCCATTGAATTATGTTATATTAAACATTTTTCTTGTTTTGTATGGTATTGTGATTTTATTTTCCTCTAAGTTGAGAATTTTGAAAGTGTTATGATCAATATGTTAGCAATTACAATTGTATTTGTTATGATGATATTTTACAAAAACAAGTAAGGAAGAAGTGATTTTTGTTGATTGCATGGTGGTTGGTTATTATTTCAAAAAACATTCAAGTGAAGTTGTGATAATTTTATTCTTAAATTAACTTTATTGCTTCAAAAACTCATTTCATGCATACTTGTATTTTTAGCTAGCAAACAACTCATATGCAAAGAAGACATAGATGAAGTAAATTCTTACAAAGCATGTAATGAGGCTACCAACTTTGTCCCCTCGCGTCACAATCCATCGCTTACAAAAGCAATCATTCCTTCCAAAGAAAATTTCGTGAGTGGAGGCGATTCTTTAATTTCTTTAAGCATCACTCAATTATCTGATTGTGCTCCCCAAAGATTTGTCTTTGAAGGAAAGCTTTTATGCAAGTATGGAACCTACAAGGTCCTTAATCCAAAGTACCCCACTTATTTGAAAGGAGATCTTATTGACAAATATTGTAGCCACACTGTCACATTACTCATCCCAAATGCCTACATTTAATAGTTTGTATCTTGCAAGTTGGTGAATTTTATAGAATAGAGGGGGCAAGTGTGGTTCCAAGGGGAATAACTGAAGGTGGCACTTCAAAGTTTTCCTTACTACTTGATGCTACTACATGCATCATAAGATGAAGAGTATAGCAACACTTTTACATCCAACTTGGTGGATATTGAAGCTTCTCTTTTGGAAGAGGAGAGAAATGGCTCCTACTACAACTCTAAGGAAAATGAAGCATATCTAGCTGAAGAGAGAACTCCATCAGCAAAAGAAGCATCCAACTTTGTAGTAGAAGACAAGGACTTTGCCTTTTGAGCAACTTGTCTTTGAATTTTTGTTTTATCATCACTTGGTCAAATTTTGAGGTTCTCTGCCTGGAGTTGTACTCCAAAAACAATGTCATGTCTTTTTGTAAATCACCTCTGGTCACCATATGATGTAGGCCATGTGATATGTGTTTGGTCAATCCCATTTTTGTAAACCTTGATCCTTGGGCACCTTTGCTAGCATGAGATCCTAGACAGATTTATCCTTGACCACCATGAGATGGCATGAGAAACTATGAGACTAGATGTATCCTTGACATTGCAAGAGGCAAACCCTTGAGGGGGGGTATGTTGGGATAACTATGGTCAAGGGCTTGCTCTATGGTGCATGTGTGCATCTAGGGGAGTGACATGTGTGTGTGTATGTGTGTTGTAGAGGCACATCTAGTGCTATGATGTGTCTAGCGTGTGACCTAAGTGATGATGTAAGCCAAAGGCCCCCACATGGGAGGTTCCTTTGATTTAGGCCAGTCCCACTGATGTAGGCGCTGATTGCCACTGATGTAGGGAAGGTGCCTATGATCTAGGCCGGGCCTCTTCCCATTTGTATAAGAGAGAGTCACCTCTCTCACTATCAATAGAATACTCATTTCTATATCTCACGTGTTCTCACTCCTTGCCATGATGCACCTCTTTTATCCCACTCATCTTCAGATTTAAGTGTCGAACTGAAGGTGCATTACCTAGTTGGACAATTGGCTTGAAGTGTGGTGCATCCATTGGACCATCATGGTAAAGAGCTTGTAGTGGTTCTGTTTCTAACACGTCACTGCATTTTATATAGACCTTTCTTTTAGACAATGACCATATGTAAATTGGCCGCTGCAGGTAATTAGAAGCGTGATAAATAGCAAAATAGTCCCCCAAGATTCCACTCTCTAATGTGGGTCTGCTCATATGTGATAGGTATTCTTCGCAACTTTGTATGCCGACATGTTAGAAAATTTTCCAAGAAGCCTTTGGCATCTATGTAGTCCATGGTCAGAGAATACATGAATTGGTTCACTATTGCAGGTTGAATTGCTTTGGTTGGTGAGTTTGTATTTAGCAAGTATTTTATTGTGTCAAATAAGCAGTCAGCGGGTGTGTAGGTGTAGTCTGCAACAAGCGCTAAGTTTTTCTCATATAGTATAGCATCTGTTAGATCAGCGTCTACTTGTATAGGAGAGCATGCAATTTTGGTAGCGAGTCTTGTGTAGATTTTGGATGGCTTGCTTGGATTCTCTACGATAGATGGTGTATCAATGTGCACTATAGGTTCAAAGTGACCCACGTGTGATGGACGATCATCATAAAGGATATGTAAAGGTGTGGCATTGAAATTCATGCCATGTCTTATATAAACTTGTTTTTTATGTAGCAACCATATGTAGATTGGTTTTTGTAAGAATGATGTTGCCTAGAGAATAGCAAATTGATCCCCCCAAAGGCCCCCTGTGCTGCTGGCTTGCTCATCTGCTCTGAATATTCGTCACAGGTTTGGACATTGTGCAAATCACGGAGAAAATCTACAGAGAACGAAGTGTGTAAGCACCTCGTAGCTTGCTCCTCTCCATTCTGCAAGCTTGTGAGAAACTGTTGAATTATTGCTGCTCGAATTCCTGCAGATGTCAAATCTATATCAAGCATATACTTTATTGTATCAAATAAGCAATCGCCAAGGGCATATTTGTAATTTCTTTCATGACGTAGTCGTTGACGTTGTAAAACAATGTCAATTGAGAGTTGAGTTTCAATATTTAGTGCAAGATCTGTTGCAATTGTTATTGTGAGAAGCATGATTTCATCATCAAATTGAGTTGTAGCCAGTGTAGCACGCATTGTTGCTGTGAGTTTCATATTCTTGCGTTACAGCAGGGACATGGTTGACTAAACCAACATTGGATATAGGAGTTTTTTCAATAATTAGCTCAAAGTGGGGGGAGTTGCAAGGCCATCGTCATATAAGATCCGTAATGGGGTTAACACATCTCTTTCACCACATTCCATACATATCTTTCCAGTTGTAGATGACCACACTTGTATTGGTCTTTGAAGTAATTTTGAAAGCCACACAATAGCAAATTCATCTCCAGAAAGACCACTGTGCAATACTGGAACACTCATACATGTAAGGTATTCATCGTGTGTTTCACTTTGTGCTGCTCACATATGAAGCTCAAATCTAAATATGTATTGAAGCAATCTATTGCTTGCTGATCATTGTTGTGCAAGTGCGAAATATTTTTTTTGATGGTTCTAGTTTGGAGGTCATTTTGTTTTCCAATAGTATGTGACCGTGCCGAATAAACAGTCACTTGTTGTATAGTCATAATGCCTAACACGGCTCAAGTTCTGTTTGTGCAAGATGTTATCAATTGTTTTGTTTTGATCCATTCTTGTTATTCTAAACTCCAATCTTATCTTTGTTTTTTTATTTTTGTTTTTTTAAAGAACCGAACGGGTTTATACTATGACTTCTAAAATGTTTGCATAACTGGAAAAAATTAAAAATACAATGAGAAGAACTAAAACACTGAAAACTCTTACAATAATAGTTCCTGGACCAGTAGTTCCATACAAAGTTTAGATGGCAATCTTTTCTTTTTGGCATCTATTCAGTGAACATGATTCTTTTACTGGCAGGCGTAAAGCCCATTAGGCAAGCATAAAGCCCATTTGGCAGGCGTAAAGCCCATTTGGCAACAGGATTCTTTTACTGGCAAGCGTGAAGCCTGTTAGGCAAGCGTAAAGCCCGTTTGGCAGGTATAAAGCCTATTTGGCAGGCATAAAGCCCGTTTGGTTGGCATAAAGCCCTTTTGACAGGCAATCAACACTTCCAGGAAACTTTTTTTTTGCTATCTTTTTTTTTCCAAATAAAGAAAAATGGAATAACCAATTGGAAAATAGGTACTTGGAAAATGGCTTTTTCTTTCCAAGAAAATGGCTTTTTTCTGGCAAATAAGTTTTGAATAACATTTTTTTTTCCCATGCTAGGGAGCAGCCTTAGTAGCAAAATTGTCCTTGATATCTGAATTGTGCACCGGGTCTTCGTCTTCGAGATCTGTTATTGGTGCATACGAAACCAGTACATTGCCAGACATTAGCTTGAATTCTCCCACAACCCGCACTGTACTAATTCTCCCATAGTTCGCACTGTACTAATTTTCTATCAAAAATCTTTCCCGTACTTATTGAAGTATTGATCAATAGTGGTAGTTATCCCGAGTAGCAGTGTTATCCAAGGATCTTTAACATTGACCCGCACTAGATTGCCATCTTCTGTTTTGATTATTGCAACCATATGATTGATGATTTCAGGCTTGACACAACATTTGCAGTGAGTATAGTTGTAAGTGTTCTTTGCTATTTGTTGCAACCTAGCTTGTGTCTTGCAAAGTGTATAAGCAATGTAGAATGGCCGAGCGGTTTGGATGAACATCAATTCACCGCAAATCTGCACAAGGATTAGCATTTTAGTAAATGGGACAGTGATCGATAATAACAATTAGGGGTAAAAACCATATGTACTATACTCTACGTCGCTCACTCAGTCAATGTTACTCTCTTGGTCTTGGTGATATTCAAATACTTCTGTGAGCCTCTTTATGGTGTCCTCGTCGATTGCTAGCACTGCTGTTGAGTAGGTAGCAAACTGTAGCTGCTTCCTAGTCATATATCTTCGAGTTGTTGCATCCTTAATTACATATATAATGGACGACCTTCGTTTAGTGCACATAACATCTCGTCCTTGATGTGCTCATGTTCACTATAGAATGCCAATTGCACAAAGAAGGCAAAGAATGCACGACAATAATAGTGTTAGTAATAGCCTTGATTGTACTTGGAAAATAGGCATGACAACGACAAGGCTACTTACAATTGAGTAGTCATCTGGACCCGTTCCATCGGCCACCTTTAAGAAAGAATTTGAGAATCTTTCACTCGTATTTATTCCAATGTCTTCCAAAACTACAACTGCAATGTTGCCAGTTGGATATGTTTCCGGACTCTGTAACAACTCTACTATGGTAGTATTATCGTAGAAATTCAATTGGATTATAGGGACTAGCAGTACCGTGGTGATAACTGTACTCGCTGTCACTTTTAATGTCAACTCAGAATCCCCTCTCTCAAATTCTGGCCTTTTCTTCAAAATCCAAAAGTTCTCAATTCTCACGTAGGTACCAGGCTTGATTATTTCCTCGTGTTTTTCAATCAACTCTTTGTCAAGCTGTAGTGTGATCGTCGTGAGACCACCTATATCAGTCAAGTCTGCCCTTATATTTGGGTAGGATGAGTTTCTCTTCTTGTCATATGTGCCGTAACGGTTCAAAATCAACCCCTCAAAAAGAATCTTCTGCATGTTTGGAATCATATCCTTTATCATTACCACTTGCAACTTAGATGTGTCTTTTCTCTGTGCCTTATTACTACTTGTGATAGCGTGATTATTTTCTAGCCTTACATTAGCTGCCTTGCTGGTTGAAGTTTGCGAAGATTCCTTCTCAGTGCTTCACCTGCAATATAATAAATTCTAGGGTGGCCATTTTATTTTTAAAAATACCCACAATGAATGCACCCTTATCTTAGAAGATGCAATTTTTAAAAAACTGGGTTTTTAAAGCTCTGTTATGACTTGGGACATTTTGTTAGGTAGTGCCCTAATGACATAGTGAAGCAATGTAGTGCTTTAACGACACAACGAAGCACTATAGTGCTTTAACAACACAGTGAAGCACTATAGTTCTTACCGACATAGTGAAGCATTGTAGGTCTGACAATGTATAAAAAGAAGAGTAAATTTGAAGCATCATTAACTGCAAACATTTGTTGGGAGCATGTACAAGCAAAATATATACTTTGAAGGTATAATACTCCAAACGATCGAATGATGTAATAGTAGCAACAACTAAATTAGCATGTCTTTAATCATAAACTAAGCCAAGCCTATTACAGAGCTCCATGCCTTGCTCATCATCATTGTCCCTACAAATAGCAGCACCCAATGCATTATTGTGTTAGGCTTGGCTGGCGGGGCAGCCAAGGCCTTTAAAGGCCTTATAAATAGAGAGAGTGGGGAGGGGGGCTGAGGGGGAGAGAGAGAGAGAGAGAGAGAGAGAGAGAGAGAGAGAGAGAGAGAGAGAGAAAGAGAGAGAGAGAGAGAGAGAGAGAAGGGGGGAATGAGAGAGAAAGAGAGAAGAGAGAGAGACAGAAGAGGGGGGGAAGAGAGAGAAGAAAAGGGGGGGTGGAGGAAAGAGAAGGGGGGGCGGGGGGTGGAGGAAGAGAGGGGAGGAAGGTGGAGGAGAGCAGGGGTAGGGGTGAGGGTGGGGGGTTGGGGAGGGGGGAAGAGGGGGTGGAGGTGGGGGTGGGGGTGAGGGTAGGGAGGGTGGAGAGGGTGGGGGGAGGAGGGAGGGGTGTGGAGGTGGGGTGGAGGTGATTGTGGGAGGTGGAGGTGGAGGTGGGGAAAGGGGAGATGGAGGGAAAAAAGGGGAGATGGGGTTGTAGAGAGAGGTAGAGAGATGGTGGAGTGGAGGGTGATGGTGGTTTTTAGAGAGAGGTAGAGAGATGGTGGGCATGTGAGAGGGGGGTGGAGGTGGAGGGGGGAAAAGATGGGGGGGTGGTGGGGAGAGGAAAAGGGGGAGTGGTGTTGGAGGTGGAGGGGGGAAGGAGAGATGGGGTGTAGAGAGAGGTAGAGAGATGGTGGAGTGGAGGGTGATGGAGATGGGGGGTGGAGAGAGGTAGAGAGATGGTGGAGTGGAGGGTGATGGAGATGGGGGTTGGAGGAGATGGGAGGTGGAGGTGGAGGGGGAAAAGGAGAGATGGGATGTAGAAAGAGGTAGAGAGATGGTGGAGGGGAAAAGGATGGTTACCTTGAGTGGGGGAGATGGGGGATGGATGGAAAAAGTGGAGGTGGTGGGGAGGAAGATGATGGGAGGTGGAGATGGAGATGGAAGAGGGGGTGACGGAAAAAGTGGTGGTGGAGGGGGGGTTGACAGAAAAAGTGGTGGTGGAAATGGTGGATAGAGGACGAAAAATAGATATAGACGAAAAATATGGAGGCTTAACGGAATTTGGAGAAGGGAGGGGCTAGCAAAAGTGTGGGGAAAGAAATGAGGTGGGCTGGTGTTGCTTTTATAGGATGTGGGGGATTAAGGGTTAATTTTGGGTGTTTAGTGTATTAATGTGATTTTGTAAGTCAACATTATCCTTTTGCATTATTTGGAAGCATTTTTTCACTACTTTGCCTTGAGGGATGTATCTTGAATAGTTTTTCGAAGGGGGCTCTTTTTCACACATGCAAGCACATGCTCCACTTTCGCTTCAGGCGCTAACCTCCCTGACAATGGTGCCAAATGTTGTCTCTTTTTCCCATGTGCAAGTTTTGAGGGTGTTGGTCACCTATAGTCGTGTCGTTGCTTGTTGTAGCATAGGTCCTCGGGTCGTGTTCCGATGATAGGTGTAGGCTAAAGCATGGAAAGCAAATATCATGCACGCATGGATGAGAAAGAGGGTTTGATCATAATGATTGATGGAGGCTCTCACCTCCACAGGAGTTCAAGGGTTTAGAAGGGGATTTTAGGGTCCGAAAGGGGGACAGGGTTGAGAGAGCTAACTATGAGTTACAGGGTTCAGAGGTGATTGCAGGGTTTAGGAGGAGTCCAAGGTTGAGGAGTGGAGAGCTAGTCTCCTTAGCGGATTCGAGGGGTAAGGGTTGAGGAGGAGGGACAAGGAAGGAGGAGGAAGAGAGAGGAGAGTCGAGAGGAGGGAGGGAGGAGTAGGAGGAGAAGGAGGAAGGAAGAGGAGGAGGAGGTAGGAGGAGAAGGAGAAGGGAGGAGGAGGAGGAGGGAGGAACGAGGAGGGAGGGAGGAGGAGGGAGGAAGGAGGAGGGAGGAGGAGGAGGGAGGAAGGAGGAGGGAGGAGGAGGAAGGAGGAGGAGGAGGCAGTACAAGGGTAGAGAGTGCAAGGGTAAGGGCATGCTAGAACACGATAGTGTAAGAGAGCATGGATGCAATGGAGATCAATCACATGAACACAATAGTGAACTTGAACACTGAACCCCAAAGAGTGGGAGCTTCATTCCATTGAGAGATATTTATACATGTTGGTCTCTACACAATCCGTAGAGGTACCTCCGTGGTGGGACCTCTTTTGTAGGAGACCTTTTGGACAGGAGTCCCTCCACTTTTATGGTGGACCTTTTGGGTCTCTACACAAAGTGGGGGGACCTTTTGGGTCTCTACACAAGGTGGGGGGATCTTTTGGGTCTCTACACAAAGTGGAGGGACCTAAGAAAGTGTAGGCTTTTAGTATTTCTCTCTCTAGATTTAGTCTTTCTCTCTCTAGATCCTGATTCTGCAAGTATGATTGGATCTTTTCTAGAGAGGATTTTGGCTATCCTTATCCTTTTAGGCTTATCATACCATCTTTCAGGATCAAGATATTACAAGCGGAGTTTTGCCGCTACTCTACACACACAATGCTCTCATAGTTGTTGTCGTAAACTGCACTTCTAGCCTTGTTGCCATAGGTAACATGCATGCCCACTCACTTTGTGACATGTGGAAGCCATTACGATGCACACCCCTACCTACCTACCCATGGGTACTTGGTGTGTAAGCAGATTAATAGCATGTTCCTGCGCCATGGAAATGCCTACAAATGCCACCTCCAACATAGTTTCCATGTAATTCTCCAAAAATGGAGGTGCAAAATCCTGATGTTGGAGTGCTGCATTGGGGATGAAAATCAACTCTTGTTGGACGAGCATTTTGGGGCTACTTGATTTATTTTTCCCCATTTTGGAAGGTTTTTTTAGAGGTTGGAGTAGTTCTTGCTCACTATGTCATTTCAAAACAGCATTGGGCGGAAAGCTAGCACAACCAAGGTGGGAAGATATGCCCTAATTTGCTCTATTTTGCTAGTGTACACTCAGTGGGCAATGTGCAAGAAGTGTGGGAAGTTTGTAAATACCCTCAGAGAAGGCTACTCGTTCCATTCACCTTAAAGATCTACTCGTTCCTATTCACTGATTGATTTGTTGCTCAGCACCATCTACTCAGCATGTCTGGCTCTGCCATCAGCTTCCTAAGTCTTGGTGGTGCAGGGGGGCATCAGGACGAGCGCTCGGGGGAATTGGAGTCGATACTACACCAATGCGCAGCAACTCCCCAATGCTAGCGGTCACTCACATCGCACCACAGGTTCGTGGAAAGAGTCTCTACGTGTGTAAAAACCCTCAAAGAAGGCTAGTTAAGTGCATAACATGTCCACGGAGTGCCCTTAAATTCAAATGCAAATGTTATGGATCAGTGTGCTCAAAAAAAGTTTTGTGTAATCAGTGAAATTAAGGACAATCTCCAAGTCATGCCAGTTTTTTAGTCTCAAAACATACACATTTGCCAATTTTTACACTAAAATATTCAAAATCTCACCCGGTATTCTAAAGGCACAGCCAAATTTTAATCAGTTTATTTCAAATTTAGCCAGTGCAAAATACACTAAAGGGTGGGTTTGTTTTCAAATTTAGCCAATGCAAAATACAGTACAAAAGTGAGCCTTGCATACAAAACCAGAAGAAATATTTCTATGATCTCCTTCACTCCCATTTGTCCATGTCTTCACCTATTCTCAGGTAATCAATAACATTAGACATCACGATTGAATGCATCACAGACCAATCAATTCTAATGTTATTGTTAATAATCAACTAAAGGGCGGTTTTTTTCTAGCACTACTCCTTCTCGGGCTAAGGGATGCAAAATTGCATGACCATCTATTCACCCTGAACCCCATGTCATTCAAGTTGTGCAACAAGACCGTTGTACTCATGGATGATAATATGAAGGATAAGGATCAACTTGTAAAGTCCCGTGTCACTCCATCAGAAGTGTTATTAGTATGGATGATGGAGGGGATGTAGTTACTTAGGCTGTGGGAGAAGAAAGAAGATTCATCTTGTTCAAATTCAAATGCTATGAAATTCGAATGATGAAAAGCTTGGCCAGTTTGGGAGGAGCAATCACGAGACTCATAGCTCCTCCCATCATCGCTTTGAAGTCATCCCACCTTTGGATTTTCCCAAAATCCTGGTTGCCAAAGCCCACATCTTATTGCTCTCATCCTCATGCTCATCATCGTGTCCCCTTCCCACAGTTTTGCCTCACACCCCTCTTTGAACAGCCTACAACTCAGTCTTTTTCCTTACCCGACTTGGTCACTTGGAGGAGTTGGGCTTAGAATCTGGCTTTGTGCATAGGATTGATTTATCATGATGCAGACGATGGCCCTAATTCTGATGATTTGTTGTGAGAGTTGGAATGGATGTTAGATGATGCGATTTGTGATTGGGATTCGCTCAAGAATCACGTGTCTTCTTTCTTGAATGCGACCCAAACAAGCAAATTGAGGGACAACAAAAACGATGTGGAATCGGATTCAACCACCTCTACAGATTCGCAAATCTTAGAGAGCTCCAATCCTAGTGTTTCTTTCCTAACAGCTAGTCTAGAAGAGCTATTTGCATTGTGGGGACAAAGAGGGTGAAGCAAAGAAGGTTGTTCCAATACATGGTAGGATGTGCCCATTGGCGAGATTTTGTGTTGTGCATGCAAGAGGGAGTATTGATTACAAGGCATAAGACAGAGCAAATGATAGACATAGCGGAGGAGGCAATCAAGGCACATCCCAGCCTTGGGAAGGGCCTTTTGGCTGATTTAGGCACTAGAAGTGGAGCGCTGCAACAATTGGCCTAGGTTGTCTTGTAGACTCTCAAGGCTCGATTATTGTTGTTGTTGATGATAGCAACGAGGTTGTCTCCATTTCTTGTCATAATATCCAAAGATATGTCCTTCAGGTGTGGTCACCTATACTTCCAGCTTTTAGAGAGGACGGTCCTCTTTTCCTTTCTGACATGTTTTTGGGGAATAGGATGGGTACTATAGCATGTCTTCATACTTTGTTTGAAGCATGTTAACTACAAATAGATGGGAATCTAGCTATTAGTTGCAAACTCTATAAGAATTATTCGTGAAGTGTCAAAAGTCTTGAGAGGTAATAACTTATAAGCTCCAACATGTGACCTTCTAGCTTATGTATAATGCAAAAAGTGAAGTCCTACAACTACAACATCCAATGCTCTATTATGCCTTAGATGACTATTCTATTTATTAAATAGAGGGGCTTGGTGAAATAGAAATATGTTACCAAGAAAACAGTACCTAAACTTCTAGACAATGTGGAGCATGCCAAGGGCTTCACACTCAATGCTAATATAATTGCACTCGGGGGGTGTCATCATATGGCTCACATAGTATACTATGTAATCCAGTCAGCCATTGAGTTGCACCAGGATGATCCCTATGGCATAGCTTGAGGCATTAACATGCACATGGAAAATCACATCCCATGGCCGCTCAACCTTTTAGAGCTTGGAATGACTTAGACATATCGTTATTCCACTAGTCTTGACCCCTAGCAACCACACAATAAAGACTCAAAATAAACATGGATAAGGTGGTTGGTGAATAGCATGCAAGACTTGGGAAGGCAAGAACCGTTAAGCATAGAGCAAGAATTTCAAGAAGAAATTGTAAGCAACAACACCAAATCATGGGAAAAGGAGACAATACAAAAATAGAGCCTATATAAGGGGAAATGATGATGTGGTATGTCCTAGATCTAGAGAGAGCAACAAAGCCTAAAGGAGTCATCAAGCCTTGGTTGTATTCTGTGCTAAGAAGGAAGTAGAAGGAGATAGTGCAAATGAAGAATTGCCATGATAATGACTTCATATTGAAGTCCATAGTGTCACAATACAATGAAACAAGTAAAGGGCTAAATGACTGTGTAGGCAACAATTGATGGCCTCTACCCAATTTGGTTGCAATTATGTACTTGTTTTGTGTGTAGATCATTTGAAAGGTACACGAAGTTCAAGACCAATATTTGGAAGGCTTCCCATGGTGAGATAAGTTGTGGAGGCATGTGGTGTTGAGTCCAATAGCCTCCCTATTCTTCGAAATACATTTGTTTTCTACTTGTTAATGACATCTTTGAATAGAGTGGTCCACCATAACCCTGCTTGAAGGAAATTTCTTGCTATCAATTTGCCATGCTAAAGTGACCTCATTTGAGTCCTTTGGTGTGCCTTTGTCAATACTATATCTCAATCATGTGGAAGCAGCCATCTCTATAGATCCCATCTATGCCTTGCTTGTAGAGTTTCCTTCCTATTAGAATGTACTACTAGGCCTTCAAAGTGAGTTGCCCCTCTATTAGGATGTACTGTTGGGTGTTTAAAGTGAGTGTTCTCTATAAATGTTTTTTGGGAAGGTCACCTCGGACAAGTATTGTAGCATGTCAGTGCACCCAGGTCTCGAGGATGTCAACCCAATCAGATGGACATCTAGCAGTTTGGTGCAAAATCTGCAAGCATTCTTCCACAAGTATTCGAAGCCTTGAGAGTCAATCCATTCCAAGATATGATTCTCCTAGCGTATGTATGATGCATAGATCGGACTCCTACTATAAAAACATCCAACGCACCAGTTTTGCCTTAGATGGCTATTTTCTTTATGAAATAGAGTGGGGCTTGGTGAGGTAGAAATGGGTTACCAAGAAATAGTGCTTAAACTTCTAGACAATGTAGACCATACCGAGGGCTTCACACTCAGTGGTAATATAATTGCACTTTGGGGGTGCCATGATGTGGCTCACACATTAGACTATGTAATCTAGTCAACCATCGACTTGTGCTAGGATAATCCTTATGGCATAGCTTGAGGCATCAACATGCACATGGAGAATCACATCCCACCGCCATCGATGGAAGATTTGTGTGGTTACCACTCGGCCTTTTAGAGCTTGGAATGCCTTACAAAAATCCCTGGGGCGCCAACTCAATATGTAATAAGTTACTACCGGTTTTGCCTTAGATGGCTGTTTTCTTTATGAAATAGAGTGGGGCTTGGTGAGGTAGAAATGGGTTACCAAGAAATAGTGCTTAAAATTCTAGACAATGTAGACCATACCGAGGGCTTCACACTCAGTGGTAATATAATTGCACTTGGGGGGTGTCATGATGTGGCTCACACATTAGACTATGTAATCTAGTCAATTATCGAGTTGTGCTAGGATAATCCCTATGGCATAGCTTGAGGCATCAACATGCACATGGAGAATCACATCCCACCACCACCGATGGAAGATTTGTGTGGTTACCACTCGGCCTTTTAGAGCTTGGAATGCCTTACAAAAAGCCCTAGGGCGCCAACTCAATATGTAATAAGTTACTACCCTCTGTCCAAAATCATGGGTATGGGGGGACAAGGTCCATATATAATATGCATGGATTTTCTTAAAAATTTTCAAATATGCAAGGGAAAAATATGAAAATTTCATGTCCCCCCACCCACAAAATATAAGGTATATACCTTGAAAAATATGCAAGATTTTAAGATTTGTACATATTTTTCATAATATGTGAGGCCCAAGGGCGGGGGTCTTTTGGAATGGGGGGGTAAAACAAAAAATACACTAAAATATGAAAACCCATCTCCTTTCAAATTAATGTAACTTCCTACCCATCATGGGTTTAAAACATTAAGTGCCTACCCATGGGCACACCCTTTACACATTGCCCATGGGCCACCCAATAGTAAATTTTTCACATGTCTAGGACCTTGAACACACAGGTGACTGGCAGATTTGTAAGGCTTCCCATCTTTGGGTAGCCAACCTTGGTTGCCCACAAAAGGGCTTTCCAAGGGCAAGACATGGAGTCCACATAGGACTGGAAGGTTTGGTTATGGGCAGTGTGTGTGTAATGAGATGTGAACCCATTTCCTTCCCCTTTTTGAAAAACTTGGTTCAATGGGTCATCCAATGATGGGCACCACTCATTATCTAAACAACCTAATGGAAATAATAACTTGGTGTGGGCTAGACCCAGATAGAGAGACGGAGCCTAAATGAGTCATCAAGCCTTGGTTGTATTCTGCATGCAAATGAAGAATTGTCATGACAATAGCTTCATATTGAAGTACATCGTATGGCAATACAATGAAACAAGTGAGTGCTTGAAGGAGTGGGTAATCAAAAAGCATAATGAACCCATCATTCCATGTTGTCTTCCAACACCATTCAAGCAACAATAAAGGCAAGGGACTATAGTGGTAAGATGAGAGTTATTGCAGATGGAACCCAAGATTACACATCCTTTGAGCATAATCAACTCTTCTCAAAGGCATTTAGAAAAACAGCATTTCACATGCTAAGAAACTCACAAGTTTCTTAGCTAAGCATCAAGAGTTGAGATATTTTCCTTTATACATTAAACAAGAACTTAAAACCACAAGTCAAGAGCAATGAAAGCAAGAAAGCAACACACAATCAAGTAAGATCAAACCAAGATCACACAAGGGCACCATGAGGACAAGACAACTCAAAGAGGAAATAAGAGAGAGAGTGAGCGTGAGAGAGAGAGAGAGAGAGAGAGAGAGAGAGAGAGAGAGAGAGAGAGAGAGAGAGAGAGAGAGAGAGAGAGAGAGAGCAAATCCACCTTAGGCCAATATGATTATAGCCTTATTCCTCATTGAGAAAGAATTATATGCATCATAGACTTTTAAGAGAAAAATACCTAATTCAAAGCTAACTCCTAGAACTATCCTAGTGCTCCTAGCTAATCATGGGCATAACTTAGAGCCAAAAAATAATGAGGAAATCTATATAACTTTTCTAGGGTTCATTGGGAATTATGCTAAAAATCTACAAAGTATGCTAATTCTGTTAATAATTAGCATAATTAATTATTTTGTAGGAGCCCCCAAACTTTTCTTCTAGACTTGTAGGAGGCCCAAACCATGTCCGTCTTTTGGAAAAATTGGAGCCTCCATCTCTTGCAGAAAGTATGCTAGCAAAATTAGCCCAGGTTGTTAATGGATTGCTCCACCTCTGGAACTTGGTAGTGGTTAGAGAGGGTGCCTAGTGGAACTCAATCAATAGTGCTTTGTTTTCCCTTGCAAGGACACCCTATAAGCCCTACTTCAGGAAGATGTAGCCCCAGACGATGCAAGAACTAGTGAATTTAGGGTAACTTGGTCATTTTTGGGGCTCAAAGGGAGTCAATGTGTTATAGGATTTGCCCAACTATGGAGATGGCCACAGCAATTGAAGTTCCCCATCAACCCAAATGGCCATTAGGGAAGGGGACTATATGCGTGGATGCTATGCAACATTTTCTATTTTCACATAGGCTATATCTATCGGCAGGACAAGTGGCATGTGCATGGCAACCATGCATTGTCTACGCATTGAACAGTTGCTTGCCTTTAGCACTCTCCCTCCAAATTAATGCCTTTGCACTAAAAGGAGAGTTAAGTACCATGTCTCACACCACCTACACACACAAAAGAGGACCCAAGGTTAGAGCGTCATTGCAAACCTTCCTAGATCAAGGAAGCCCACCCGACTACCTACTCTCCCATGTGGACACACCAAGGTGAGAGCCTACATGTAACTCTACACAATCGCCTGAATGCCCTGTGCTCTCTTTGGCTAATGTTTTCTTTGTTGCAATTTCAATAAAAATTTGGCATACATGCTGCATCTTTCGAGTTTTTCTGCCTTTGTACTACATTGGTTGTGGAATTGGAGGTTCATGATGGGAAATATCCATTTTGAGAGGTTGGCTAATCATGGAAGCAGAGGTTCATGATGGGGAAAACCCATTTTAAGGATGCATATACTTGGAAATTCACTTAGCCAAGGACATTCGTGCATGTACCTAGGGCTTCAAGTAGAGGCACCTGTAGTGCACATAAGCTTGAATGCTTTGCCTATGCATAAGCCAGGTTCCCTTGCCTATGCATAAGCTTGGATGATGTGACGACATGTCCAAACACCGATTTTGGCAAAAATAAAAAGGATTCTACTAAGGCTTACACTTTTAGGAGCAAACAGTAGACACTTACATTCGATTACAAATGAAAGCATGGTGTAGGAGAAAATAGAGCACACTTGTATTTATGCAACAGCACACCAAAAGACCATTAAATGGCCAAATAAAAAGAGAGAAATGTCCTTGTCTTGTACACACATATCCAAGCTGCAATTAAAGGCATTGCACTATCCAAGTGTTTGATCACACTAGCATTTATGGCTGTTTACAGACTATGTCCACCCATGCCTGCCTATGGTGCATCGAATGCATCTGGGAAGTGGGCAGGCAATGTTGGCCGTCTATGATCCTTGGGGGTACCGATGACTACGATTGCCCATGCCCGCCCATGGTGCATTAAATGCATATGGGTAGTGGGCTGGCGGAAAATCTTGCCCGTCCATGATGCTTGGGGGTTCCCATGGTTGGCTAAGGCTGTTTAAACTTTACACACCACCATCAAGGGTGCCCAAGTATAGCCCAACGTGTGGGCATCCAAAAAGAGTCTTGGGTAGCCTTAAATGGGTGTACCCCATTAGAGACTAGCTGCCCATCATGGGTCTTAAAAATTGAGTGCCCACCCATGGGCACTCCCTTTATATGCTGCCCAGTGGCCGTCCAACAATGGTTTTGTAATTTGCTGGACCTGGAAAGCACACACGATTGGCAAATTTAAAGGGTGCCCATCTTTGGGCAAGCAAGCTTGGGCTTTCTAAGGGTAGGACATGGAGTCCACGTAGGACTGGGAGGCTTGGTTATGGGTGGTGTGTGTGTAATGAGATACTCACTTATTGCGTGTCCCATCATTAAAAAATTCACCTCCTATTGGTTCAATGGCCCGCCCAACGATGGGCACCTCTCAACGTCTAAACAACCTAAGGGTGGTTACATAATGCCATATGCCCGCTCATGCAAGAAGGTTACACATACATAGGACAACCTAAATTGAATAGAGATCACATTTATGTCAAGTGGGCCAACGTAGGCTATGTGGTAAAGGTTGTGGGTTATGTATTGGTTGGGTTGGTTTCAAATCCTAGTGTTAGCATGAAATTATGTTTTGGACATGGGCACTGTATGGATGGGCAGTGGAGGCTGCCCATGAGATGGGCACCCCTTTTTTTGCGTGCCCACTCCGTAACATGTGGATTGTAGCACATGCCCCTACCTACCCACCCATGGGTACTTGGTGTGTAAGCGGCTTAAGAGCGCATTCTTGCACAATGGAATGCCTACAAATGCCACCACCAACATAGTTCCCACGTAATTCTCCAAAAATGGAGGTGCGAAATCCTAGCATTGGAGATGAGAATTAACTCTTGCTGGCCGAGCATTTCGAGGCTGCTTTATTTATTTTTTCCCATTTTTCAAGGTTTGTAGAGAGGTTGGAGTCTTGCTCACTCTGTCATTTCAAAATAGCATTGGACGGAAAGCTAGCATGACCAAGGTGGGACATATGCCCAGCTTTGCTCCATTTCGCCAATGCACGCTCAGTGGTGGGCGATGTGTGGGAAGTGTATAAACACCCTCAGAGAAGGCTACTCGTTTCATTCACCTACTCGTTCCTCTTCACTGATTTGTTGTTGTTGCTCAGCACCATTTGTTCAGCGTGTCTGGCTTTGCCATTGGCTTCCCGAGCCTTGCTGGTGGTGCAGGGGGGCATCTGGACGAGTGCCAAGGGCACTGGGGTGCACCATTGCACAACAGCACCACCATAGCCCAATGCCAGGGCCACTGGATCGCACCATGGCTGTGTGGAAAGAGCCTCCAAGTGTGTAAACACCTCATAGAAGGCTGGTTAAGCGCATAGCATGTCCACAGAGTGCCCTTAAATTTAAATGCAAATGCTATGGAGCAGTGCTAGAAAAGAAGTTTTTTCCTAGCAATCAAATTAAGGACAATGTCCAACTCATGCCGGTTTTTTAGTCTCAAAACATACACATTTGCTGGTTTTTACACTAAAATATGCAAAATCTCAGTCGGTGTTTTAAAGGCACAACCAAATCTTAGTTGGTTTTTTTCAAATTTAGCAGATGCAAAATACACTAAAGGGCGGTTATTTTTTCAAATTTAGCGGGCCAAATACATCACAAAAATGAGGCGTCTAGCCTTGCATGCAAAACTAAAAGAAATATTTCAATGAGCTCCTTCACTCCCATTTGTCTACGTCTTCACCTATACTCAGGCAATCAATAACATTAGACGCCACTATTGAATGCATCACACATCAATCGATTCTGATGTTATTGTTAATAATTAACTAAAGGGCGGTTTTTTTTTTCCTAGGAGTGCTCTTGCTCGGGCTGAGGGATGCAAAATCGCATGACCATCTATTCACTGAGAACTCGAGGTGATGGGAGTTGTGCAGCAACACTCGGGTGTGTAATGGTGGATGATAATATGAAGGATAAGGATCAAAGTTGTGGCTGCGAGAGAAGTGTTACTAGTATGGATGATGGAGGGGGATCTAGTTAGGTTCATAATCTTGTTCAAATTCAAATGATATGAAATTTTGAATGATGATGAATAGCTTGGCGAGTTTGGGAGGAGCAATCACGAGACTCATAGCTCACCCCATCGTCGCTTCGAAATCCTCCCACCTTTGGATTTCCCCAAAATCCTGTTTGCCAAAGCCCACATCTTTCTCCTCTCATCAATCCTGCCTCACACCCCTCTTCGAACAGCCTCCTGCTCACTCTTTTTCCTTGCCCGACTTGCTCGCTTGGAGGACTTGGGCTCACAACCTGGCTTTGTCCGTCGGATCGACTTATCACGACGCAGACGGTGGCCCTCTTTCCGATGACTTGCTGCAAGAGTTGGAATGGATGTTAGATGACGCGGTTTGTGATTGGGCTTCCCTCAAGCATCGCGTGCCCGCTTTCTCGACTGCGACCCAAACACGGAAATGGAGGGACATAACCAATGATATGGCCCCTGCAGATTCGCAATTCTTGGAGAGCTCCAATCCTAGCGTCGCTCGCCTGAGAGCTAGTCTGGAAGAGCTGTCTGCATTGTGGACACAGAGAGTGAAGCACAGAAGGCCGTTCCAGTACGTGGTAGGATGTGCCCATTGGCGAGATTTTGTGCTGTGTGTGCGAGAGGGAGTACTGATTCCAAGGCCTGAGACAGAGCAAATAATAGACATAGCAGAGGAGGCAATCAAGGTGCATCCCAGCCTTGGGAAGGGCCTTTGGGCTGATTTAGGGACCGGGAGTGGGGCTCTTGCAATTGGCCTAGGTCGTCTTTTGGACTCTCAAGGCTCGGTTGTTGCTGTTGATGATAGCGACGAGGCTGTCTCCATTTCTCGTCATAATATCCAAAGATACGCCCTTCAGGTGTGGCCACCTATACTCCCAGGATGCTCCTCTTTTCCTTTGTTTATTCACATAAGTGTTAGCCTCCCAAAACAATGGCAAGCCAACCTCTCTTCAGGAAAGAGAGCAGGCTTATGCTCCCAATGCTTATCTTTTTCTTTTCTTTTTGTTTTGAGAGAAGGGGAGAGTCCTAGTGCTCTCTTAATGCAATTTTTAGGTGCGGAAATACTGTTTTCTTGAATCTTGAGATTCAGAGACTCAGATGTACATTAGTGTTTATGCGAACACAAGATTTAAGGGACCAAGACGGGACCCCTCCCTCCCTTTATTCCACAAGGAGATACAAAAACCAAGGCAACTGTCAATACCTTCCAAACTTCAGACCAAACTGTGATGAGATCTTAACCACTGAAATGCAGACTATCTATTGCCAACTAGTCTATGTATATGTTTCCTTGGAGGGGAAACTGCAGAGGAATGAGGGCTTGCCCTTCTATTATAGGTCCTAGAGTGGGCTAGGGATGTAGGGGGGAGTTTTTGCAAGAATGTACGTTTGGTCTACAGTGTGTTGAGTCAGGCAAGTAGACTAGGTCTTGGAGGGCTATTCCTTCCAGATGTTGGAAGAAAATGGAAGATTCCCTTGAATGTTTTTGGATTGCATGGACATTTAGTCCATGATGTGACAAGTGGGTGCCATCTGCCATGAGTGGCCGTGTCACATGTACAGTGGATGGTGCATGTCTGTACATGTTGTCACATGTGCATTTTTTTCTTGCTGTTCGAGTTTGCTTGGTGTGGTCTTAGTTTGCTGTTTGCATTCTGCTGCATTTTTCAATGGTATCAGAGCAGCAAGTCGACTAGAAGTTGGGACCTAGAGAGTGTTTGGAGCAATCAACAGTTCAGATTTCTTTGCTGCTGTTTGGAGGTAGCTGTTTGCAGGTGCTTTGAGTTGAGGCGTGGACAGTTCCGAGATACCATATTGATCCTACGCACCCTTACTGCATCACACATGGATGAAACATGTGTCTTTCTTGATCCTGTGATGATTGTACACGTAACATAAGAGCACTAGCTGATGGAGTTTGCTGCTGGAAGGAGTGGACAGATCTGGTGCAGAGGAGTGAGGCCAGTTTGGGTAGAAGGGGATTTTTTGGAGAAGGTGTTGCAAGGCGTGGACAGGAAGGAACGGTTGAGAAGGTCTTGTTGCAGCACGCATTGGAGCAGCCTCTTCTCCCTTCTCACATTCTTTTCCAGCTGCCTTCTCTCTTATTTTTCTAGCCTCCTATCTCTTTCCCCCCCCTCCTTTCTTTTCACAAGAGCTAGTTCTCCGCCCCTCTGAGATGGCAACTTTACTCGACATGGCTGAGAAACAGGTCAAGATCCTCGTTCTAACCACCTTTCCCATTGATTGTCAGTAGGATAGCAACAAATATGGGATTTGGATGACACTTGGTCGTGACAAAACCCTTGTAGTTTCTTGAGAGCATGCCAAGCAAGAGCCTGGGCATTTGAGCTGAATTTGTTGTTTGACCAACTGTGGACGTTGATCTCTTATCACCTTAATCTTGGTGATGTGCTCTTGAACTAAATCCCCCTCATCCATAGGCAAGCTCTATTTCAAGATCAAGAATCCTTGCAGCATTGTTCACTTCATACATTTCCTTGAGGATGGTCCATGCTCCAAAGGAAGTGTCCACAAGCTGAATATAGGGGAGAACATAATTTGCAATGGTGCCAATGATGATGGCCAGGGCCTTAGCATCATGCGTCACCCAATCCTTCACTGCCATTGGTTTTGCTAGTGTCACAACCCAGTCACATTTGTTGTGGGCTGCGGCATTACCTTCACTCTAGTCGTAATCTCCCGAATTAACCTAACCAACATAACCACAAGTTGGCTTTGGACTTTCATCTTTCACAAAGGATAATTTGAACCATCAATCTTACACGTCTCTCCAAAGCTTGGAATTGGATATCGAATAGCCATGATCAGGATGTGAAAGGTCTACAAGGGAAAATTGTCCTTTGCTCCAAACACAGAAATCGCCTTCCTGAAACGGGGTTGCCTCGCTCTCCGGATGACACGGCCCCGCAGGATCTGACCCTATCACTAAACATGGTTACATGTCGTCGAGTAATCTTCTCATTTAGGGGCATTTCGAGGATAGATCAAGGGGACCATATTTTTGGTCAGGATTTTGCCCACTGATACTTCCATGAAGATTCTTCCATCATGAGGTATGAACGGATACCTAATTGTTCTGCGATGGAAAGTCTGTCATGTATTTCAACCCAACAATTTGAATTACAAGGGTATTCCGTTGAGGGATTTTCTGAATACTAAGTAATTCAGGACATTCAGAGGCTTCAGTTTGCTGAGTAGAGGTGACCAAAATGGCCGCCTATTTATAGGTAATGTATGGACCTGGAGTCTGCCAAAAATAGCCGACTTGTCAGTCCGAAAATCCAACCCAGTCTGTGCATCGGACCCCCGACTTCGTCTGCTGGAAAACTCGACATAGTCTGCTGTAAAACCCAACCTGTTTTGTTGGATCTTCTTCCACCCACTGCCTGGGCTGTAGATGGGCCCTGGCAGTGTACCATACCTGCTGTATTCCCTGCAGGCAGCAGACAGTCCACATGTCATTGTGGCTGTTCCAGATGCTTTTCAAACTGCAGCCAGTCCTCCAATCCTGATGCAAACCATGCAGTCTTTCTGTCCAGTTGCCCTGGCCCCTTGTCCTCCTTATGTGGGGGCTCACAGGTGGGTCAGTGACACTCCAACAACATCTGCATACCATCCCCTGTGTTGTAGACTACAAGGGTGTGGATAAAATGACTTCCAGGGAAAGCTTATGTGTGCCTCCCTTTGACTGACCACTACTAACAAGCATGGTCAAGATAGACGATGATCTGGAAGATGTTTGTGTGCAGAGGTGTCATTGCAAACTTGGCTAGCACTATGCTATGTGGATTCTATTGCTTACATCGAATGCTTTGATATGATGTTATTAATGCTGACTTGAGCGGCAGTATGTATGAAACAGAAAAGTATTGATTAAAGCACAACCGTTGAGAGCTGCAAACAGCCATATCATTTTTGTTTCTGCCCATGGCCAATCTTTGTACCATGTCCATGATCTTACCACAGTCTGCTAGACCTTGTGTAGGCTTACTGGTGATAGGATATGTAGCTTGTATTTCCCTTAGATTTGGTGTTCTACCAGCATCTGAAAAGGGAATAATTACATATTTTGTCTTCTCTTGGTATCCTCAAGATTATGAGAGCCGTTTCTCAGTATGCTAAGTGCCTGTCCTTTAAGGAGGAAATTTCTACGTACTCCTGTCTCCCTATGGATCAGTATATTGGAAAAAATTCTCCACTCTAAATCTCATCTTCTCTTTAGTGTTGAGCCATATCATGTCTTTGGGATACAAGTTCTAGTATAAAGAGCTTGTATCTATTTATCAATAATTCATGCAATCATCCTCTAATACTCCAACGGTTCAAATGTTGCCTTATAGTAAGTTTTTGTGCCTGATTTCCTATCAATAAGATTCTCTCTCTCTATATATATGTGTGTGTGTGTGAGAGAGAGAGAGAGAGAGAGAGAGAGAGCACTCATGAAGTTGACAATTCCAGAATAAGGTGGAAGTTCTTCAGGGGTCTTGGTTCTCAGTGCTAGAAGATAAGAAAGGAAAATTGGCTGGAGTAGTAAGCAATCCCCCATACATACCCTCGTACAATATAGCTTCCTTGCAAGCAGAGGTGGGAAAGTACGAGCCAAGGCATGCACTCGATGGAGGACAGCAAGGAGTGGATGACCTAGTTCAAATTTGCCAGGGAGCTGCATGGGCTCTTTGCAGAGATGGTTGTCTCATTCTTGAGGTTCTCTCTCTCTCTCTCTCTCTCTCACACACACACACACACACACACACACACACACACACACACCACACACTTTTTTTTTGGTGAGAATCTCTCTCTCTCTCTCACACACACACACACACGCGCGCGTGCGCGCACACACACACGCACGCACATGGACGCATGCATGCACGTGGAATATGGTTCGAAAGGATAAATTTGACTTTTGGGGAAGTTCAAGGATAGCCATCTACACTCTTCTTTCTTGTAAGGATCTTTTGCTGCTCCACCTGGGGTAGGGGCTTGTGTGTTTGCGCCCGTGCTTGCAAGCTTATAGTGTAAGTTTGAAAGAGATATTGTGACATCTTTCTCAAGAGCTTAGACGAGTGGTCCATTTTTCATATTTTTTTTTGCGAAGTATAGCTTCTGGAAAGTATTAATGCCAAGTATTGACTTAGTGCAGACAAATGGTGGAGAGCAGTCAGAATTTGTTGCAGAATTTTTACGGAACTCACCAGGATTCCCTTTTTATAATGTGCAAGTTGTGAAAGACTTTGCAGGAATTTCACGATTTGTAACTGCCAACCATTCTTGATCTGCCTCAGCAATTTTGCAACTGAATAGGTACCCCCCCTACCATCCACTAGTGAATAGCTCCAACACCAAATTTCAACTTTCCACATAGGGTTTTGAGGACAATAACACTGAGTGCTGGCCAAAACGAAGGATTTCTAGGACAGCTAAATAGGGACAAGACAAGGCAAACATTGAAGAGGCTATTCCAGCTTAAGTCTTTATTTAAATTTAAAAAGTCAAGTCTATATTGACATCCTGGTATTAATGAGGGTTGGAAGAAATTTGTGTAGTGTCTTCTTTGTCAATCTTGAGATTTGGAGAATTGCTCTCCCATTACCCCCCCCTTTCTCTCTCCCTCTCCCCTCTTGTGCTCTTATATATTTTTCTTTGTCTCTTCGCTACCTCTGTTTATATACTCTGAAGTCTATGTGAATATTTTTTAACGCAAATGATAATTATGAAGGCCTTTAAGCTAGGCATGCTGGACAGTATGCACATTTGGTCATTTAGTCTCATGACGCAATCTATTGTTGCACCTGTGAAGGCAGAGAGTGTGAGCTTAGAGGATATCAGAGTTATTGTTGTAAAATATTTATCGTCCCACTTCAATAGTTGCCTCAAATCATTTTAAATTCCATCTAAATAGGGAGTCATCATGATTGATATCTTCTTACTGTTGGTGGTGTAGTAGTGGATTTGAAATTTGTGATACCAAGTGATGGTTTGCTGGTATTGGGCGTGTTGCCTGACCAGCTAGTTTTCTAAGCCTTTGGTTAAAAGGGACTGTATGTATGAACTTATCTTCCCTTGGCATGTAACTGCCTTTGATCAAGAGAATGTAGACCACCTTTTTGATGAGACTTATCCTTTATTGCTAGCATTCATAGTGATTGCTCCCTGCCCTTCATATCTGGCAATATATTGGGTTTAATTCACCTTATTCTAGCCCAAGGGCTCCCTTACAGGGCCCTTTTTGAGTCCAATTTTTTTGTAATGAGTTGACTGGAGGGGCGATGAGGCTATATATAGGCCCCCCTCTCATTATTGTATCATCTCATTCGCCTAGTAGTGGGATTTTCCTAGAGATCCCTTGCAATCTTGCTCTCTTTTCAGTTTTGCAATTTGGCTCTTGGTGTGTTCTCTCTCTTTTTGTTAGATTTTGGCTACCCTCACATGGTATTAGAGCCAAAGGTTGGATAGAGACCAAAGCTATGGAGGGAGCATGAAGCCAATGAACTGCGTGGATTTTTGGATTGACGGTTGGAGGTATTTGAAGAGGAGTGTGTGAGGTTGTGACTGTTCAGGTGACCAACAAAGGGGGTAGTGTTTGAAAGGTGTTTTTAGATTTGGTAGGAGAGGGATGGGATTGCAAAGGCATGAAGGTACCTTAGGATTTGAGCCTTTTCATCGTCTTCTCTAAGCTTCTCCTATCTTCGTTCTTCAATTCCCTTCTCTACTCTCCTTCCCATATTACCCTCCATTCCCTATTCTACTCTCTCTTCACTTCGACATGGCTGCCTTGTCTAGGATGACGAAGAGCAAAATGAAAATTCCGATATTACCTAGATTCCCCCTAGACAATCAATTGGATGGGCTCAATTACGGTGTGGTTGTTTATGATGGAGTCCATCTTATACTCATATGATTTAGTAGACTTCATATTGGTGGGGGTTGTCACACTTGATCCCCTTGCAAAAATTCTAGGGATCCTAGAGCAGAAGGAGGTTGAGACCATGTCTAAGCTTTGGGACTGAGTCAATGAAAAGGTATGGTATTTAATTTTCCTAAACTATATTCCTCGCGTTATTAATCATGTAAAGCACATGACGGTGGCCAAAAGTAGTTGGGATCACGTGATGTCCTTATAAAACAAAACCTCACCCATGAAGAGGGTCTCTTTGGAAGTTCAAATGAGGTTGTTGGATCCCATGAAGTCTTCATTGATAGAAGCACATCAAGAAGCTCCTAGAGCTTCATCAAGAGATTCTCCAGGCTGAAAAAGGAGATATCAAATAAGTAGAATGTACAATAACATTGTTGTCCCCCTTGGCTTCTTAGCACTCTACCTTTTATTTGTCCTTATTACTAGTGGAAGGATGAATACATTGACCTAGGAAGACTTGGTACCCATGGTACTCGACCAAGAGGAGAGATTTCAGAGTCCTTCCAAGGGAGTTGCTTGGAGGATTTGGTAGCGGAGCAAAAGGGAAGGAGTAAGATGAAAGATGTAGAAAGAAGAGCACTAAAGGCTTCACATACTAATCATTGTGGCCAAAAAGGTCACTATTGGTGGCAAAGTCCTCAAGGAAATAGTGAGAGGACTAGTGAGCACAAAGAAGTCGATTTGACCTACATTCTAGCAATGCATGTTAGGACATCTGGATGTAGGATTGCTTGCTTGTGTGTGGCAGCAATGCTTGCCAGACAGAAGGTGCAGTGGTGGAGTCGTCTTCTTTTAGGAAGGTTTTCATGTAGGACCTCAAGCCACGATGAGTTGTTCTTGCCGACTTAGGGGGTAGTATGTATATCAGTTTCTATTTGTTTAGATGTGATGACTTGATAGACATAGAGGGGTTTTTCTAGTGTTCTATTGTAACTATTGTTTGATGAGTTGCTAGATATCGAGATGGGCCAAGTGATTGCTAGTGTAGGTCGATGGTGTCACACCCCCGATGCCTCTAATCATTCGCTTTACTCGATAAAATTGCGTGACATGTGATACTCCAAACATTGTAGTTTTTATCCTTGTGAGCAATTGGATGCCCATTGTTTGTGGAGCATAGTGGTTCATCGATCTGGGGTTAGTCTACCAATTTGGACTTGAGAGGGGGCTTCAAAGGTGTCTATATACCTTAATGATACTGTGGCAATGCAGGAAAGTCGATCTTGTAGTAGTGGTAGCATCAGCTGGATTGTTATACTAGTATATTATTAGACCAAAGTAGTTTGTGTTGCGTTAGTAAAGCTTGGGAGCATGCAATATAGGCTTCTAGTGATTGTCCTGAGACAGTTTGTGTCAAGAGGGCTTCTTCACCTATGGTGGTCTTCAGCAACAAAGGTTCACACAATGGATTTCTCAATTGCGCTCCAATGGCACACCTAGCTCTGTGGTGGAGATGGTATTACATCCAGGGGTTGAGAGGGGGTGTTGGAGTTAAGCATCTCTTGATGTACCATGTTTAGATCATGAGTGAGGACCTTTGTTGTGGGTGTGCCCACCCTTTGTGAGGATAGTGTAGGGTAGGGTTGGATGTGTACCTGGACGCATGCCTATGCCAAGGTCTAGTGGTGTATCCAATCACTTGTGTAGAGGATGTGCCATAGTCATATGCATGGGCCAAGAGGATTCCAGTCTAGTGCGGATCAGTTCGAGCCAGTTCAAGGCTATTTTTCTAACCTGGGGGCATGCTTACCTATGCAAATTCGTTTGGCAGAACCTAGCCAATATGGAAGCTAGAATGATTTCAAGGCCACATATAGATGACCAACGCAAAGAATGGTAGTAGTAGATGGGGCCCAATAGTGGAGAGTATAAGGATTGAGAGGACTTGGCCATGCACATGGAGAGACAACATATGACTACTACATCAAGACCAAGAGTGACCCAATCCCGAAGTTGCACCTACGTAATAATCCTAAGGAACCAGCTATGGAAGGGCCCTCAAAGCTGTGGCAAGAAGATTTTGAGCAATCATCCACAAGGAGTGAGTCTTTCCATAGGCATGTTTGTGAGTTGAGCCATGAGCCTGGGCATCAGCCAGTTGAGTGAGCATCAAGTCTAAAGGTAGGGGCACCTCGGACTGGGAACATAAAAAAAGTAGTAGGTGAGCCATGAGCAAATCCATAGTGTGGTTGGTGAGCCTCAAGACAAATACAAGAAAGAACTACATGAGCAAGGGAGGTAACATAGTAGTTGAGCCATGAGCATGGCTACTTGGGCACATACTAGGTCTCAAGCATCAAATCATGATAGGGTTGTGACCTAGAATGGTACATGTGATTGGAGCCTAGATATTCCGAGTTTAGGTGAGCATTTGACAATGAGAGGTGAAATTGGCTTAAAGAAAAGGTATGCAGAATTGAGACAAGATTTTGATGGTGGTGAAAGACACATCGAACCAGTACATAATACTAGTGACCTTGACTCACCACCACGAGCACCCACTTGAAGACTTGGTGGTAGACCGATGGAACAAAGACAAAGACCAATACTCAAGCATGACCATAGGGATGATTTCTAACATGGAGTAAGGTGAAACCTAGAATATCGGCTAGATGGCTGGTAAGACTCAAGAGGCAAAGGTCAAAGCCTAGACTAAGTTGAGATGGAATGGCCTAGACCAAGGAATGAGGCAATGAACCGCCAATCCAAAATCCACATGGCTCATCAAGGTAAAATTTTATGACTTCAAAGCACAACCAACAAAGAGTACATGGACATAGCTCAAAGGTGGTCCATTGGTTATTTTATATAGCTCAAAGGTGGTTCATTGGTTATTTTATGGATAGCAACACATGTTTGAGGCATTTCTTAGAAGATTCAAATAGGAGATCAGTGAGGAATATGTCCAAACCAAATTGAGTGACATGAAGCAGAAAAAGAATGAGTCAATCTAGCATTTTGTGCTACGGATGAGGGCATCTAATTATAAATCCATGAATGTTTGGTTGATTGCAGGCTACACATAAATGGATTTATGCTCCCATGCGATTGTGAATCCAACTAAAGCATATGAAGAACTTGTGAATCAAGCTATTTCTTTGGAGAAAAGTGGCTAGCCAAGCCTAAGAAAAAAAAGGAAGGTGAGGAAAGTGAGGAAGATGTACCTCATAAAAAAGGGATCAACTAATGTCAAAGATCAAGAAAACTTTGTACAAACTGGGTATCCAAGGAAGACCTAGAGCCAATTAAAAGTGGTGCAACAAGTGCCCTTAACATGGGAACACTAAGGATGAATGTAGAACTAAGTATTGTGATGCTTGTTCAAAGTTTGGGTGTGATCACGTTGAATATTGGTATGCCAAGAAACACACTGCCAATAATAGCCAAGTGCCGCAAGAAACCCAAGGATGAGCATCCTCAAGGCTTAATCAAGGCTAAGGGAAATAAAAAGGTGATGAAGGTGAGCATGCCTAAGCATGGTTGAGGGAAAAGGTAAAAGTGACAAAGGTCAATGCCAAGGACCACTTAGGATAAGATGTCTTTTTTGTGATGAAGATGGGCATACCAAGGTAAAATGTAACCTATGCCTGGATCACATCAAGCTACTCAAGAATAATGCTAAATGATGGGAGATTGATCTAAATTGTCGAGAAATCCATGTAGAGGGTAATGGAGACAAATCAATGTTAATGCAACTACTCAATTTCAGGGAGTAATACCTAATACCGATAAGAACCACATCCAAGCAGGGATATAATTGGAAATAAAAGAAGTAGATGGTATCCACGGTGGCAAAGAAATTAAAAGGCAGAGCCCTTGTAATCAATCTATTAACTGAGTAGAACTTATTTCACAATCAACTGATCCAAGTGGAGCCTTGACATGTAGGCTCAAATCTCAAATGAACGACCTAATGGCAGGCATGGGAAGCATCCCAAACCATGGAGGTAAGCATGGATTTCTCATTGAATAGCTTAAAGACAAGCAAATGCCTATACTAGTGGTGGATTCTCCACTTACTATTCCCATCATTGATACCCCTATGGTTGATGAGGTAGTCCCAATCATTACATCCTAAGAAGCATCAAATACGAGGTGTCATTATGGATGGTGGATTAGGAGTAAATATTGTATTAGAGACCCTCATGAAACAGTTAAATCTAAACAATTTAAAGCCTTCTCCTTTCCAAGTGTGTATGGTAGATCAAAGACCAGTGGAACCTAAAGGCATGCTCTAGGATGTGGTCATGATAATTTGGAGTAGTACACTATATTATAAGTTTTTTCAATGGAAATAAATGCCTATCCATTGTTAGTAGGATGAGTATGGTTAAAAAGTGCAAAAGTGTTGCATGATTGGGGATCCAAGATGATGACAATCAAAACTAACGATATGGAGGTGATAATTCCAAACAATCTAAGCAAGGTACCAAGTAGCTTTTGACCCAAGGACTTGGAGGTCGATGATTAGTTTCCACAGGATGTCGAGTCCCAACATGGAGATACACATTTTACCTTTTGGCAAGATAGACCTTTTCTAGGTTGCTGCCAAAATCAAACAAAATATTAAAGGGAAACTCAAGGAGAAGGTAAAAGAACTAGCTGGAAAGCTAGGACTCGGGAAGAAACAAGATAATAGAGAGAAAGAATAATGCCCAATCTTGAGAACTCTCTTATATTGACCCCAAGGGCCAGTTAGCCTTGTCAACTCCATCTATTGGATGTTGAGTTCAAGTAAGGAGAAGATTCCTAGAAGCACATGATTTGTTGATTCAGTATTATACCTTTATTTGGATGGAAACACAACACCATGATTTGTAATTTCAAATGCTTACAACCATCACTTAGCTTGGTTTTGGAACGAACCTAGGCACTAAACTTAGAAACTGCAGAGAAACCATGTACAATCTTAGTAAGCACAATTATTGTTGATGATTAACTCCATGCTATGAAGAGTTTTTATGCTATGTAGTGATGTCCTCACTTAATGCTACATTGATTTACAACTTTTTTGCCAGACATTAGACTCTATTAGCACCAGATGCCAAATCTATTTGACAATAAAGACACAAGGTGAATCCAAATTATGCCAAGCACGTTAAAGCTGAGCTTGACTAGCTAATCCAAGAAGGATTCATCTATGAAATCAATCATATAGCAATTATCCATTTCCAATAATAATAGTTTCCAAGAAGAATGGAAAGCTCCAAGCATGTGTTGATTACTAAATTCTAAATGCTCAAACAATGCCATATCCATTTCCAATTCCTTCCACTAGTGGCATCCTAGACCAAGTTGAGGACACAATGGCATCCTAGACCAAGTTGTAGGACACAAGATGTACTCAATCATAAATGGTTACAATGGGTACAATAAAAGTTCACTAGCACTCAAGGACTAGCAAAAGATTATATTCATTAATGGGTAGGGTGCGTATGACTGCAAAGCTAGGCTATTTAGGTTACATAATGCACAATAAATCTTTAGCAGATTCATGGTCTAAATCTTTAGGGAGTATTGAACTAAGTTAATTCTTATTTATTTGGATGATTTGTGTGTGTCCTCGACAATCTTTGCTCATTTGTCTTGCCTTGAGAAAGTCTTTACTAGGTGTAGGTAGGCAAGTACCTCCTTGAACTTGGCCAAGTGTGACATTTTTGGTAGGATACCCAAGGGGTGACAATCAAGCTCCCAAATGCTTGCTATAAAATTGAGTATGATGAGATTATCCAATACATATTGTTGGTCATGTCTCTCGAGCATATGCCCTGAGATAGAACAAAAGTGGATCTCCCGCTATCCACATGCCCTGCATAGTCTAAATCTGTGTATCCAAGTACACGCATCTCTCCTCTGCCAAAGAAGATGCACATCTCCTTGGTACCATTCATGTACCTCATAATGCACTTAACTGCCTCCCAAAGCCTCTTTCTTGGATTAGCCATATACCGGCTAACAACTCCCACTACAACTGAACTGTCCGATCTAGTAGCTATCATAGCATACATAAGACTCAAAGCTAGAGAAATGCTTTCACAAAATATAATCTCTCTCTACTCCATCATTACATAGTCCTGACCTAGAGACTTGTTGAAATTAATTGAATCATGACAACAATAGATTGTAGATGCCTTCTAAGACTATTTATCCCTTGAAAATTCATAGATACAAATGTCCTTCGGATGCCCATCTATCTATATAATAATAGTTGTTGGCTAGAATCAAATGTCAGGAATATAAAAACTAACATTGGACGGAAAGATCCACAAAGCAACGTCAAACTATCCTTTTGGCTGACCAACAACAAATGGCCAACCTCCTTTTTATTATATATTTTCCTAAAAAGAGCTAAAAAATCTACAACATAAGTCTGCCATAATCCTAAAGTCTTTGCAATGCTCATAAAGTCTAAGATTGGAAAATAAACTAAAATATTATAAGTATTGAATGCCGCTCACAAAATAAACTATCCAAATTCCTACAATGTGGAATAAACCATGAAGCGAATTGTTATGCAATGAAGGAGGCAAGGACAGAATTGGTGAAGGGCTAGAGATGGAGAAAAGGGGAAGAGGATAGGGGAGAGGAAGGAGGAGAGAGAGAGATAAGAGGGAAAGGGATAGAGGGAGAGGAAGAGAGAGAAATGGGGTGAGGGAAGAGAGATAGAGAGAGAGGTTGGGAGAGAGAGTGTAGGCAGCATGTAGGAGGAAGGAGGTAGGATTAGATGTCACGTCCAAAAAGTGTACAACAGGGGGTGGATGGGGACTTATATAGTCCGTTCACATTTTCCACCTAAAAGGCCTCTAAATTGTCCCTTTTCTCCCCTTCATTACAACCATCCCTTCCCATTGAATTTTTCCCTCAAAATTTCAAATCTTGGCTGTCCAAAAAGTGTAGCAAACAGTAACTATTAATTAGTCTTGTAGGAGATAGGGGTGGTCTTGAGAAATGCTTTTTGGCTGCCATGAATTCTCATCCTCAGGGAGTCCCCACCACTTGATGAGATACTCCTTGTTTTGGAGTACATGGTCTTTGAAACCCATGATGCGCTCTGATACACCCTCTTCATCCATAGGTGGTAGCTCAAAAAGAACTTGGACATGCTATCCTACATGTGGCTTCAGCACAAGGACGGAAACATTATGAATCTTGGAGGTACTGGGATGCTCCAACTCATATGCCACCTCTCCAACTTTACGGATGATCTTGTAGGGACCATAATACATGTGAGCAAGCTTCGTGTTGGTGTTACCTTTTAGCGAGACATAATGGTCCTTATGGAGGTATAAATGCACATAATCTCCTTCTTCAAAATAGAGATACCTCCTACGTTCATCCGCATACTTCTTCTGCTTGGCTTGGGAATCCTGCACATAATCTTCTTAGCCAATTGCAAAAGGGCATCCATTCTTTGCAGTCACGTCTTGCTTTGCTGATTTTTCACAGCCATGTCTAAAATAAAAGGCGATATCCCAACCTTGCATCCATACATTGCCTCAAAAGGGCTCATGCCAATGGAAAATTTAGTAAGAGCCAACCACTTATCTCGGGACTTCTGTGTATCATGACAAAAGTGCCTCAAGTATTCCTCCATCCATTTGTTCACCCTTTCTAACTGCCCATCTGTCTCATGGTGGTAAGCAATGCTAGGTGTGAGGAGAGTACCCACTGTTGTGAAAAAATCCTACAAAAATTCACCCATACATTTTGCATCTCTGTCATTGATAATTTCCTGAGGGAAGCCATGATGCTTAAAAACATGCTCCATAAATTGCCAAGCAACTTGTGATGCTAAATAGCGGGTCTTAGTGGGTATGAAGTGAGCATGTTTGTCATTCTATTGACCACCACTTTGTAGAAGGCAACCCTGTGATGAAATCCATAGCTATGTGAGTCCATTTGCCTTTTGGAATATGTAATGGCTATAAAAGACGTGCGAGTAACTACCTATCCACCTTATTCTATTGGCAAGGAAAGCCTTTAATGACATTCAACCACATCTTGCCATATGCCATCCCAAATGAAGCTCTGTTTGACCTTTTCATATGTCTTAGTGATACCCACATGTCTTGCCATAGGAGATGAGTACATTTCGTGCAAATCCAACAATCTATACTTGAAGTCCAAATTATGTCGTTGCAGTACAACAACCCATTATGCAGCTTAATTCAGCAAGCCCTTGGCTTGAAGGCTCCTGTAACTCTAAAAATGTGGGAGCTGCCTTTGAATTTTGCATATATTCCTCCTAGATCCCATGAATCCATTCTTGATAGATGGTGTAAATGGCAGATAAGCTACAAGCCCACATTCTAGACAATCGACAACCACATTTTCTTTCCCCTTCCTATACTCAATGTCGAAGTCATAGGATTGAACTATAGCCAACCACCTCTTCTGCTTTATGGACAAATTGCACTACGTAAGAAAGTACTTGAGTGTCCAATGATCTATCCTAACTTTAATCTTTTCGCCGTAAAGGTAGTGGTGTCGTTTCTCAGAAGCATGTAGGATAGCCAAAATATCTTGATCATAAACATGATAGTTCAATTCCTTGGCCTCAAATTTTTTGCTTTCGAAAGCTATAACTCCATGCTCTTGTCTCAGAACAGCCCCCAGGACTTTGCCACTTGCATCTATCTCTACAATGAAGGGCTTTGAAAAACCCTGGCATACAAGTACAGGTGCATTACTCAAGGTGTCTTTGAGGTCCTCAAAATTGAGTTGTGCTTTTTGTGACCACTTGAAAGCATCCTTTTTTAGCAAGTCAGTGAGAGGGGCTGCCTCTTGGAAAAATGCTTAATAAATCTCATGTAAAAAGAAGCAAGACCCAAAAAGCCTTTGAGTTGGGTTGGATTTTGTGGTTGTGGCCACTCGCTTATGCATTTGATCTTTCTTGGGTCCACACGAATTCCATCCCTACTCATAATATAAACAAGATACTCAACCTCTTCTGCCATGAAAGTACACTTGCTGGCTTTAGCACAAAGATGATGCAACCTTAGAAGTTCCAGCACTTCTTGACATGACTGATGTGTTCCTATGTATCTTTGTTGTAAATGAGGATTCCATCAAAAAATACCAACACATATTTGTAAAGAAGGGGCTACAAAATCTTTTTCATGAGTGCCTGGAAAGTAGCTGATGCATTGGTCAATCCAAAAGGCATCACTTTGAACTCATATAAGCCTCTCTTTGTGTGAAAGGTTGTCTTATGCTCATCTCCTTGTTTCATTCTAATTTGATGGTAGCTTGACCTCAAATGAATCTTAGTGAAAAATTGAGCACTCTTGAGTTCATCCACCAACAGGTCATCTATCCTAGGGATGGGATACATGTTCTTGATACTAGCCTTATTCAAGTCGCTGTAGTCAATGGACATGCAGTATGAGCCATCTTTTTTCTTTACCAGTAGTACTGGGGATTTACAAGAAGAAGTGCTATGAGAGATGAAATTCTTCTCTAGCAATTCTCGCACCTGTGTTGCCACTTCTTCCCATTCTACCTTAGAAAGATGGTACATGATCTTACTAATTGGCTTGCTACCCGGCTCCAAGACCGGCTCCAAGACTATGGCATGATCAACATCTCTCCTTAGGGGCAACTATGAAGGCATATCAACAAACACATCAGCCAATTTTGAGAGCAATTTTTGCATATTACAATCCTTAACATTGGGAATGCTTTCCTCCTAAGATACTGACGCATTCAATGAATAGATGGCACACTCCCTCTTGAGCTCTCTAGCTAGCTGGCTCGCTGAAATGACTGGCAATTTAGGGGTTTCAATACCATGCAATGTTGCAGATCTACCCCTATGGACAAAGATGCATGAGAAAGCATTTAGGCCCACGCTGATTTTGCCCAATGATTTCAACCAATCACAACCCAGGACAGTAGCATCTATTGGGCCCATATCCAATGCCAAGAGATCACCTACAAATTCATAATCATCAAAGAATTTGATTCGTGCATCCTGGAAAATAGATTTGTTGATCATACGCTATCCATTTGCAACCTTTACCCTCAGCCCATGATCTATTTCAGTAGCAACCAGTCCCACCTTTTGTAAGGTTTTGTAATTAATAAAACTATGATTGATGTCACTATCCACCAACATGTGAATAGTCTTGCCATGAATCATCCCTTTCAATTAGATAGTTTTAGCACTTTTGGCACCCATCAAGAAATGAAAAGAGATAGCGTAAATTGTTTGCTATGAATCCCAATAGATCTCCTCCTCATCCATAGGAGCATATTGTTGAGAGTTCACGCTCAACATCATGTGATCATGTGTGCATAGCACCATCACGTGATCATATGTGCATAGCACTAACCTTATAGAGTGCTATAAAGGAAAGGGTTAGATCCCCTAACCCTAACCCTAAATGGGTTTGTAAATATTCTATTTTTTCAACTAAATCTAGTGTACAGTTAGTCATTTGTGGTGTGCTCTCTAGCTGTGCCTTCTCTCCTCATCTCCACTCTTCTCCTCTCCCCTCTTCATATTTTGTCATGATATCAGAGCTGCCTTGCCTTTTGCTAAGGCATTGCGATTCTTGAGTGAGAGAGAGTGATTGAGAGATTGAGTGTTCATCTTTCATTCTGTTGATGAAAGATTTTCGTTGAGTGACAAAAATTCCGTCCATTGATTCCTTCCATTGCATGCATGAAGAAAGAGATCTATGCTCATGTGAGAGAGGTTCCATTCCTTTTGAGATTTCAGAATTGAGAGAGTGATAGAGATTTGTGAGATAGAGATTCTTTGAGAAAGAAAGAGTCTCTTTCTCTAATCTATGAGAGAATCTATTCTAAGGTTGAGACGAATACTAACGGCTTCATCAACAGAAGCTCCCTCCTCAACGAGCTACTATGAACCCTTTGCTCCTAGACAGTGCACTCAGCTAAGGCTCCAATAGCCTAGTTCAACAGTGCCCATAGCCCGCATCGGCTTTGACCTCCGCGACTCCTAACAGCAACTACAATAAGCAAGGCGCATCCATACAGAAGGAGCCATCCTTAGCATCCACGACATGCCTCCCAATAGCTTCAAGATCCATCGACTGCACACTCACAAGACTCCTAAAGCTTCAACATCCTTGCTGTAGACATTAACCAGGCGATGAGTGATCTGACAATCGTGAGGAGATTGATAGAATCCTCAACAATTGCTGCATTTTGCTTCACCTCCAACTCGTCTAGATTGATTTTATCGATGTCGTAGGGCTCGTAAGCCTCTAATGCAACTTTATAGGCATCGCCTTGCCTCTCAAAACAACAACATAGCAATCCCCATACACTAGTAGCTTCAGCAACATATGACACAACCAACGCACACGGGCGCCATACAGGACCAGGCAACTCAAAGCCTTCAACGATCGTCATAGGAGTGCAGATGAGGACCCTCAATGAGTTCATCCTTGACTCACCTTTCGACTCCATCAGTAGATCTGCAGCTCGACTTCTTCAAGCTCCTTGAGATGTTGTAGCTCCTCGACGACGCTACGCAAGCTCTACAGCCAGCTGCTCTCATCAACGCCATATAAACGAAATCTTCAACAATGATAGAATCTCCATAGATTTTGTCATAATCTTTCCTAGATTTTGGAGCCCAGCAGTCAAACACATGGCCTTAACCTTATCCTCACTAGGATCACAAAGGGTTGGTCACCCTTTTGCCATGTGGTAGGTCATCCTCAATTTGCCATGTCACCCAGTTGACACGTGGCAGTCGACTGCCACGTCAGTAACCTTATCATGCCATGTCATCAAGGTAGTCAACTTGCCACGTGACCTTATCTACCACATCACTTGTGCCATGTCATCTACCACATCATCACTACCACATCATCTACTGACATCATCATCTGTGCCACCTCAGCTCCTGTCCAGTCACCACTGACCTTTGCAAGCACACACAGTACTTCACAATCACTGCATGTGACCACTTCTGCCATCTCAGCATAGGACTCCACTAGCACACCTCTTGCTAGGCATAGTGCCACATCATCACTGCATGTGACCCACAGTGGCACATCATCATTGAGCACCATCTGCACTCCTTTTGCCCCTCCACCTAGATCAAGTCGTATCTCTTGATCCACAAAGAATTTGAGGGCACTCTGAAAACAAAAGTCGCTCATTTTTTCATGCTCTACACGCTCGTTACATCACGCACACATGTCGGTGCAAGTTACTCACATTTGAGCCTTGACGACAAAACCACTCCCTTCATGCACATTTGCCTCTACATCGATGCATCTGACCTAGCACTTAAAAAGAACAAAAGAAAAGGAATTATTTGCTGTTCTTTCATCGATCGACGGTTGGTATAGATCTAGATTAGAGTAGACTAGATTGCCATAAAGGGGACGCTTTGAACTTCCCGAAGTTGCCAAGCTAAGCCATGCCCGAAATTCTGACTAGTACCTACTCAGAGTCAGTCCATATGCTCACATACGGTTTCACATCATTACTTTACGTGAAACCTTACATTCATTAGTTTAGTGAGCAGACTTTAGAGAGTACGGAGGCATTGCAAATTGTTTCAGTGGGCAAATAGCACTTGATTTCACACACATATGCCACCATTGTAAAGCCTATTCGGCTATCTCACGGCATCGTGCACATCATTTCAGCCTTGTAAAGCCTCTTGGCTATTCCCGGCATCATTGCCACAAGCCTTGTAATACAGATCATATTTTATATATTTGTAGTTCTATCTTCACCACAGTTTAGAGATTTCACTTGCCACAGTTAGTGTATTTGCAGTTGATTTATACAGAGATTTTCACAACACTTTTGATTACATTTGTTGCACCATGTCTACGACTAGCAACCTCAATCTGGAGGCATCTGCTTAGTTAGACAACTCCAATTATGGTACATGGAAATACCGAATGGAGACCATTCTTGTACTTCAGGACAAATGGGAGTATGTCGATGGGTCTACACCTAGACCATTGGATGATCTAGCCACCAGTAGCTCTACTCCATCTGTTGTCACAGCACCAGCAATGGGATCTACAATGGGATCCACAGCTACACAAATAGTTTCTGCACTGAGTAGCAGATCCTACCATTGCTCTGTTGAGAGTTCACGCTCAACATCATGTGATCATGTGTGCATAGCACCATCACGTGATCATATGTACATAGCACTAACCTTATAGAGTGCTATAAAGGAAAGGGTTAGATCCCCTAACCATAACCCTAAATGGGTTTGTATATATATTCTATTTTTTCAACTAAATCTAGTGCAAAGTTAGTCATTTGTGGTGTAATCTCTAGCTGTGCCCTCTCTCCTCATCTCCACTCTTCTCCTCTCCCCTCTTCATATTTTGTCACATATACCACTAGCATCCCCACATGCATGAAAGGTATAGCAACCTGATGCTCCACAAGAAACGATGTATGCCTATGACCTCGCATGCCACAAGTGGGCTGAATGTCAAGTAATTGCATATCATGAACATCATGATCAATAGTGAAAAATCAGTTCCCTTCATGGTCCCTATTTTAGGATCCTTGTCTGAATCATGTGTTCTTGCCATCTCATCATGAGAGGCATCCAAGGACTTTGTGGCATCAACTAAATCCTCATCATCAGAGAGTTCAATGATCATGCTAAGCTTGGCTGAACCAGTGTTCTGCATCTTACATCATGATGCTCAAGGGTCCATTTCTTGCCACACTTAAAGCACAAGTTTTCTTTCTTCCTGCTATCCATTATGACTCTAGTATACTGCTAAATTGCTGATTTTTCATATCTAGCAGTAGGTTTGGTTCCTGTCTTGGCATTTGACAGCCTGTATGGCTTAGCATAGGGCATCTTACTCCATAAAATAGTAGGAACTTGTGGAAAAGGTACTGCTATAGATTTCCTATCATTCTAACTAGTCACCTTAGGCTTCTTCTTAGACTCATTTGCATTCTCATATGCACTGCTAACTACCAATTTCTGCTTGCTGTGACATATTTGGTCTCAAACACTTATGCAAGCTGGGATCCCCTCTCAATAATCTGAGGGTTATGTGCCTTCACATTTGTAGCTAGGGAAGGAGTCAATCCCTGGATGAAACGCAACGACTTCCTTTCTCAAACTTCATCCTGTATAAACATGGAAAGCCTCCAAAAGCATTGCAGATACTCTTGGACTGTATCGGTCTACAACAATGCATAGAATTCAGCCAAGTACTGATCCAAGATGAGTGGGGATACAAAGGTCATAACCATAATTTCTTTAAAACCCATCCATGCGGTTGGCCTTTGAGGTGAATCCCTCATATACCACCACCACGTATTGTGCAGAGTCCTGCATGTGCATACCCGTAAAGATTATGCGATCCTCATCCTGCTTTGGGTAGAAGCAAAAATAATCTTCCAGCTTTGTAAGCCGCTCCTCCATCTCATTATGTGTGCGAGTGTCCCTTGTGAACTTATGCACTATTAGTTTGTCCTTGACATCCTTAGCTCCAAATTAATGTGTGCCTAACCTCCAGAAGTGTGGGCATCATCACGCTTGAGGTTCACATAATCGGAGAAATACATCTCAAGTTTGATGGCCTCAAGTAGGGCATTGTATGAATGCAAGGAATCCGCCAGCATTTCATCAAAAGTGGCATGCTGCCCACCACTTACCCCTTGCTACGTAGTAGCTGCTACCACCTGATGCACTGATTGTGTTTGGTTGTATCTGCTCATTGGTAGAGTGATAGGTGCACGAATCCTTGGCTGGGTCTCTCTGTCAAATGCATCTCTCCAAAATAATGGCATGCCAAAGGGCTTAGAAGAGGATTAACCTCTCTCCCAAGGGTGTGGGCCATGGATGATTTTTTCCAATTAGTTTTGTTAAGAAGCAAAAATTTTATATTGGTGTCGAAACGTTGTATGCCTTGATAAAAATAAAGTTTTGAAAAATTTTCCAAGATTTGAAACTTTTATGAGAAAAAGGGGAGAGGAGGGGAAGATCCATCCGTGGAGTTTGAGGTGGGGAAGGATAGTTTTGAGGTAGGCTTTATATATAGAAAGAGGGAGGGGTAGTCGGGGAAGGGAGAGTTGGGAAACTGGGGGGTTTGATTTTCAGGAAAGTGGAAAGTCAAAGGAAGTCAAAGAGGTACACCGTAAGGGTGCGCACAGGATGAGGAAGGTTGTGGGTTGGAGCTGCTGCACTGTAGCTATTGAAAATGAGTGCACAGGTGGGGGGTTTAAAGGTTGCACGTGTACGGGTTTTTCTTTAGTAGTGCTATAGGTGAAGGCCATAGGTAGGCATAGTGTTTGAAAGCAGGAGATTTAGGGGCTTTTGAGAGCCTTTTGAGGGAGGAATGTAAGGCGATGGGAAAAAGGAAAAAATAGGGGAAGGTGAAAAAATAAGAAAAATAGGGGAGAAAAAGGTAAATAGGGGGAGAGGGGGGGGGGGGGTAGAGAAAAATAGGGAGATGAGAAAAATACTTAGAAATAGAAAAAATAGGGAACAATTGCAAAATGAAGTTTTTGAAAAAATGACAGAAAAATAAAATGGAGAAATTAGGAATAATTGCAATAGGGAGAAAAAAATAGTGACAAATTAGGGAAATAATGGAAAAAATTGGGAAAAGGTAGGAAAAAAAAGGAGGAAAATTAGAAAAAAATGGAAAAAGGAGGAAAATAATGGGAGAGAATAATAGAAAGCATAGGAAGAGGGGGTTGGAGGGGAGGGAGATAAATATAAAAAATATTAGGAAAAATTTAAGAAAAAAAGGAAAGAGAAGAAATAGAAATAAATTGAAAAACTTAGGAAGAAAGGGAATCGGGAAGGGGGTTAGGAATAAGTAGGAAAGCAAGGGTTAGGGAAAAAGCATGGAAAGCAAGGGGGGGGAAGTAAATAGGGTAAAGTGAAAGTAAAGGGGCAAAGGAATAGGAAGTGTGGGGGTGTGTGTGTGTGCACGCGTGCATGCATATGTGTGTTATAGATAAAAATGGCCAAGGTAAAAGGCAAAAATGTGTGTGTGCTTGTATGTGTGGCAATAGTATAATAAAATATGGTGTGCATAGGGCCCAGGGTTGAGGTGGCAAGGCTGACCATGTGTTACCCTATGTAAGAGGATGCATAGGTGTGCTGTACATAATCCATGGTAGTTATATTATAAAATGTTGAGGTGGCATGGTTCCTCCGTGTGCCACCCCTCCAACTAGGCGGCCCCATGCTTGCATTTAGTGAATGCAATCCTTTCTCCTCTATGCCGACAAAGCTTCTGGGGGGCGTATCTTTTTGTCGAGGTGGAATTTCTTGGCATAGTAAAAGGAAAAATGATCGTTTCTCTGAGCTCTTCATGGTTGGCTAGTCAAAATAAAAAAGCAGGAAGATCCCCAAGATGCTTCAGCTTTTGTCGCTTCTTGCACAGTTGGGTTGGCTCCTACGCCTTCTAGGAAAAGAAGATGCGTGAAAAGTGAGTCTCTTTTGGCGAATTCTACAAAGCAACTGACAAAAATCCCAAATCTAGTTGTTCATCTAACACTGTCCCTTTGAAGGACAAGAACAAGAGGGCATTCAAGAAAAATGTCAAGGTGCAAGAAAAGCCAAGGAGCTATTATTATGATTATACCAAGGAGCTAGGGTTCTCAAAATTCTTATGTAAATATGCATTTATATGGTTGAGATGTTCTATCCTCAAAATCCGTTTATTCCTAACCAACCTTTTGTTCCTCATCATGAACTTCATGTGGTAATCCTGTTTGGACACAAAGTGAATTTTTAGTCGAAAATTGTGAGCTTGTTTGGGCTAGAATGCCTTGCTGAGGTTTTGGCTTCCCCTCATCCACTCATCCTCCCAATCCTAGATTATCGAGAGACTTGGGGTGTACGTGTCTTGGTGCTCATATGAGATCAGCTTGGGTCTTACACTTTGATGGTGCTTATCAACCTTCGACAAAAGCAGTAGGGGTAGGAATGACCTTGACTTCACCCAACAGAGAAAAGTTTTTGTATGGTAGCCCCATGGCAGTAGACACTTGCAATTCGGCCGAGTGCTCTACACTCATTTTTGGCTTACAAAAAGCCAAAGGACATCAAATCACCCAACTTGAGGTACGACGTGACTCACAATAGGTATGTCAACAAGTAAGCGGTGATTGGAAAGTAATAAGTGAAGCCTTGACAGGCCACCCAACTTTGCCAAGACTTTGAAGAGATTCAAGTGAAGTATATTCCAAGAACTCAGAATAGCATCACAGACTCACACTAGCATGAGTGTCTTGTGAATCAAAAGGAGACACCTCTTCAAAGGAGCGGAAATGCCGAACCTCACTCCACTAGAAGAAATCTCATGGAGACTACAAGAGCTTGAGGATGTAGAAGGTGATGTGCATGTAAAGAATAAGGGAGAGAGATAGGAGACTCAAGTTCAGCTTTCTTCACAACACACAAAAGAGAGAGGACACAAGGTTGGAGGGTGAAGCCTTTCTTCACTTTTGCACACAACAACAATACAATAGAAGAGGGAAATACCCTATATGTCAAACCCTAGAATACGTGGTTCATATGTGAACCCAAACCAAAAACATACGTGGTAGTCTAACTACACCACGAGTACAACTAACATAGGAGTCATCCAGGAGATATATCGGGGGTAGAGCTTGATATCTCAACACTCCCCCTCAAGCTCAAATCCATCTCACGTATACCAAGCAAGCTCCTAAATCTGCGAAGCTCCTCGGTACCCAATGCCTTCGTAAAAATATCAGCCACCTGCTCCTCAGTGCTGACATAGACAAGATCAATCTCACCAGCTAGAACCTTCTCTCTCACAAAGTGATAATGCACCTTAATGTGCTTCATTCTAGCATGATAAACTGGGTTATTAGCAAGCATGATGCTGCTAATGTTGTCACAATGAATGACAACTGCTGCATGAATTGATTGTCCCATATCTGCAAGTAGCTTTCGTAACCAAGCTACCTCATATGCAGCCATTGCTGCACCCCTGTACTCAGTCTCTGTGCTCGACAAGGCAACTGTTGGCTGCTTCTTGCTGCTCCAACTGATGGCACCACTCCCAAGGGAAAACATAAAACCACTAGTAGATCTCCTGTCTGAGACACTACCAGCCCAATCAGCATCTGTGTATCCATGTACCTATAATGCACACCCAGCTTCATAAAACAGTCCATAATGCAATGTGGACTTCACATACTATAGTATGCGCCTAGCCGCATCCAAATGTGGCTTCCTCGGTGCCTGCATAAACTGACTCACCAGCCCCACAGCATAGCTCAAATCTGGTCTGGTTATAGTCATGTAAATCAAGCTACCTACTATGCGCCTGTACATAGTAATATCTTCAAGAAGCTCACCTGTCTCTGCATTGAGCTTCACATTCTGCTCCAATGGAACAGAAATAGGCTTACAGCCTGTCATCCCATATTTGGACAGCATGTCCAAACCGTATTGCCTTTGCAACAGCCATATCCCACTCGGGGATCTAATAACCTCAATGCCCAAGAAGTAACGCAGCTCTCCCAAATCCTTCATCTCAAATTTTTGCTTCAACAGCAGCTTCACTTCATTAATGTCTGCATCACTATCACCTGTAATAATCAAGTCATCAACATAGATGACTATAAGCACAATCCCTCTGTTTGTCCTTTTCACATAAAGTGAAAAATCTGAATTGGAAATCTGAAATCCAATAGTGACAAGATATTGCCCTATCTTGTCTGACCATGCCCTCGGCGCCTGTTTTAAGCCATACAAGGCTTTGCGCAACCTGCATACAAAATCGGGGTGTGAATTATCATCATAACCTTCTGGCTGCATCATATAAACCTCTTCCTGCAAATCACCATGCAAGAAGGCATTTTTCACATCCATCTGATGCAAAGACCATCCCTTTGCAGCAGCCATAGCAATTACTGCTCTCACGGTTGCCATCCTTGCAACTGGGCTGAAAGTTTCCTCATAGTCAATTCCATATGTCTGCGCAAAACCTTTGGCAACCAATCTTGCCTTGTACCTGCTAACAGACCCATCAGCATTGTGCTTTACTTTGTAAACCCACTTGCAGCCAATAGCCTTCTTATCATGAGGCAAAGGCATCAAATCCCAAGTGTGGTTTGCATCCAAGGCAGCCATCTCTTCATCCATAGCTGCTTCCCAATTTTTATGCCCTGCTGCATCCTCAAAACATGTGGGCTCTGGCTCCTCTAGAACCTTGACCATATAAGCATAGTGATGTGTTGTATACCCATCATATCTCAGCCTGTCAACTGGATACTTAATACGAGTGGACCTCCGTACAACTGGATCAGTTGCAGGAGTCTTTAAATCATGCCTGCTTTTCCTTGCACCAGGTGTAACAACAGAAGGAATCCCAAGTTCCTCATCAAGGCTCATTTCAGAGCCGCTTGACTCTCCATCAACATGTGAGCTACCAGCAGACACATCAAACACTGGAGCATGGTCTACTTTTTCTTTTCCCTTATGTGATACCTGCACAACACTATGAGGGCTGCCATGTGACGATTCACTAGATCTCAATCTCCCTGTCCATGCATTAGATCCACTAGTAGAGGACTCTCTGGGTCCACTCAAGGCTTGAGATTGCTGCTCTGCATTTATTGTAGCATTCCCATTTCCTGCATCTGCATCTCCTACCATAACAGTTGGTGCATACCAGCTGCTCACTTCATCAAAAACAACATCTCTGCTCACTTGCATTTTGCGGGTGGAAGGGTTATAACAGCGATACCCTTTCTGGTGCTGAGCATATCCAATAAAGATGCATTTTTCTGCCTTTGGATCCAGCTTTGTTCTCTTCTCATCAGGAACATGAACATAAGCTATGCAACCAAATACCTTCAAGTGAGAAATATCTGGTTTTTGGCGTGTATACATTTCTTCAGGCGTCATGCCATGGACAGCTGCAATGGGGGTTCTGTCATAATATAAACAGCAGTTGCTACTGCTTCAGCCCAAAAATAATCAGGCATGTTTTTCTCATTTAGGATCGCCCATCCTACTTCTGCAATATGCCTGTTCTTCCTTTCTGCAACCCCATTCTGCTGAGGGGTAGACCTGCATGAGTACTTCCTTTGAATTCCCTGTTCTTTCAGATATTCACAAAATTCTTCTGAAAAGTACTCTCCCCCTCCATCAGATCTTAGCACTTTAATATAAAACCCTTTCTCTTTTTCAACCATGGCCTTAAAAGCCTTGAAATGGCTGAACACTTCACTTTTGTGCTTCATAAAATAAATCCACACCTTCCTAGTGTAGTCATCAATAAACGTCACATAATAATGGCATCCACCAATAGAAGCAGCTTTGGTTGTCCAAACATATGAATGGATCACTTCCAAAGGTCTTTTGCTCACCTTAGCATTTTTGGGAAATGCATGTCTGGCCTGCTTACCCATTTGGCATGCTTCACATACCTTTTGCATTCCCTCAACTCTGAATTTAGGCAAACCTGCAACAATGTTTTTCGTTTGCATAGATTTCAGCCTTTGTATATTCACGTGCCCAATGCGCTTGTGCCATATCTCAATATCTGCAATGACAGCTCTCCCATGCGCAAACATAGCAGCTTTCACCTCAGGCATATCAACATCCAAGGTGAACATTCTGCCATTTTTGTTGCCTTTCGCAGCCAAGCGGCACTTATTTTTCAAGTCCTCAACAAAGCATCCATCAGGATTAAATCTAACCTGCAGACCTTGCTCAACCATCTGGCTAACTGAAACCAAGTTCTTAGTGATTTTTGGAACATGAAGTACATCTGCCAAGTACTTCGTTTTGCCATCCTGCATAGCCAATGGCACTTTACCAACCTGCGTAATTGGGTGCGCAGTATCATCACCTGTTTCAACATAACCTGGCTTATCCAAATTTCTAACATCATGAAACCACTCACCATGACTGGTCATGTGGTTAGAGGCACCTGAATCAACATACCAAACATCATTGCAAGCTGCAGCATCTCCTGACATGGAGTTAACCATATGCTGCATCACAAAAAGGTGCTCATTTCTGTCGTCACCATGCCCACTTGATGATGCATAGTTGCTTTGCTGCAACTTCCCACTTTTGATGTCATTCTGCTTTTTATAGCATGTATTCTCCTTGTGTCCAGGCTTTCCACAATAATAGCATTCTGTGCTGCTATTTACTTGCTGGTTTCTTTGCCATGACCACGGCCTCTTTGGCTCCCCCTGCCTCTAGAACTACCACGTCCTCCTCCATAGGACTGGTTTTCCTGTTGTTGCTGTTGGTTCTGATTTCCTGCACGGCCACCAAAACGGCCTCTTCCTCTACCCCTGCCTCTACCTGTATTCGAGTAGAAAGTAGTCTCTTGAGAAGTTGAGGTGGCTGAACCACCATTCCTTTGCTCTTCACTCAGCAAGAGAGCAATAAGTTCCTGAAAATCAGGAAATGTTTCACGGACTCCAATGGATGTCCGAAACTGTGCATTATCTTTTCGAAGACCATTCAAGGTCACGGACACTAAGTCCTCATCATCAACAGGTGCTCCAATGGAGGCAAGAGAATCTGCAAGGCCTTTCACCTTCAAGGAATACTCATTTATATTCATATTTTTCCTTTGCACATTGTGCAACTCCTGCTTTAGCTGCATCTTTCGTGCTTTGGTATTTGTGCTATACAGCTTCACCAATGTATCCCATGCCTCCTTAGGTGTCTCTACATCCTGTATATGCACAATCATAGAATCTGAAATGCTAATAGACAGCCAATACAAGCATTTTCTGGCTTTTTCATGCCATTCTTTAAAGGCCTTCAATTCAGCAGGAGTGGGAGCAGCACCCAAAACTGGTTCTGCAGTTTCACCACTGATGTAATCCCAAACTCCCTTTCCCATAAGAAAGTTTGTCATCATGAACTTCCATGCTTGGAAGTTGTTCTTGTCAAGCTTCTCACTGACAATGGTAGACAGATTCTCAGACATTTTACAAATCACGAATTGCAACAGCAACCTGTAAACACAGCAAATGCCTCACAAGGGCAAATAGCAAAACTTCTGCAAAAAGCCTCACAGGGGCAGATCTGCAACACTGACGAAAGTGGTATTTCACCACACAGTCACTTCCTAGTGACGATTTTGCATCAACAGGCAACAGGCATGAATCTGCAACTCCCAATATCTCTGCACACAGGCATACGATGCAATTTCTGTGGCACCTTTCCACCGACTAGCCGCGCAGTGGTTGCACAGCAAAAACAGGGCCTTTTTCTGAGTGCCTGCAAAGAACTTCCGCCTTCAAAACGGGCCCCGAAATGGCCTCAAATCAGAAAAAATAAAGTTTGGCTTTGCTCTCGCCCGCAGCATATACTGCACTCTCGCCACACCGCGAAGGGCCTCTCAATCTGAAACAGTGCACTCCTGCACTTTTGGCTGTGCTACCTGCAGAGATTTGCTCCCAAACTCGAAATAGGAAAGCAACACTGGTCCTCTTACCAGGACACCACAAACTTGGCTTGCTTTCTTGAGCTCCTTACCACGAACAAGGCTCTGATACCATGTAAAGAATAAGGGAGAGAGATAGGAGACTCAAGTTCAGCTTTCTTCACAACACACAAAAGAGAGAGGACACAAGGTTGGAGGGCTTTCTTCACTTTTGCACACAACAACAATACAATAGAAGAGGGAAATACCCTATATGTCAAACCCTAGAATATGTGGTTCATATGTGAACCCAAACCAAAAACATACATGGTAGTCTAACTACACCACGAGTACAACTAACATAGGCGGTGACATAAATGATAGTCATCCAGGAGATATATCGGGGGTAGAGCTTGATATCTGAACAGTGCAAGGCTTGCATCTTCTTACCATGGTAATGGCTTTCCTCTTTGCCTTGATGAACAACTTAATGTGATGCCGTACCCCCAATCTTTTGCAATAATGTCAGCTATAAAAGTTGTTTACGAACTCTTCTTCGCCATTGACTCTTCTTGTACAAAATATCGCACCGCTCTCGATACTCAATTTTTGGCTTCTAGAAGTCTCTGTTGCGATATCGAGCTCCACTCGTGATATGCCAGTGCGACCGTTGTGCATTTATGTCACCGACTTGTTAGCTGCAGATGTGGTTGGTACACCACCCATGAATAATAGCTAGATGATAGTTATCCTTATGTACTCTAGTTCGTGGCTCAGTTAGTATGCCACCTTAGTTAGCTGAGTTTGGTTTGAGACCCACATATAGGGTTCTCCTATTTCTTTGTACTAGAGTTCTTTTGGCTTACACAACTAAGAAGAGGAAAACTATTTTTGGCCTCCACCTTTTTGTGTATTCCCCCATTGTGTATGTGAGAAAGCTGCAAGTGAGACTCCTTCCTTCTCTCCTACTATCTTCACAGTCTCATCCCCGCACTTCCATTTTAAATTCCACTCTCTATTTTCAATATATAATCTTGTATTTTCTTAACTCCTCCACCATATTCTTCAATCCCCTCCTCTTTTCCAAGTATGGTTGACATTCTTGTGTTCTATAGTTGGATTAAAGAAAATCCAAACGAGTATCTTGTGGCCTTCAAGTGTCATTGTGTTTCTCTCACTTTTCTTACTAAAGATCAATGGTTTTTGGTTCTTCCCACATTTCTAGATGGTTTGGCTCAAGTGTGGTATGAGAGGCAGCGTGAGGACGTTCGCCAAAGTTGGCTGAGGTTTACAGCGGCTATGATCGATTCTTTTGGCAAAGAAGAGGAGCCAAAAGCAATCATCAGAAGGTGAGACGGTGCTTTGATACGTGGATCGAGTGGCAATGCTCCTGGAACATTTTATTACCACGCAGCAGGAGGACAACACTACTGCATTCCGAGTTGGAATGACTCAACATGTGTTGGGCTATCTCATAGTAGTAGGAGCAAGTGGTGAATTCTGCCTCAAGCTTAAATGGGAGATTGCTCAAAGGTTTGACAAAGTTCAGTTCGAGCTCGCCTCAAAGAAGACAGTTGTCCCTCCACAACCCCCTCAATTCTTGCAACAACTACCTGGGGTGTCTCACTCAAGGGCATACACCCACCACCCATGCTAGGGATGTATCCACTGCCTCCACCTAAAATGTATGGTCCTCCCTTAGATTCTTACCCTTAACAAGGTGTATATCCTCACCCTCTGCTTGGAATATTTCCCTAGCCTCATCCACGAGCCCCCCTCTTTCCTACTCAGACGGCCCCTTCTGCTAAAGAAATTGGTGTCAATAACCTTGCTAAGGCCCAGAATGATCTTCGGCTTGAGATGGTGGGCATCATAAATCAAGCCAATCGCCCTCCAAGAAAACATGCCAATGTTGTGTGCTACAAGTGCCACCAGAAGGGACATTATCACACCGAATTTCCTTATGTTCCAAGGGTGAATCTCCTAAATGAATCAGGCACTGAGGATTCTGATGTGGAGGTCAACCTTGGAAAGAGAAGTCGTACAACCTTGAAACAAACTGTGGACCGGGCTACCCTAAGAAGAAGGTGTCTTTCTTAGAGCCCCCAGATGCTGAGATGATAGACCCACCAGCAAAGAAGGCTAAAAGATATACTAGGAGCAAGTGATCGCCCTTGGATTTCCCTATCGGCTCAGAGCAAGAGGACTATTTGGTCATTTAGGACCTTGCCCATCGGTCTCTGAGCATCACACTTCCTCAACTGATAGCATTAAGCCCTAAGGTGAGACATGAGCTGCAGCAAGGGCTCTCAACACAAAAGAACAAGAAAAAGGGGAAGGTATAAGAGATTTCTTCTATCTCTGAATATGTTGATCGGCACCACATATAGTAGATGTCATCATAGATAATTGCTGCATCAAAAGTGTGTGTGTTTATGGGGGAGCTGTATGTAATATCATGGTGTCCTGTATCATGAAGAAGTTGAATTTGAAATGCCCAAGGCATTCTTCCACTCAAATCAAAGTAGCAGATGGTGGATGAGTCGCCACCATGGGAGTCATTGAGGGTTTTTCCATCACTATCAATGGGTTGACCACCACCATCAATTTCTATGTAGTGGACATTGAAGATATAGGTAAGAGTTACCCAGCCATACTCGAGAGATCGTGGTTGAGAAAGAGTGATGCAGTCAATTATTGGAAGACAGGACACATGTCTTTTGGTGCTTCAAAGGAGAAGATCCCGGTGCAACTAGGTGCCAGTGAACCAGAAGAAGAGGAGCAAGACAATGATACTCTTTCATCCTCGGTGTCTGAGTCAATGGAGTATTCAAACAGAGGGTAGGAGTTTTCAGAGGAAGAAGTCTATAGGATGGGGGTGTCTCTAACACTGCCACCCATAGCAAAGGTAATAGCTATCCTCAACAACTTGAATCTATGCTTTCTCCAGACCTCACTCCAAGTGAGAAAGATGAGTTCCTAGAAATGTTCAAAGGTTTCCTTGACCTCTTTGCGACTAGCTTGTCACCACCTTTGTGATGTAAGTGCCATAGAACACAAGATAGAGCTCAATCCTGATGCTAAGCTAGTGGCTCTTGAAGTATTAGAGATTAGGGGCCATACAGATCGACGCTTTGCACTCAGAATTGTAGAAGCTTGTAGAAGCAGGGTTTATTGTTTTGGGTCACAATATTGAATGGGTTTCACTAGTGGTAGTCACCCACAATAAAAACAACAAGTGACATGTTTGCATCAACTATAAGAAACTCAATGCGGCCACCAAGAGGGACCATCATCCTCTACCCTTTCAGGACTTTAATCTTGAGAAGGTAAGTGGTCATGAGATGTATACTTTCTGCGATGGTTACTCTGGGTTTTATCAAATCAGAATTGCTGAGGAGGATGTGCTCAAAACCATATTTGCCACACCCTAGGGGATGTTTGCATTCAAGGTGATGCCATTTGGCCTCATCAATGCTCCTGCTACCTTTCAGAGATTTATGCAGATGGTGTTTGCTCCTTATTTGGGGGTTTTCTTGGAGGTATTTTTAGATGATTTTTGTATATTCTCATCATGTAAGGAGCATGCCATGAAGGTTAGCATGGCCTTCCAAAGGGTCAATGATGCAAATGGCAATCTCAACCCTGATAAACGTACCATTGGAGCCACTCAAGGGAGGTTACTGGGACATATTGTCTCATCCGAGGGCGTCAAGCCTAACCCCGAGAAGGTAGAAGCTATTCTCAAGCTCTCCCCACCACAACAACCAAACATTAGGTACGTTCATTTGTCAATCTAGCAAGATACTATTTATGCTTCATTGATCAATATGTTGCTTTGACATGACCCATGACTATGCGGTTAAAAGATGGGGTTAATTTCTCTTGGGATGAGGTTCGTGATCAAGGGTTTGTACAAATCAAGAGTGCTCTGGCTTCATAACCCATTCTACACAATCATGATCAGTCAAAAACTTTCTATATCACTGGGTTTGGTGAGCACACTCTGGCAGGTATTCTTCTCTAGCAAGGGGAGGATTGGTTCATGTACCCTGTTCGATTTGCTTCTCGACAATTGATTAAAACTGAATGACGCTCCTCTGAGACTGATAAGCATGCCTTGTATTTGGTATTCTGCATTGAGAAATTTAAGCATTATGTGGCTGGAAAGTCCATTATAATTTCTAGCAATGGTCTTGCAAAGCAGGTTCTTCAATCATCAAATCCTACGGGCCGGTTGGCCAAGTAGTTGGCAGTTCTAAAAGAATATGATTTTTCTTTCATAATTGTAAAAGGGGGTTGTTTCAACTTGAAAAATGCTTTGATTGATTTAGAGGAGTTCCCTAATGTAAACCTTGTGGTAGCCATAAAAATTGGGGATCCATGGTATGGTGGTATCTATAGGTTTCTAACCGCTTTCTCCTTTCCCGCAGAAAGTATACTTATGAGAGAAAGAAGATCCACAGAGATAGTAGGCACTACACTCTCTTTGATGGGGTGTTGTACCACCAAGGTATGGATGGTACTACGATGGGCCATTGATGCAGATGAAGTACCTAAGGTATTGAAGCATTACCATGATGGATTTTGTGGAGGCCACTATGCTGATGACTATATAGCTAAGATAATTTTAAATGCTGAGTACTATTGGCTGACATTGTTCAAGGATGTCACTATGTATTGTGGGGGTTAAAGGCCACTGTACCTTAACCCCGGTTATGTACAATACTCAAATGCATATATATGGATGAAATAGAAGATTAGGGTATTTTGTACCCACCAAAAACTTGTCTCTCAAGCTCCCTCTCTCCCTCTTAGCTTCCATTGTGTCCTCACAACTGGTATTAGAGCTTGGCAGTAGAGCTTGGCAATAGCGTGAGTAGCCTGGTGCAGCAGCCTCTAGCCCAGAGAGAGAGTGGTGTATCCCAAAACATCCTTGTTTAACAAGAGGAGATGCAGATTTTGGAGCTGCTATAGTAGTTGGAGAGAAAGGGGTAAAATCCTCTTGGGCATTTGTTTTGCTGGGTTGCAAAGTTGAAGGCACAGGATATAAGCAAATCTTCTTAGACACACATATGTAGTAGCACAAATATTTAGAGTTAGAGATAGAATTTTGACTTGAAGTCTTCAAGGAAGTTATAGATCAGATTGAGAGCTATATTTTCACTTTGAACAACTCTATCATCCAAGTTCTCCAGTGAAAAGTTACAGCTCCTGCAAAAAGTGACGAAATTCATTTTCTGCAAGGATTTCGTGTGTTGGATCTCCATATCCAGGCCACCATTTGCAGTTCTGACACTTCTATGGATCTAGAGTGGTCCAAAACTTCTACTTGAGAAGCTGCTTCTGATTCCATGAACTTTTAAAGTTGTGGTGAATCTTTGTCTACTCCGACGTTTTCATTTTGCCGTTTCTTGTGTGAGTGGGATCTCAACATCCAGGCCTCCATTTGCAGAGCTGTTTGTCTCGTTGGATCCAGGACTGCTTGAAACATATGTCTACAAAGTTGCTTGCCATTCCGTGAAGAAGTTGAGGGAGTTGTGATTCTGTGTGTTTTTCCATTGTCTCTTTGAAGAAAATTTCTCAAAGTTTCCAAGACCTTCTCATTAATTGCCATGTTACATTTTGGCTAAGGTTAAGTTTCCTAAGGTTCATTTTTGCAAGTAAATGCAAGGGTTGACTAGCTCTTACTCCATCCTTGGATGAGATTTTGGAGTTGTGGTAGAAGAGACAGATTTGCAGATTGTCTTGCTGAGTTCGATTATGCAGTGACGCCCATGTTTTGAGACATCCTAGGTTCTACTTTCATTAGTGGTCATTGACGTAAGGCTATGATTTCTTGGATATACCTTATGCAGATCACTTTGGTTGCAATCTGAGTTGTGTGCACTCATTTGTGGTTTGCATTGGGTTGCAATGGATGCTTTACAGGCCATTTGGATACATTGCAATCCTTATTAGATGTGTTGATAGGCCCAGATTGCCTTGTGGGATGCTTTATTGATGGATGTTTAGCACACAGATGCTATTTTATGCTGAGGGACTGACAAAATATGAAGAGGGGAGAGGAGAAGAGTGGAGATGAGGAGAGAGGGCACAGCTAGAGAGCACACCACAAATGACTAACTGTACACTAGATTTAGTTGAAAAAATAGAATATATACAAACCCTTTTAGGGTTAGGGTTAGGGGAGCTAACCCTTTCCTTTATAGCACTCTATAAGGTTAGTGCTATGCACATATGATCACGTGATGGTGCTATGCACACATGATCACATGATGTTGAGCGTGAACTCTCAACACCTTCCCTCAAGATCAACATCATGAAGTAGGCCTTCCCTCAAGATGATGATTCTGGGGAATCGAAGAAGGACTGAGCATTACATTCCATCACACCCCTTTAATGGGAATGTCCTTCCTCTGCATCAAACCAAGAGCTAGTCGGTGTTTCTCGAATAGCTCTTTACCGAGTGGTTTGGTAAAGATGTCTGCAAAATTTTCTTTGCTATCACAATGCTGCAGTGTGATGTCACCAAGGAACACTCTTTCTCTGATGAAGTGCTCTCTGACATCAATGTGCTTTGTTCTGGAGTGATATACTGGATTTTTGGCCAATGCTTGAGCCGATTGATTATCACAGTATATTGTTGTTGGCTTTGACTCATCAAAGTAATCTGTTTCTGACAATAGTCTTCTGAGCCATATAGCCTCACATGCACCTGTAGTGAGTGCCCTATATTCTGCTTCAGTCGAAGACAAAGAAACAGTTGGCTGTTTGTTTGACAACCATGATATAGCACCTTGACCAAGGAAAAATGCATATCCCTGTGTCGATCTCCTGGTCTCATGATCTCCAGCATAGTCACTGTCACAGTATCCATGCAACCGTGGATGACTTCCTCTGTATTCTATCCCAAATTGTCTTGTACCTCTGATGTATCTCAAGACTCTTTTGGCTGCATTCCAGTGAGACTGTTTTGGATTTGCCATAAACTGTGCTAGTGAGCTTACTGCATAACAAATATCTGGCCGTGTGATTGTCAGATATATAAGAGATCCAATGAGTTGCCTGTAGTATCTGTCATTGACTGTAGGCTTTTCTGAATCTTTAGTAAGTTTCAAACTCTGTTCCATGGGAGTGGCTGCAATCTTGCAATCTGCCATATGAAACTTCTTCAGGAGACTGTCAACATATTTGAGCTGACTCATGAATGTGCTATCCGAATCTCTCCAGAACTCAATTCCAAGACAATAGTGCATAAGTCCAAGATCTTTCATGTCGAACTCTGCAGATAAGTCTTGTTTTAGCTTTCGGATGAAGCTATCCTTGCTTCCTGTCACAATCAGATCATCTACGTACAAAAGTGCAATAGTAATATCTTCCCCTTGAACTTTGTAGTAGAGAGTATGATCTGCATTGGACTTTATGTATCCCAGATCAGCAAAATATTTGTCAATTCTGCTGTACCAACTTCTGGGTGCTTGTTTTAAGCCGTAGAGACTTTTCTTGAGATGGCAAACCTTGTTCTCTTTTCCTGGTTCAACATAACCGGCTGGTTGTTGCATGTAGACTTCCTTGTCTAGATAACCATTGAGAAATGCATTCTTGACATCGAGCTGATACACATTCCATTTACTGAGTGTCGCTAGTGATATCAAGAACCGTATGGAATCCATCTTTGCTACTGGAGCATAAGTCTCATCATAATCTTGGCCATATTGTTGTGCAAATCCTTTTGCAACTAATCTGGCTTTGTATCTCTGAATACTGCCATCTGGATTGTACTTCACTTTGTATACCCATTTGTTGGCTATGGCCTTCTTTCCTGGTGGAAGGTCGCATAATTCCCAAGTGTTATTTTTATACAAAGCATCCATTTCTTCATTCATTGCAGTTTGCCATTCTGGCTTATCTACTGCGTCTTTGAAGTACACTGGCTCTTCTGTAGCCATGATGGTAGTCATAAGAGCATAGTTGGTGGTTTCCACCTGAATTGCTTTGCCTTTCTGAGCATATGTCAATCTGGCTGGTGGTCTGCTTTCCCTAGTAGACCGTCTGAGCTGCTGTGACGCTGATTGGGGTGTTGCTGGCAATTCTTGCTCTTCTTCATCAACCTGTTCTGTAGATGACTGTGAAGTCGATGCTTCTATCTCCTGTGTAGGTGAGGTTTTTCATTCTGATTCCTCATCGAAGATTACATCTCTGGAGATAATGACTTTGCGGTTGATGGGATCATACAATTTGTATGCTTTACTTTCTTCACTGTAGCCAACCATGATGCATTTGCGTGACTTCGCATCCAATTTCCTGCGATGATCATCATGTATGTGGGCATATGCTATGCAACCAAATATGCGGAGATGCCCAATGCGTGGCTTGTGTCCAGTGAATGCTTCATAAGGAGTCATACCTTGTATCGGTTCGCGGTAGGAAGCCGATTAAGCAAGTAGTTAGCTGTAGCTATTGCTTCTGCCCAATACTGATTCGGAAGATGCTTTTCACTAAGCATTGCTCTAGCACTGTCTGCTAAAGTCCCATTCTTCCTTTCAGCTATTGCATTTTGCTGAGGAGTATCTGCACATGTGAATTGTCTTCGAATGCCGTGAGTTTTGCAAAAGTTCATGAAGGCTGAAGACATGTATTCACCTCCTCTGTCTGATCTCATGACCTTGATCTTTCTGCCTGTTTGGTTCTCTACCATGGCTTTAAATTCTTGAAATCTGGCAAACACTTCAGATTTTTCTTTCAGAAAGTAGACCCAACAATATCTGCTGTAGTCGTCGATGAAGGTCAAGTAATAAAGTGAACCATTGATGCTGCGGGTCTGGGCATAACCCCATACATCTGTATGAATTAAATCAAGAATACCTCGTGCACGAGAGGTACTTCTGACAAAGTTGGTTCGCTTTTGTTTGCCGAAGCAGCATGCTTCACAAACCTTTCCAAGAAACTGTAGCTTCGGAATCCCAATTGCCATATTTTGATTCCTTAGATCTAACAAGTACTTGAAGTTGACATGACCATATCTCTTGTGCCATTTTGCAGATGGTGGCATCTGTTGCATTTGAGCGGACATGGCATGCTTATCTGGTACTGTAGCTAGCATCCTGTATAAGCGTCCTTCCTTGACACCTTTTGCTACTAGCTGACCTCTTTTGGATTTGTCTCTGATAGTGCATTCATCACCGTCGAAGATGACTTTGTAGTTGTGTTCCGTCATTTGACATACTGACAAAAGGTTCTTGCTGAGCTTCGGAACATAGAGCACATCTTTGACCAATCCTTTTGTACCAGTGAAATTATTCATAGGGATAACACCTGTCCCTTGAACCGGATTCGGTGTATTGTCTGCTGTATAGATGACATTCTTTTGACCTTCTAATGGCTTCATTTCTGTGAACCATTCCTGATGATTTGTCATATGAGATGATGCACCGCTGTCGATGTACCAAGGATCTTGTTCCACTTGGTCGACTTGATAGCTGAAATCTTCTTTGGGATTGAAATCAGTGTCTTGGTGCATTGTATCAGTCTGATGCAATTCCTCACTTGCAAGAAACATATTTCCATGTTCATTTGCAAAATGACTATGACTAGAATGTCCACCACGATGATTTCCTCTTCCTCGGGAATTCCCTCGATTACTGCTGGATTGACCGCTTTGGTCATACTGCTTCTTGCGGCAATCTCTTTCATAGTGTCCAAACTTGTGACAATAGTTGCATTGAATGTTTGACACATTGGTGGATGCATTCCCTCGTCCTTGGAATCTTCCTCTATTGGAATGATTTCCTCTTTGCTGATTTTGATGTTGCTGAGGATGCTGCTGATGCTGATGCTGATTCTGACTTTGATTTTGACCACTTTTCTGATATGATCTACCTCTGTTTCTGCCTTTGCCTCTGCTTCTGTCTGAAGCGGTGAATGCCTGATCATTAGAATGACCTTTACGTGCTTGAATGGCCTGAGTCCTGAGTTCTTCACCAAGTAGAACTGACTGAAGTTCTTCAAGTGTTGGATTGGATGGCAATACTCTGGACCAGATTCTCATATCCTTCTCCTAGTCCATTCAGGATTACTTGAACCATTTCTGCGGGATTCATAGTCTCTCCTGCTGCTGCAAGTTGATTGTTGTAGTCTTTGATGCGGAGTACATAAGCATGACTGGTTTCATTGCTATTGCGGAAACTCTGGTTGATCTGGTTTCTCAAGGTGAGAATCCTGGATGTGTTCTTGGACTCGTAGAGAGCTGCGAACATATCCCATGCTTCTTTTGATGTCTTGACTGTGTTGAGCTGTCCTAGCATGACATCTTGCACATTCTGCTTGATCAGGTGATAGGCATACTTGTCTTTCTTATCCCATTTTGCTTGAGCTCGGGCAATGGCAGGATCTGCTACTGGTGCGGAAACTGTTTGTGTAGATGTAGATCCCGATGTAGATCCCGTTGCTGGTGCTGTGACAACAGATGGAGTAGAGCTACTGGTGGCTGGATCTGCCAATGGTCTAGGTATGGATCCATCAACATACTCCCATTTGTCCTGAAGCACAAGAATGGTCTCCATTCGGTATTTCCATGTACCGTAATTGGAGATGTCTAACTTAGCAGATGCCTCCAGATTGAGGTTGCTAGTCGACATGGTGCAAACAATGTACTCAAAAAGTGTCCTAGAAAACTCTGTATGAATCAACTGCAAATACACTGAAGATGCTAAGTGAAATCTCTGTACCGTTGGTGAAGATAGAACTGCAGTAAATAAGATCTGACCTGTGTTACAAGGCTTGTGGCAATGATGCCGGGAATAGCCAAGAGGCTTTACAAGGCTGAAAAATGATGTGCACGATGCCGTGAGATAGCCAAATAGGCTTTACAATGGTGGCATCTGCTCACTCAACTGATGAACGTAAGGTTTCAGGTAATGTAATGATGTGAAATCGGATGTGAGCGTATGGACTGACTCCGAGTAGGTACTAGTCGGGAATTTCGGGCATGGCTTAGATTGGCAACTTGGGGAATTCAAAGCGTCCCCTCTATGGCGATCTAGTCTACTCTGATCTAGATCTAAACCAACCATCGATCGATGAAAGAGCAGCAAATAATTCCTTTTCCTTTGTTCCTTTTAAGTGCTGGGTCAGATGCGTCGATGTAGAGGCAAATGTGCGTGAAGGAAGTGGTTTTGTCGGCGAGGCTCAAATGTGAGTGTAACTTGCGCCGAAATGTGCGCATGATGTAACGAGCGCGTAGAGCACGAAAAATCGAGCGACTTTCCTTTTTGGAGCACCCTCAAATTCTTCTTGGATCAAGAGATATGACTTGATCTAGGTGGAGGGGCAAAAGGAGTGCAAATGGTGCTCAATGATGATGTGTCACTGTGAGTCACATGCAGTGATGATGTGGCACTATGCTTAGCAAGAGGTGTGCCTGTGAAGCTCTGTGCTGAGGTGGCAGTGCTGAGGTGTCACTGATGACGTGGCAGTGCTGAGGTGTCACTGATGACGTGGCACAGATGACATGGCACAAGTGACGTGGCAGATGACGTGGCACAGATGACATGGCCAGATGACGTGGCAGATGACGTGGCCTGATGACGTGTCACTGATGACGTGGCAGGTGACGTGGCCTGATGACGTGGCAGATGACGTGGTAGTGCTGACGTGGCAGATGACGTGGTAGTGGATAAGATGATGACGTGGCAGATAAGATTACGTTGCCACGTGGCAGTTGATTGACCACACCTGTGTGTGGTGACCCTTCTGATAAGGTAGATGCCACGTGTCACAATGACGACGATCGGAATCTTTGAGATTCTGACGGAATCTCAAAGATTCCGTCTTCTTCTTCGTTGGAGCTCTGTGAGCCTTGGAGATGGCGCCGTCGCGAAGGCTGCCGGTGTCGCCGTCGCCACTGACATCACTTGGAGGCGGTTGAGCCTAGAGCTTAGGAGAAGCCCGTGCTAGCTCATGGGAGTCGGTGGATCGCTCAAGGGTCTTCATTCGCGTATAAAGTGGCGGCCGTGGGAACAAGGTGACCGTCGTTCAAGCCTCAAAGGCTTTGCTGCAGTTGTAGATGCACCGCCTCAGAGGTCGTTGATGAAGACTTGATGATGGAGGCCCATTGGTCGACGCTGGTTGGAGGCGGCTATTGAGCACCAGTGTAGAGGCTCTATTGGAGAGCTGCTCCCTAAAGGTCGTTGGGGCTGAAATTGCAAGAGTCCGCTTTGGGCTCACTGGAGAGCCTTGGGAGCTACAGCCCGTGTGCTGTGGAAGCGGAGCTTGGAACCTGGCAGTATATCGGAGATGGTCGTTGAAGGAGGCTGCGGGGAGTCCAATCGGCTTGTTGAAGTCGTCTCTGAGTGGAGTCTGAATCTGAGTCTCCCTCTTTGATGGAGAGGAGAGGTAGCTCATAGGAATGCAGCCGCCAAGGAGATTCCGTCGGTTGAAGTTAGATGCTTGACTGGTGGCGCTCGTTGCAGGAGCCGAGATGTGTGCTCCGCTGAGCTCGCTACAACCGCAGGGTGGTTGCCATTGTAGTCGATGCAGCTGGTCATAGTTGGAGAGCTATAGGAGCCCTTGCCGAGGAGGAGCTCACATAAGATGGCGCAAGAGTTAATGGCAGCTTGAGGAAGCTTTGTGGCATAGTTGCAGCAAATGTTGCTTGCGTTGAAGCTCCTTGAAGCTCTTCGGATGCTTGCAAGAGCCAAGTTGAAGGGCTTCTCTCCCTCTCTCTATCGGAATAGATGCAAAGTCTCTCTCATTCACTCGAAATGAACCTTACAAAGAACTTCTCTAAAGAAGAAAACACCTCTCTCACTCTCAAATCACAATGGAAAGAACAGATGTTCTTTCAAACAAACGGAAATCTCTGATGAATGAAATCTCACAATGAACGGAATAATCTCTCAAGTGAACGGAAGTTTCTCTCAACGGAAGTGAAGGGAAGGATCTCACAATCACTCAAGAGAACTCTCAATCTCACAATCTCTCTCACACTCTCAAGAATCTCAATGTCTCAGCGGAAGACAAGGGAGCTCTGATACCATGACAAAATATGAAGAGGGGAGAGGAGAAGAGTGGAGATGAGGAGAGAGGGCACAGCTAGAGAGCACACCACAAATGACTAACTGTACACTAGATTTAGTTGAAAAAATAGAATATATACAAACCCTTTTAGGGTTAGGGTTAGGGGAGCTAACCCTTTCCTTTATAGCACTCTATAAGGTTAGTGCTATGCACATATGATCACGTGATGGTGCTATGCACACATGATCACATGATGTTGAGCGTGAACTCTCAACAGGGACAGCTTTGACATATTGTAGTGGATGCACAGGTTGTGCTATGATCTTTTAGATGAGACATTATTGATGCTTATGTCCATGGACAGTGTTTATGCTTGAGGCATTTGGCTCTTATTGGCATTATATTTGCCATTGTTTTGTAATTATGGGTTGACGTTTTCTTTTGGGCCAGATTTGCTTATATGAATGCATAGTATATGCACATGAGTCAAATGCATTTTGATGCTTTGAGCCTTGAGTTTTGGTGACACTATCCTTCATTAAAGCAGACATATTGGCTGCACCTGGTATTTGGTGTGATTTCTTTTTTGTAGGTACTAGCATTTTGGATTTTGTTTCATTTGCATCATGGCATCCTCTTCCATGTCTGAAAAGGAGTTTTTCAGCATTAAAAAGTTTGATGGGACAAAATTTTCTCTGTGGAAAGAACATAAGGGATGTGCTTATTCAAAAGAAGCAGATTAAACCCTTGGCAAGGATTGAAGCTAAGCCTACATATATGTTTGAGGATGATTGGAATGAGTTGGATGCATTAGCAAATTCTACTATTAGACTTCATCTTGTAGAGTCAGTTTATTTTCACAGTAGTAAATGATCAGACTACGGAAGATCTGTGGAAGAAATTGTGTGCCATTTATGAGAAGGAAACTACCTCTAATAAAGTTTACCTTCATGAAGAGGTTTTTGAGCTGTAGGTGAAGGAAGGGGTCTCCATTGCTTCTCACTTGAATGAATTCAATATTATTTTCAACTAGATTGAGGCTCAAAAGATGAATTTTGATGTGGAGACTAAGGCAATATTTCTCTTATGTTCATTGCCATCCTTATGGGATACCTTCTATACAGCTGTCAGTAACTCTACACCTGGTGGAGTACTGAAGTTTGATGATGTTGTGGATAGTTTGTTGGCCGAGAATATTAGAAGGAAGTCTATGGATGGCAACAAGTAAGATGCAGCCTTAAATGTGCAAAGGGGCAGATCACAATTCAGGGAGAAGTACCAAGAAAAAGGAAAGTCTCGTAGCAAATCCAGGGCATGAAACATTGAGTGTTACCACTATGGCAAGAAGGGCCATATGAAAAAGGATTGCTACAAGCTAAAAAGAGAGCAAAAGGATAAGAAAAAGAATGCAAATTGGGGTGCAAATAAGAAGGAAGAGAGTCCAAGGGAGGACAGAGGAAAAATGAAGATTGAGGAGATTAATGTAGTCACTGATGATAGTGACAATGACATTCTCTTCATGTCTAGTCTACCAACAGACTTTCTCACCACTTCAGATGATGCATATTCCTAGGATTGGATTTTGGATTCTGGTGCTTCATTCCATGTTACTCCCCATACAAAGAGATGAAAGGAATTTCACCAGAAGTGGCAGTTCACATGATCCCTATAAGGGAAGGTGCTTGCCCTAAGGTATGTGGACCTTATCGCACAAATCCTAAATATGGCACCATGGTTTATGACGAGCTGGAAAAACTCCTAGATGCCGGATTCATCTATGAGATAGAGCACACTGATTGGGTTTCACCCATTGTCATTGTGCCTAAACGCAACAAGAAGCTCAGAATATGCGTAAACTTGAAAAATGTGAATGCCGCCACAATTAGGAATCACTACCCCCTACCCTTAACAGAAACAGTGTTGGAAAATGTGGCAGGATCCGAAATATATAGCTTCTTGGATGGCTTCAATGGCTATAACCAAGTGCGAATTGCTCCTCAAGACCAATCAAAAACAGCATTTGCTACAGAATGGGATATTTTTGCATATAGAGTCATGCCATTCGGCCTTTGTAATGCCCCAGCCACATTCCAGCGAGTCATGTTCATAGCTTTCAAGTCATTCTTGAATAAGTTTCTACAGGTGTTCTTGGATGATTTATGCATCCATTCAACCAAACAGGACCACTTCAAATGTCTGGAAGAAGTACTAATCAAATGCAGGGAGTATGGCATCTCCCTAAATCCAACAAAATGCCAATTCATGGTCAACCACGGAGTTGTTTTGGGACACATCGTCTCTCAACATGGGATTGCAACTGACATGGACAAAATCGAAATCATGATGGAATTGCCTCCTCCTACAAATTCCAAAGGTGTACAGGTCTTTATGGGACATGCCGGCTATTATAGAAGATTTATATTGCGATATGCCATGATAGCTAGACCACTTTACAAATTATTAGTGGAGTTCTTCTAGACCGAAGAGTGCGACCAAGCCTTTGAGCTTTTGAAGTGGCGCCTAATCACAGCACCCATCCTTATATCTCCCAATTGGGATATTGATTTTCATGTTCATACTGATGGATCCAAGTATGCAATTGGGAGTGTGCTTTGTCAACCGGGTGAACATAAGAAAGACTACCCCGTCTACTTCGCCAGTCGACAACTCAATGATGCAGAGATCAACTATACAACCACAGAAAGAGAAGCCCTAGCAATGGTGTATAGTGTAAAGAAATTTTGGCACTATCTACTCGCAAATGATTTTGTCTTCTACACCGACCATCAAGCATTGCTTTATCTTGTGAACCGTCCGTGTACCACCAGAAGAATAACCAGATGGCTCCTCTTGCTGCAAGAATTCAACTTCAAAATCGTGGTCCGCAAAGGTGCCCAACACTACATTGCCGATCACATATCTCGAGTCAAGACAGGAGAAGAAGCCACTCGAGTAGAAGATGACTTACCAGATGCCACACTATTTCAAATAGATGCTGTTCCAGAATGGTGTGGAGATATCATTGGGTACTTGATGGCAGGAAGACCACCCCCCGACATGAAAGCAGTAGATGCCAGAAAATTGATTCTAAAGGCTGCACCATATCAACTCATTGCAGGACAACTATACAAGATGGGCAAGGACCAGATATTAAGAAGATGTGTAATGCCTCATGAGATCCTGCCAATCCTGAGTGAAGTCCATGAAGGCATTGCAGGAGGACACTTCCAAGGGGAAGCCACAGCAAGAAAAGTTCTCCTCGCAGGCTACTAGTGGCCAACACTGTGGGCAGATGCCTATGAATATGTAAGAGGCTGTGATGTTTGCCAACGAACTATTAAACCACAACACAAAGACTTCAATCCCCTAACAACAGTTGTTGCACAACAGCCATTTGAAAAATGGGGGATTGATTATGTGGGTCCCATACATCCAGTAGTAAAAGGAACACAGGCATGCTACATCATTGTGGCCACTGATTACTTTACAAAATGGGCTGAAGCTAAAGCAGTCAGAAAGGCAGATGCCAAAAGCACAGCAAGATTCTTGTACGAACATGTGATCACCCGATTCGGATGCCCCATTGAAATTGTGTCGGATAGAGGTACACATTTTGTCAATGAGGTAATCCAAGAACTCTTGTCTGGCTTCATGGTCATTCATAGAAAAAGCACACCCTACTACCCCCAAGGGAATGGACTAGCAGAATCCACAAACAAAATCATATGCAATATCCTCACCAAGGTAGTAGAACCACAGCGTTCTGATTGGGCAGAGAAACTGAATGCAGCCTTATGGGCATACAGAACCACATTCAAGGTCAGTACAGGGAACACACCTTTTCAATTGGTGTACGGCCTTGAAGCCGTGGTCCCACTCGAATTTGTAATACCAAGTCTGTGCATCACAATACAGGAACGCATGGGTGATCATGAGTCCTTAAAAGAAAGGCTCTGTCAGTTGGAAAAGCATACAGAGACAAGACTAGTCGCTTATCATGCCATGACAATAGAAAAACGTCGAAGAAAGGCATGGTTTGACAGGAATCTGAAAGCTAAAGACATCAAGGAAGGCGACTTAGTCCTATTATACAATGCCAAAGTACACAAGGGAAAACTGAAGTATCTAGGTCAAGGACCCTACCGAGTACGAAAGATGAATCCCATTGGAGCTGTGCTACTTGAAACACTAGATGGAGTCCAATTTAACACAACAATAAACGGGAGCCGACTGAAGCGCTACTACATCAACACACGAGCCATCCCCGACAAAAATAAAGATTTGGGAAACCAAGTCTTCCTTAGTTAGGATTAGATTGTATCACGAGCACTCACTTGCATATGTATGTCTTCGCACATATAGGTAGCCTCAATCGATTTTACCTAGAGCTCAGAAGCGATGATGAGTTCTAGCTGCCCTATGAAAATCCCAGCAAAAAAGCATATAGTTAGTCCCTACTTAGCTACTAGGTCACGTGTACTCACACGCTTTCGCTTAGACACATAGATGATTGCATGAATAATTGTACCCCACACTTTCATTCCACACTCTCAAAGAATGTATAACAAAAAAAAAAAAAAAAAAAAAAGGATCTCTCTCCCACACACACACAGAAAGGTCATACAGGCATGCCAATCAATGTAATGATCAATGGTACACTACATGTACATGGATGCAGGTTCAAAAAAGATGCCGCCACTAAAGAGGATGCGCAGAAAGAGCCCACTGCCTCAACCATGGGACCCCCTCCAGAGTTCGCAGCCATCTACATCCTCTCAACCATGGAGACCACAGGCATTCGTGGTCCAAAGCGATAGCTCCGAAGAAGATTCAGTGCATGTCCAAGCAGAACAAATGCCACCCCAGTCACAGCCGGCCTACACAACCGTTAACAAGGCCCAATCATTGGAACTTGTCTAGCCACCCACATCGACTTATGCCCTTTCCCAGGAAGCAACATCTTACTTAGAGCAATTGGGTCTAGGTAATTTGCATGAGAGCCTCAAATCCTTGGAGGACAGTCCTATCATGACCACCTACATCAAGGACTTTCTCCACTCTTACTACTCCAGCAATGCAACGGACGGCAAGTACGGTACAATCACTATACAGCAGAGCCCACTGAACATTATCCTCGACAGTACAGTCATTCAAAGGGCTTTCTCTCTGCCAAAACAAGGTGGCGAATACCCTAAACGGTCTGCTGATGCAAATTTTATCGAAGTACAGTCTCTCCTCACCAAGGGTACCCTGATCCATAGAGATGGCATCTTGCTTCACACAATCCTTGACCCTCGCCTCAAGGAAGCAGCACAATTTCTATCCACCATCCTGGGAATAAAGAACGGCAAGGAACGCTCCCTTCCACTCTGCACATTTGTTTTGCTGAGTAGGAAGCTCAAACAAGACTGGGTCCAACACTTCGTCATTTTCTTTACCAAAAAACTCGATGGTTCTTCAGGCCAGAAATGTAAAATTCCACACTTATTGGCTATAATCATCAAAAAAGAACTACAAGAAAGAGAAATGACTCTGCCCCAGTCTCCAAAGCCAATTGAGGAGTTGGACATACCCTTCTCACCAGTATGGGAGCCATCATCAACTACTCCAGCTATCACATTGATAAGTACAGATGCCTTAACAAAAGTTCCTATTCTGGAAAGTAGGATTGCAGAATTGCCCCAGGAAATGCTTCAGCTCGGTGCACAACTGCAACCACTAAGTCTCCACCAACAGCACCAACCCGAGCTCGAGACAAGGTTGGCACCTGAACCTGAGGAACGAACAGCACCAGAGCTTGAGACCACATCAGCACTCGAATCGCCCATCGACGCCATGCCAGTCGATGAGCCCCAAGGAGAGCTCGTGCCAGATCAACAGTATGACTATTGTCCACAAGGGAGTGAAATGCCATTGGAACAACCTCCCCCAAGTACTACAGAATCCTCGGGATGGCTACATGGGCACCACTTGTATCAGTAATATCGCCAGACCTCATCACCATCTGTCATTCTCCAACATCGAGCTAGCCAAATGATCCAAATGTCAGAACTCTTCACTAGCTTGGCTAAGGAAGCATATGCAAGAGAATTGGAAAGGCAGACGGCATCAGAAATCGAAGACCAATTCTAGGCAATCGCCATAGAGGTCAAGGCACTTCGGGCATAGATAGATGAGAGGAGGTAGAAGAAGTGCGCATGAACCAGGCTCTCCAAGCTCAAGAGAAGGCCGTAAGGGATGTGACCTCCAACCTCCACCAAAGTCAAACACAGCTGACTGCGGCAGTAGAAGCAATGGCAATCCTACAGACCTCCTATAACTCCCTGACAACTGCACATGTGCAACAAACAGAGGAAGTGGCACAAGCTCGACTCACTCTCATTCACAAAGAAGAAGAGCTCCAGGATTGCAAGGACAAGCTTGAAGACATGCAACAATCTTTGGCAGTACGTGCCTTTAGCATTGATGAGCTTACAAGGGAATGCCGACTCTTAAAAGACCAACTGGCTACTGTTCAAGAGGCCAGCACTTCACAAGCCCAGTTCTTGGACCAATGGTCCAATACCATTGAAGACATTCCTCAACAGGCAAAGGTCAATTTGCAAATGAAAAAGCTTAAAGAGGCATACACAACCATCTACCATCAGTACAAAGAAAAGATGAATGAGATGCACTCCCAAAAAATAGCCATCTCCAAGCTTGAACTCCAATTGCTAGTGCACAACAATGAGGCATTGGAAGACAACACCAATGATGGCCCACTACAATGCACAACCGTGGTGTATGAAGAGCTTGTGGCTGCTCTACAAATGGAAGATCACCTCCACGCACGCGTGCTTATCCAATGGAAGCAACTCCAACTCAGGATCATATCTGCTCATCCAACAATCAACTGGAAACGATCCATCGGGATTAAAACCCTGCGCATAATTTGCCAAGACTTGTCTGAAGATGAGAAGAATATCTTCTGTGTGTCTACACATGCCGGGTTTATAACACTCAAGACGGATGCTTTCATTGCATATGTCTGCCTCATGGGTAGTCCTCCCCTCAGGGTTATTGCAGGTTTGTTGCCATTGCTACAAAGGCCATCCCTACTATTTGCACGGCACGACATAACCGACATCCAACCCATGTAGCTGATCATCCCATCGCACCAGCAAAAAGAAGTGTCGGAAGATGACAAGGCCTATCTCACATCCAACTTTCCATATCTAACCACTCTTTCTGCCAACATCATAACCTCACTTCCCCTTGCTGCTACCACTGTCTTAACCTTCCTCGAGCTCCATCCTAACATCTATTCCCTCCATCGTCTCTTTGCTCATGCCTCTCACCATTTTCAACTTACCCAACAGTCACAAACTTATGAGCCCCTCACACCTAGCTTTTTCCCCTCCCTTGCTAATCCTACCCTTGAGGATTACCAAGCTGCTCAAACCATTTGCCCATTTCTTCCCCCCCTCCCCTCTGCTCCCCCTTTGGCCACTATCACTCAGCCATATTTCTCCCCCATGTCCCCTGATTCTCTCCCGACCCCGTCATCACCTCCGACACTTCTGGTGCTTCCATCAACAGAAAATGATGCAGTATTTGATTTTGAATATCAGGATCCAGATAATCCAATTCATACACCCATGCCAAGTTCCAATGATGGGTATGATTTTGATGAGATACCACTTCCCAGTAACCCCATCAAGGAATTTTGGAGCAAATATCCTGATATGAAAACTCGCGGTGGATGGACCCTGGGTAACTTTCCTACCAATCTTCGTCAGCATCAAATAAGTGAAGGTTGGATTAGCAAATTGGATCCACAACCTGATTGGCGCCGTCCCAAGCTCTTTGATGTAATCTTCTTAAAGGAGTACTTACGGGCACCTCCATGTCTCAGAACCCATCCCAAGTTCTATGCAGTTCCACGGTGTAAAAAATGGGAAGCCAACATACACACTTTGGCTGAAGATTGAGTCATTAATTGGCCAATGATCGAACCCTACTCTGGTGTAGAATGGAATATCCATGGCACCATGATCCGAGCACTTCAGTAGCATGAACAAACAATGCGCGGCAACATTGATCACTTCCTTCGCCAAAGTGCCATATTCTGCAAAACATTAGCATTAATTCTGGAGGTCCCATGTTACCTTGATTCCCATTTGCCTCCACTCAGCTTTAATCCCAATGAACGGATTGATGCTCACATTACAAGCCGACTATATCAAAGAGTGATCTTCTTGGAGGCACGCCACATATCTCTGTTCGAGCAAAAGGCTACCTGGAAACTGCACAAAAATTGTATGGTGCTAAGGCTCTACAGCAGGATGGACTGGCACGACACAAGTTCCACAGCCACTGGACTAAAAACATGGCAACCCAGGTACGTGATTGCAATAAGCCATAACCCGAGGACGGGTAATAAAATGGATCCGGGAGTATGTTGACTCTGTGCCAACATGAACTTATGAAGAAAGAGAAGGTGTAACAACTTTGTGTTACAACTTTGAGACACAACTTTGTGTTACGACTTTGTGTAACAACTTTGTGTTACGAGTTTGTCTACATGAAGAGAGAGAATGTGTTACGACTTTATGACACAACTTTGTGTTACAACTTTGTGTAACAACTTTGTGTTACAACTTCTACATGAAGAGAGAGAATGTGTTACGACTTTGTGACACAACTTTGTGTTACAACTTTGTGATACAACTTTGTGTTACAACTTTGTGATACAACTTTGTGTTACAACTTTGTGATACAACTTTGTGTTACAACTTTGTGATACGACTTTGTGTTACATGCAGAGAGAGAAGCTCTCCAACTTGTATAAATACCCCATAATGGAATGAAGCCCACACTCTTGGGGCATTGTGTTGAGTCTACATTGGCATTCCAAGCATTTGTCTCAAGCATCCATGCTTCCTTGCACTACACGTCCAAAAGCATGTCCTAACCTTGCAACCCTTCTCCCCTCTCCTGCAACCCTGCAACCCACCCTCTCCCTCTCCTCCTCCCTCCTCCTTCCTCCTCCTCCTCCTCCCCCTCCTCCTCTCTCCTCCCCCTCCCTCCTCCTCTTCCCTCCTCCCCCTCCTCCTCTCTCCTCTTTCACCCATGCTCTTACACCTTCTTCCTCTCCCACTCCTATGCTTTCCTAAAACCCTTAAACTCCATGATCTACGAGGGAGACGAGTTCTCCAACATGTATTCTACTCTGAACCTTGAATCCTCCTTCTAAACCTTGGAACCTCCTTCTAAACCCTGGAACTCTTTCTAAACCCTGGAACGCTTTCTGAACCCTGAAACCTCCTTCTGAACCCTGGAACTTCTCCTAAACCCTTAAACCTCCTTCTGAACCCTTAAACTCCTTCTAAACCCTACAACCCCCAATGAAGGCGAAAGCCTTCATTACCCCAACAACGATGGTTTACGTGCCTTTTACACATGCTTGCACTTTGTTTGCTTACCACACTTAAGCCTACGTCTCTCACCGGAACACGACTCGAGGTCCTAAGCTACACATATACTACAACAACAATCCCAATATATTTGTAGGTGACAAAAAGCCTCGGAACCCTGCAACATAGAATACCCAGCTCTTCCTACCAAAGAAGTAGGAAAGAGCCAACACAACAATACTCAAACTGTTGACTAGGTAGATTCTTTGTCAACATATCTACAGGGTTATCATCTGTATGAACCTTGACAAGCTCTATGCACTTGTCCTCAAGTACCTCCCTGATAAAATTGTACCTGACCTCAATGTGTTTGTTCTTTCCATGAAAGACCGGATTCCATTGCTAGCTAAATATAGCACTCATGGAATCACTATGCAATGTCGGTACTCCTGTATGAATCCCCAAATCTCTCACTAGCCGATCAAGCCATATAGGCTCCTTGCAACCCTCTATGGCTGCAACATACTCAGCCTCTGTGGTTAAAAAAGTAATGCACTTCTATGCATGAGACATCCATGACACTACACCACTTACAAAGGTGAACGCATAACTAGAAGTGGATCTCCTACTATCCACATGCCTTGCATAGTCGGAATCTATGTACCCAAATACACACATCTCTCCTCTACCAAAGCAGATACACACCTCCTTGGTACCCTTCATGTACCTCATGATGTACTTAACTGCCTCTTAATACCTCTTTCCATGATTAGCCATATACTGGCTAACAACTCCCATTGCAAATGCAATGTCCGGTCTAGTAGCTATCATAGAATACATAAGACTCCCAACTGCTGATGCATATGGAACCTTGGCCATCATGGCCCTCTCCTCATCTGCTGATTTGAGACTATCTGCCTAACTCAATTTCACATATGGAGGCAATGGAGTACTTGCTGCCTTCCTCCCCTCCATATTGAAATGCTGGAACACTTTTGTAACATACTCCTTCTATGAAAGCCAAAGGAGTTTCCTACTCTGGTCACGCATGATGTGCATACCAAGAATGACCTGCAAGTCCCAAATCTTTCATGTCAAAGGCCTCATGCAACTTAGCCTTCTATGCATCAAGCTCATAAGTGTTCCAGCTAGCCAATAACATATCATCCACATAAAGTGCCAGGAGTATCAGGCTATTATCCTGAGCCCTTTTAGTATAGAGGCAGTGATCAATCACAATTCTTCTAAAACCCTGGGACCAAATGAAAGCATCAAACTTGTGATACCATTCTCTAGGCGCTTGCTTAAGGCCATAGAGACTCTTTTTCAGCTTGCAAACCAAATGCTCTTTGCCCTTTTTTTCAAAGCCTTCTAGTTGTATCGTGTAAATTTTCTCATGCAAATCCCCATGCAAGAAAGCTGTCTTGACATCCATTTGCATAAGCTCCATATCCTCTATTGCCACAAGTCCAAATACACATCTAAGTGTGGTCATCTTCACAACCAAAGAGAATATCTCATCAAAGTCCACACCCTTCTTTTGCTTTAGTCATTTAGCAACCAAACAGGCCTTGTACTTAGGCACATCATCACCTGTGACCTTCATCTTGTAGACCCATTTACATGACAATGCTTTCTTTCCATGTGGCAAAGAAACCAAGTGCCAAGTCTTATTCATTTTGAGTGAACTCATCTCTGATTGGTAGCATACTCCCACTTGCACGGACCCTCGCACATAATAGCCTCTCTATAGCAAGAAGGCTCCCCGCAATCAGTAAGCATCACATAGTCTACCCCTGGAACAAATCTCTCAGGCAGTCTAGACACTCTATATGTTCTTCTCAAGGAAATTTCAGCTTGCTGTCCCGCCTGCATATCATCCACATTTGGCTCATCATTGCCACCAATAGATTATCCATCATCTGCCCTTGATTGTGTACCTGTGGGAGTACCTAGTGGCACCGTTTCCTGGACATTTGGTGCATGGACAGCTTGCTTTCTATCAAGATATGCAGGTGGATTCACATCCTAGAGAGTGATTCTCCTCGTTTCAACATCCCTCATGGGTGTCTTATGCATCTTCTTCTCATTGAAGACCACATCATGGCTTCATATGATTTTCTTTGCTTCTGGATCCTAGAGACAATAGCCCATCTCTCCACTTTCATCATAACCCAGAAAGATGCATTTCCTAGACTTAGGATCTAGCTTCTTTCGAAGTTCTTTTGGCACACGTGCATATGCCTCACACCCAAATATATGCAAATGAGAGTCAGAGGGCTTCTTGCCACTCCATGCCTCTTCAGGAACACCACCATCCAAACTCCTGCTAGGTGATCTATTGATCACATGCACTGCAGTCTTCATTCCCTCAGCCCAAAAACCACCAGAAAGACTTGCATTGGAAAGCATACATTGCAACATTTCCTGAATGGTGAGGTTCATCTATTCTGCAACTGGATTTTGCTCTGAAGTATGAGGGGACATGAGCTCCCTCTTACTCCCACGTGTATCATAGAAATGCTAAAAGTCATGAGAGATATACTCTCCACCATTATCAATCTATAGGTATTTAAGCATTCTACCTAACTAATTTTTAGCGAAGGCTAACCATTTTTTAAATGCCTAGAACACATGGCTATTTTGAGCTATAGCATAAGCCCACACTTTCCTAGTTGCATCATCAATGCATGTCACATAGTATTCAGCCCCGTCTAATGACCGTGTAGGCATGGGACCACATACGTCTGAATGCACCAAATCAAACCTTTCGAGCTCTTTCTTTCCCCTTCTTTTATGGGCTGATTTATTCTGCTTCCCATAGAGACAGTGCTCACAAAATTCAAAATCAGAAAACTCAAATGTGGTACATAACCCAAATAGCATAAGAGTTTCATTCCATTCTATCTCATGTGCCCCAACCTACAATGCCACAAAGAAGTACTTGGTTGCTTGGTTATTGCAACAACATGATCAGACACCCTTGATACATGTAAGGGATACAAAGTCCCACACTTTGCACCCCTGGCCAAAACCATAGAGCCCTTCTAAAATTTCCAACTCTAAAAGCCAAAAGTGATCTGAAAACCAACATCATCTAGCTGACCCACTAGAATAAGACTCTTGGTCAACTTGAGCAGATGTCTCACATTTTTCGAAACAAATGCAGACCCATTTTCATAAGAAAACTTTATCACCTGCTCCGACCATGCTAGGCAGTCACGGTATTCCATTAGGAGGTCTTTGAGTTTGATTTCATCTTCTTGACGGAGCTGTTTCCCAATGAAAACTAATTTTTCTTCCTCCCCTTCAAGGGCGAGGTTTATTGTGCGTGTTTTTGCTGGTCCCTCATAGATTGGAGTTTCTCCAATGCTATCGGTTTCTTGAACTTCAGATTCTGTGATTGGTCTTGGCATTGCTATTGGTGCACTGCCACTTGTATAATTCTTAAAGTATTCCGGCACTTCTCGAAGATCGGCCTCTGATGGGGTTGAACTAGCCTGACATGTGTCATGAGTACTGGGTGGCATAGTTGCATTTAGTAATTTGTTAGGCTCTTCTTTCCTTTCTTTTTCTGAAGTCTCTTGATCGAGCTTCATCCGCACATGTGGCTTATATTTCCGAAACTTCTTACGTTGGGAACTGTGGGGTAACTTTTCCACTGGTAAGATGTGTCCAAGTAAGGGTTCATGTGCTGCACATACTCCTTCCAGCCCCTCAGGGGACCATTCAAGAGGTGGTGGTTTTGATTTTGTGGGAACTGCCTTTGCAAGGTACAATTCGACAATCCTTGTTTGGACTCGTTCGAATTCATTGAAGTGCTCGGCCTTGGCTTTTCTGCGATTTCCTCCGGCAGCTTTCTTGCGGGATCTTCTACTGTTATGCAACTGTGGAGGTTCAACTTTTGGGAGTTCAACTGCCATTAGGGCATGCAGAATGGCTAGGTCATTATCAAAGATTTGATCTTCAATTTCAGCATTCGCAGCCTCTGTTTCAAGGTCCCAAGGAAAATCTGAGTCATCATTGGTATGGGTACCTTCTTCAGGTTCATTATCCCATTCGAGGTCTGCCATAAAGAATGGCAACTCTAGATCGATTTGTGTTTCATGTGTCGGTGGAGGATCGACCTGTAGTGCGTTAACATCTATCTGTGAGAAGATGGGGTCTAATGAATGGCAGTTGTCGATGGTTGCCAATGTTTGTATCCAGTTATTGACATTGCTTTGTGAGTCACCTGCTATGGCATGCTGTTGCAAGGGATCTGATTTGCTCGAGATTGTCGTGGAAGATGTGTCATCCAATGCTCTAGGAACAATTGGTTTAATAACTCCTGTCCCCACATTCACCCTGACTGCAGTGTCTCGATTCTGGATTGTCAATCTATCCGTTCCCCAGTCATGGAGGACTGATGCTTCCCATAACCAAGGACGTCCCAGTAAGATTTTATAGGATTTTTTGGGGAGATCCAAGATTGTGAATTGAAGGGAAAAGCGGACTCCTGCGATCTTTGTGGACACGCCATTCACTATTCCCAAGGGTTTAGCCCGTGAATCATCGGCAAGGCGTATGTTGAAATTAGCCTTTTGCATTGGTGGGAGACCCCATTCTTCGTAGAGCTCCTTTGATAGGACATTGACACCTGCTCCACCATCCACTATGGCTTGGATTTCATTATATGCCTTGTGGATCAAAGGCACAATGATGTTGCACATGTCATCTCTCTCACCCATCCGCACAGGGATATCTTCAATGTCGTTCATAGGTGGAGGGGGATTTGCGAGTTCAATCCATGCTTTGAAACTCTCCCAGAGATTGGGACAATTCCGTAAGAGGATTCCGATGGGAATTGACACAGGGCAACTCAGGATGCTAGAGAGTGCAGCTCCTTCAAGTTGACGTGGCGGAACATTCTGTTGTGGAGTCTGTTGTTGGAACAAAGGCTCGAGTACAGTATCAATACTTTGTGGGGCCAAGTCATGGAGTGGGTCTTGAGCTTGTTTCTGAGCCTCAAATTGAGCTTGTTCATTTTGGACCCATTGCTGAAGTGCCTGAAAACAAGCCTTCTCCACCTCTGCATTCGGGAATGGAGCTTCTTTTATTCGAGGCTCGGGAGTTGATGTGGATGAACTCGCCTGCTCATTGCTTGGCGGAGGTGGAGGCACTTGTGCTTTCTTTCTCAGAAGTCGCTTCGGTTGGATTGGAATGATAGGGTCCTTCGTGGCCGCTTTCTGTTGGCGTGTGTTGGCTCTTTCCTACCGCTTTCGTAGGAAGAGCTGGGTATTCTATGTTGCAGGGTTCCGAGGCTTTTTGTCACCTACAGATATATTGGAATTGTCGTTGTAGTATATATGTAGCTTAGGACCTCGAGTCGTGTTCCGGTGAGAGACGTAGGCTTAAGTGTGGTGAGTAAACATAATGCAAGCATGTGTAAAAGGTACGTAAACCATTGTTGTTGGGGTAATGAAGGCTTCCGCCTTCATTGGGGGCTGTAGGGTTTTGGAGGAGTGTAAGGGTTCAGAAGGAGGTTCCAGGGTTTAGAAAGAGTTCAGGGTTAGAAAGAGTTCCAGGGTTCAGAAGGAGGTTCCAAGGTTTAGAAGGAGTTCAGGGTTAGGAGGAGGATCCAAGGTTCAGAGTAAAGTACATGGTGGAGAACTCGTCTCCCTCGTAGATCATTGAGTTTAAGGGTTTAGGAAAGCATAGGAGTGGGAGAGGAAGAAGGTGTAAGAGCATAGGTGAAGTAAGAGAGAGAGGAGGAAGGAGGAGGAGGGAAGAGGAGGAGGGAGAGGGAGGAGAGAGGAGGAGGAGGAGGAGGGAGGAGGAGGAGGAGGAGGAGGAGGGAGGAGGAGGGAGGAGGAGGAGGGAGGAGGGAGGAGGAGAGGGAGAGGATGGGTTGCAGGGTTGGAGGAGAGGGGAGAAGGGTTGCAAGGTTAGGACATGCTTTTGGACGTGCAGTGCAAGGAAGCATGGACACTTGAGACAAATGCTTGGAATACCAATGTAGACTCAACACAATGTCCCAAGAGTGTGGGCTTCATTCCATTATGGGGTATTTATACAAGTTGGAGAGCTTCTCTCTCTGCATGTAACACAAAGTCGTTACACAAAGTTGTTACACAAAGTTGTAACACAAAGTTGTAACACAAAGTTGTGTCACAAAGTTGTATCACAAAGTCGTAACACATTCTCTCTCTTCATGTAGACAAACTCGTAACACAAAGTTGTTACACAAAGTCGTAACATAAAGTTGTGTCTAGAAGTTGTAACACAAAGTTGTAACACAAAGTTGTATCACAAAGTTGTATCACCTTCTCTTTCTTCATAAGTTCATGTTGGCACAGAGTCAACATACTCCCGGATCCATTTTATTACCCGTCCTTGGGTTATGGCTTATTTTGATTTCAGAGTTGGGATGCCATGTGTGTAATTCAGTGGCTATTTAGCTTGTGGTATGCGAGTCGTTCCTGCTGTAATTCTTTTGCATCACACAATTTGTAGTCAATAGTCAAGAAACTTATCTCTTCTTAAGGAGGGGTAGATGACTATGAATGTCAGAGGGGATCTCGTTGCTGAGGTTGCGGACGCTGCCATCGAATCTTCTGGGAAAGAGGTTTAGCGGGGGTCTCGTTGTGGAGGATTGGTATAAAAGGATGTTGGTCAAGAAGCTTATCTCCACTTGAGGAGGGGTAGATGACTATGAATGTCAGAGGGGATCTCGTTGCTGAGGTTGCGGACGCTGCCGTCGAATCTTCTTGGGAAGAGGTTTGGCGGGGGTCTCGTTGTGGAGGCTGTCATTTCTTGCTATCTTGCATACATGTTGGATGCGATTGCACCAGTAGCATTGAGCTTGTAGATAATTAGTATGCAAGTTTGATATTTTTTGCATATAGGAGACGGCTGTGATGTTTGGCGGGGGTCTCGTTGCGGAGGCTGCAGACTTTGTTGCCAATTCATCTTGAGTTTTGGCATAGCTTTGTGTACTGCGTGTGAATTCATTGCATGCTTTGAGAGTATGGAATGAAACTGTGTGATACTATTTTTTATGCAATCTATTATGTGCCTATGCAAAATCATGTGAGTGCATGTGATGTGTCTAACTATATGCTTATTTGTGGGATTTGATAGGGAAACTAAGACGCAAACATCCCTAACGTGCAAAAAACGTGCATATGCAGTGAGTGTGCGTGTAACAATCTAGTGCAAACTATATGTGCAAAAACGTGCATATGCGAGTGAGTGCTTGTGATACAATCTAATCCTAACTAAGCAAGACTTGGTTTCCCAAATCTTTGTTTTTGTCGGGGATGGCTCGCGTGTTGATGTAGTAGCGCTTCAGTCGGCTCCCGTTTATTGTTGTGTTGAATTGGACTCCATCAAGTGTTTCAAGTAGCACAGCTCCAATGGGATTCATCTTGCGTACTCGGTAGGGTCCTTGACCTAGATATTTCAGTTTTCCCTTGTGTACTTTGGCATTGTATAACAGGACTAAGTCGCCTTCCTTGATGTCTTTAGCTTTCAGATTCCTGTCAAACCATGCCTTTCTTCGACGTTTTTCTGTTGTCATGGCATGATAAGCGACTAGTCTTGTCTCTGTATGCTTTTCCAACTGACAGAGCCTTTCTTTCAAGGACTCATGATCACCCATGCGTTCTTGTATTGCGATGCGCAGACTTGGTATTACAAATTCGAGTGGGACCACGGCTTCAAGACCGTACACCAATTGAAAAGGTGTGTTCCCTGTACTGACCTTGAATGTGGTTCTGTATGCCCATAAGGCTGCATTCAGTTTCTCTGCCCAATCAGAACGCTGCGGTTCTACTACCTTGGTGAGGATATTGCATATGATTTTGTTTGTGGATTCTGCTAATCCATTCCCTTGGGGGTAGTAGGGTGTGCTTTTTCTATGAATGACCATGAAGCCAGACAAGAGTTCTTGGATTACCTCATTGACAAAATGTGTGCCTCTATCCGACACAATTTCAAGGGGGCATCCGAATCGGGTGATCACATGTTCGTACAAGAATCTTGCTGTGCTTTTGGCATCTGCCTTTCTGACTGCCTTAGCTTCAGCCCATTTTGTAAAGTAATTAGTGGCCACAATGATGTAGCGTGCATGTGTTCCTTTTGCTGCTGGATGTATGGGACCCACATAATCAATCCCCCATTTTTCAAATGGCTGTTGTGCAACAATTGTTGTTAGGGGATTGAAGTCTTTGTGTTGTGGTTTAATAGTTCGTTGGCATACATCACAGCCTTTTACATATTCATAGGCATCTGCCCACAGTGTTGGCCACCAGTAGCCTACGAGGAGAACTTTTCTTGCTGTGGCTTCCCCTTGGAAGTGTCCTCCTGCAATGCCTTCATGAACTTCACTCAGGATTGGCAGGATCTCATGAGGCATTACACATCTTCTTAATATCTGGTCCTTGCCCATCTTGTATAGTTGTCCTGCAATGAGTTGATATGGTGCAGCCTTTAGAATCAATTTTCTGGCATCTACTGCTTTCATGTCAGGGGGTGGTCTTCCTGCCATCAAGTACCCAATAATATCTCCACACCATTCTGGAACAGCATCTATTTGAAATAGTGTGGCATCTGGTAAGTCATCTTCTACTCCAGTGGCTTCTTCTCCTGTCTTTACTCGAGACATGTGATCGGCAATGTAGTGTTGGGCACCTTTGCGGACCACAATTTTGAAGTTGAATTCTTGCAGCAAGAGGAGCCATCTGGTTATTCTTCCTGTGGTACACGGACGGTTCACAAGATAAAGCAATGCTTGATGGTCGGTGTAGAAGACAAAATCATTTGCGAGTAGATAGTGCCGAAATTTCTTTACACTGTACACCATTGCTAGGGCTTCTCTTTCTGTGGTTGTATAGTTGATCTCTGCATCATTGAGTTGTCGACTAGCGAAGTAGACTGGGTAGTCTTTCTTATGTTCACCAGGTTGACAAAGCACACTCCCAATTGCATACTTGGATCCATCAGTATGAACATGAAAATCAATATCCCAATTGGGAGATAGAAGGATGGGTGCTGTGATTAGGCGCCACTTTAAAAGCTCAAAGGCTTGGTCGCACTCTTCGGTCCATAAGAACTCCACTAATAACTTGTAAAGTGGTCTAGCTATCATGGCATACCGCAATATAAATCTTCTATAATAGCCGGCATGTCCCATAAAGACCTGTACACCTTTGGAATTTGTAGGAGGAGGCAATTCCATGATGATTTTGATTTTGTCCATGTCAGTTGCAATCCCATGTTGAGAGACGATGTGTCCTAAAACAACTCCGTGGGTGACCATGAACTGGCATTTTGTTGGATTTAGGGAGATGCCATACTCCCTGCATTTGATTAGTACTTCTTCCAGACATTTGAAGTGGTCCTGTTTGGTTGAATGGATGCACAAATCATCCAAGAACACCTGTAAAAACTTATTCAAGAATGACTTGAAAGCTGTGAACATGACTCGCTGGAATGTGGCCGGGGCATTACAAAGGCCGAATGGCATGACTCTATATGCAAAAATACCCCACTCTGTAGCAAATGCTGTTTTTGATTGGTCTTGAGGAGCAATTTGTACCTGGTTATAGCCACTGAAGCCATCCAAGAAGCTATAGATTTCGGATCCTGCCACCTTTTCCAACACTGTTTCTGTTAAGGGAAGGGGGTAGTGATCCCTAATTGTGGCGGCATTCACATTTTTCAAGTTTACGCATATTCTGAGCTTCTTGTTGCGTTTAGGAACAATGACAATGGGTGAAACCCAATCAGTGTGCTCTATCTCGTAGATGAATCCGGCATCTAGGAGTTTTTCCAGCTCATCATAAACCATGGTGCCATATTTAGGATTTGTGCGATAAGGTCCACATACCTTAGGGCGAGCACCTTCCCTTATAGGGATCGTGTGAACTGCCACTTCTGGTGAAATTCCTTTCATCTCTTTGTATGACCATGCTAGGCAGTCACGGTATTCCATTAGGAGGTCTTTGAGTTTGATTTCATCTTCTTGACGGAGCTGTTTCCCAATGAAAACCAACTTTTCTTCCTCCCCTTCAAGGGCGAGGTTTATTGTGCGTGTTTTTGCCGGTCCCTCATAGATTGGAGTTTCTCCAATGCTAGCGGTTTCTTGAACTTCAGATTCCCTGATTGGTCTTGGCATTGCTATTGGTGCACTTCCACTTGTATAATTCTTAAAGTATTCCGGCACTTCTCGAAGATCGGCCTCTGATGGGGTTGAACGAGCCTGAGATGTGTCATGAGTACTGGGTGGCATAGTTGCATTTAGTAATTTGTTAGGCTCTTCTTTCCTTTCTTTTTCTGAAGTCTCTTGATCGAGCTTCATCCGCACATGTGGCTTATATTTCCGAAACTTCTTACGTTGGGAACTGTGGGGTAACTTTTCCACTGGCAAGGTGTTTCCAAGTAAGGGTTCATGTGCTGCACATACTCCTTCCAGTCCTTCAGGGGACCATTCAAGAGGTGGTGGTTTTGACTTTGAGGGGGCTGCCTTTGCAAGATACAATTCCACAATCCGTGTTTGGACTCGTTCGAATTCATTGAAGTGCTCGGCCTTGGCTCTTCTGCGATTTCCTCCTGTAGCTTTCTTGCGGGATCGTCTGCTGTTATGCAACTGTGGAGGTTCAACTTTTGGGAGCTCAACTGCCATTAGGGCATGGAGAATGGCTAGGTCATTATCAAAGATTTGATCTTCAATTTCAGCATTCGCAGCCTCTGTTTCAAGGTCCCAAGGAAAATCTGAATCATCATTGGTATGGGTACCTTCTTCAGGTTCATTATCCCATTCGAGGTCAGCCATAAAGAATGGCATCTCTAGATCGATTGGTTCTTCATGTGTCGGTGGAGGATCGACCTGTAGTGCGTTAACATCTATCTGTGAGAAGATGGGGTCTAATGAATGGCAGTTGTCGATGGTTGCCAATGTTTGTATCCAGTTATTGACATTGCTTAGTGAGTCACCTGCTATGGCATGCTGTCGCAAGGGAGCTGATTTGCTCGAGAGTGTCGTGGAAGATGTGTCATCCAATGCTCTAGGAACAATTGGTTTAATAGCTCCTGTCTCCACATTCACCCTGACTGCAGTGTCTCGATTCTGGATTGTCAATCTATTAGTTCCCCAGTCATGGAGGACTGATGCTTCCCGTAACCAAGGACGTCCCAGTAAGATTTGATAGGATTTTTTGGGGAGATCCAAGATTGTGAATTGAAGGGAAAAGCGGACTCCTGCGATCTTTGTGGACACACCATTCACTATTCCCAAGGGTTTAGCCCGTGAATCATCGGCAAGGCGTATGTTGAAATTAGCCTTTTGCATTGGTGGGAGACCCCATTCTTCGTAAAGCTCCTTTGATAGGACATTGACACCTGCGCCACCATCCACTATGGCTTGGATTTCATTATATGCCTTGTGGATCAAAGGCACAGTGATGTTGCGTATGTCATCTTTCTCACCCATCCGCAGGGATATCATCAATGTCGTTCATAGGTGGAGAGGGATTTGCGAGTTCAATCCATCCTTTGAAACTCTCCCAGAGATTGGGACAATTTCGTAAGAGGATTCCGATGGGAATGGACACAGGGCAACTCAGGATGCTAGAGAGTGCAGCTCCTTCAAGTTGACGGGGTGGTACATTCTGTTGTGGAGTCTGTTGTTGGAACAAAGGCTCGAGTACAGTATCAATACTTTGTGGGGCCAAGTCATGGAGTGGGTCTTGAGCTTGTTTCTGAGCCTCAAATTGAGCTTGTTCATTTTGGACCCATTGCTGAAGTGCCTGAAAACGAGCCTTCTCCACCTCTGCATTCGGGAATGGAGCTTCTTTTATTCGAGGCTCGGGAGTTGATGTGGATGAACTCGGCTGCTCATTGCTTGGCGGAGATGGAGGCGCTTGTGCTTTCTTTCTCAGAAGTCGCTTCGGTTGGATTGGAATGATAGGGTCCTTCGTGGCCTCTTTCTGTTGGCGTGTAATTACATTGATAGGTTGTGACCTTAGACTTGCCGGACCCAGACTTTGATGGTCCACCCCAATGATGCCGATGGGGACGTCAAGCTTAACCTCTGTTTGTTCTGGGACCTTATTTTTCATGGGACAATCCATACAGGCATGTCCTATGCCACAATCTCTGCAAAGTGGTTGGAAAGTAGCTAGGCTACCGCGATGAGGGCACTCTGCGATTCTATGATTTTCTCCTCAACCATAACACTTGATTGGTGCGCGAAATGTGTTGGGTCGCACTTGATTTGCATAGACTGGTATTAGACCCTCTGCACCTTCTACATAGTACACTGGGTACTCTGCTTCATACTCAAATAGCGAGTCTACTTCCTCGACTTGTAATTGATGTATTGGAACTGCCTGAGGAGCTGGATTTGCTGCTCTTGGATACGGTCGTGGATTCGGATTCCTGAGTAGTTGGGGGACTTGTGTCCGAACGGGTACAGGATTTAGTCTCGGAGCTGGGGGCGCTTGTGCAAGTGCCGGTTGCCTGTATACTGGCATGGGTGCCGCTTGGTATTGTGGTGGTCGAGGCGGATTGTTGCGCATGTTGAAGATGCAACTGGTCTCATCATGGCCGCCGACGACACAGATATGGCACCACAACCGTGGCGGTGGATTTGCTTGTGCAGTGAGCCTTGCTCTTAGGACTGGGCATTCATTTGCTGTATGATTTGCCAAGCAGTGTGGGCACCAGAAATTTTCTCGCCGTGGATATGTTTGAGTTGGCGGCTGAGACAAGTGAAGTTTTTGATCCATGGCCTGCATCATATCTTCTTTCAGCTTCAAGGTCATGGCCTCGAGGCGATCTTCATTGGATGTTTCGGCAATGTCCTTTGATTTACCTTTTTTCGAGCGCTTTTCTCGTGTATTGGACCTGGCATCATCACTGCTAGTGTCTGAATCTGTCATGCCATCTTCGATGTCAATGGCTGCCGCATGAGCAGCACTGAATGTTTCATAGCTACTTATCTTTTTCATCTCCTTGCGGATTTTCTTTCTGAGGCCTGCTATGAACCATGCCGTGAGGTGCTTTGCATCTGGGCGTGGGTCACATTTGGCGATCAATCTCTTCATCTTTCCCAGGTATGTGCGTACATCTTCCCTCCGGCCTTGTTCGATCTTGCTGAGTTGGAGAGCGGGATCATCTTGTAGCCTCTCCGTTTGGAAGCGACGTTTGAATTCGGTTTGAAGTAGGTCCCATGTGGCACATTCTTCCACAAGAAGGTCGAGGTACCATTCCGACGCCTCATCAGTTAAGGCCATTGGAAACCAAGCCACCTTAGTTTCATGGGATTGATCACCACCTGCTCGACATGCGGCATCAAAATGTTGGAGGAAGCGAGCAGGGTCTCCCCTACCATTATATTTGGGAAGTTCCAGTTTTCCCAAAGGGCGTCGGCTGTGATTGTTGTGATTTCGTCGATTGAAGAAGTTGTCAGCCTCGGCATCGAGCTCGATGTCCCCATCATGCTCAGGATGGCGTCCAGCCATGTTGGGGCGTGGAGGAGTTAAAGGAAGTTGTTGAACCTCAGGGGGGGATTCGGGGTAGAGGATTGGCGGGGGCGGTTGTTGCAGTGGAGTAAGTTGCGGATTGGGCGAGCGTTGGAGTCGAAGTCGTTGGCCGGAACGTAACTGCATGCAGATGGTGCGTGATTTGCCGAGGGTATCGCTACCCCAAGTGTGGGTGTGGAGGGAGTGCTGACGCTTTCCAAGTCTTTCTCGATGGAACGGGATTGTCGCGGAACAATGGACGGTGGGTGGAAGGCTAGGTCATTGCTGCGAGAAGGGCTCGATGTTACTTACATGGCGAGGATAGGAGTAAGGGGGCGGTCGATGGAGAGGGAGGAGTGTCTTGCGTGGGGCTCGGAAGGAGAAAGAGAATGGAGGCAAAAAGTGTGAGATGAAGAATGAGGGGGGGGTGGAGTAGGTTTTTATAGGTTTGGATTTTAGGTTTAGGGTTTAGGTTTAGGGTTTAACCCTACACTCTTCCCGAGCCATAACTCTTTATGGAGAGCTTGGTTTGCCTTTCTGTAAAAAGGTAAAATGATCGTAATTGAAAGCTCTACGCAACCGTGTCCACTACCTAGTCTAATTGTACATCATGTGGCTTTTATTTAAGAAATTAAGAAAATTTCTTAAGGTAGTACCCCAAAGTAGATGTTTGGGGTTGATATGTTTGGCTAGATTTGGAAAAATTTTTACTCTCCTTGCCCTTGAGTGGTATGTGCGTGAAAGTTTGAAGTAGTGACTTGTTTTACACCTACCTACGCATGTTTACTCGCTACTTGAGACGCTAGCCTCCCCGGCAACGGCGCCAAATGTTGGCTCTTTCCTACCGCTTTCGTAGGAAGAGCTGGGTATTCTATGTTGCAGGGTTCCGAGGCTTTTTGTCACCTACAGATATATTGGAATTGTCGTTGTAGTATATATGTAGCTTAGGACCTCGAGTCGTGTTCCGGTGAGAGACGTAGGCTTAAGTGTGGTGAGTAAACATAATGCAAGCATGTGTAAAAGGTACGTAAACCATTGTTGTTGGGGTAATGAAGGCTTCCGCCTTCATTGGGGGTTGTAGGGTTTTGGAGGAGTGTAAGGGTTCAGAAGGAGGTTCCAGGGTTTAGAAAGAGTTCAGGGTTAGAAAGAGTTCCAGGGTTCAGAAGGAGGTTCCAAGGTTTAGAAGGAGTTCAGGGTTAGGAGGAGGATCCAAGGTTCAGAGTAAAGTACATGGTGGAGAACTCGTCTCCCTCGTAGATCATTGAGTTTAAGGGTTTAGGAAAGCATAGGAGTGGGAGAGGAAGAAGGTGTAAGAGCATGGGTGAAGTAAGAGAGAGAGGAGGAAGGAGGAGGAGGGAAGAGGAGGAGGGAGAGGGAGGAGAGAGGAGGAGGAGGAGGAGGGAGGAGGAGGAGGAGGAGGAGGAGGGAGGAGGAGGGAGGAGGAGGAGGGAGGAGGGAGGAGGAGAGGGAGAGGATGGGTTGCAGGGTTGGAGGAGAGGGGAGAAGGGTTGCAAGGTTAGGACATGCTTTTGGACGTGCAGTGCAAGGAAGCATGGACACTTGAGACAAATGCTTGGAATACCAATGTAGACTCAACACAATGTCCCAAGAGTGTGGGCTTCATTCCATTATGGGGTATTTATACAAGTTGGAGAGCTTCTCTCTCTGCATGTAACACAAAGTCGTTACACAAAGTTGTTACACAAAGTTGTAACACAAAGTTGTAACACAAAGTTGTGTCACAAAGTTGTATCACAAAGTCGTAACACATTCTCTCTCTTCATGTAGACAAACTCGTAACACAAAGTTGTTACACAAAGTTGTAACATAAAGTTGTGTCTAGAAGTTGTAACACAAAGTTGTAACACAAAGTTGTATCACAAAGTTGTATCACCTTCTCTTTCTTCATAAGTTCATGTTGGCACAGAGTCAACAGCGTGTAAATACATTGATAGGTTGTGACCTTAGACTTGCCAGGGACCCAGACTTTGATGGTCCACCCCAATGATGCTGATGGGGATGTCAGGCTTAACCTCTGTTTGTTCTGAGACCTTATTTTTCATGGGACAATCCATACAGGCATGTCCTATGCCACAATCTCTGTAGAGCGGTTGGAAAGTGGCTGGGCTACCACGATGAGGGCACTCTGCGATTCTATGATTTTCTCCACAACCGTAACACTTGATTGGTGCTCGAAATGTGTTGGGTCGCACTTGATTTGCATAGACTGGTATTAGACCCTCTGCACCTTCTACATAGTACACTCGGTACTCTGCTTCATACTCAAATAGTGAGTCTACTTCTTCGGCTTGTAATTGATGTATGGGAACTGCCTGAGGAGCTGGATTTGGTGCTCTTGGATACGGTCGTGGATTCGGATTTTTGAGTAGTTGTGGGACTTGTGTCCGAACGGGAACAGGATTTAGTCTCGGAGCTGGGGGCGCTTGTGCAAGTGCCGGTTGCCTATATACTGGCATGGGTGCCACTTGGTATTGTGGTGGTCGAGGCAGATTGTTGCGCATGTTGAAGATGCAACTGGTCTCATCATGGCCGCCGATGACACAGATATGGCACCACAACCGTGGCGGTGGATTTGCTTGTGCAGTGATCCTTGCTCTTAGGACTGGGCATTCATTTGCTGTATGATTTGCCAAGCAGTGTGGGCACCAGACATTTTCTCGCCGTGGATATGTTTGAGTTGGCAGCTGAGACAAGTGAAGTTTTTGATCCATGGCCTGCATCATATCTTCTTTCAGCTTCAAGGTCATGGCCTCGAGGCGATCTTCATTGGATGTTTCGGCAATGTCCTTTGATTTTACCTTTTTTCGAGCGCTTATCTCGTGTATTTAATCTGGCATCATCACCGCTAGTGTCTGAATCTGTCATGCCATCTTCGATGTCAATGGCTGCCGCATGAGCGGCACTGAATGTTTCATAGCTACTTATCTTTTTCATATCCTTGCGGATTTTCTTTCGTAGACCTGCTATGAACCATGCCGTGAGGTACTTTGCATCTGGGCGTGGGTCACATTTGGCGATCAATCTCTTCATCTTTCCCAGGTATGTGCGTACATCTTCCCTCCGGCCTTGTTCGATCTTGCTGAGTTGGAGAGCGGGATCATCTTGTAGCCTCTCTGTTTGAAAGCGACGTTTGAATTCGGTTTGAAGTAGGTCCCATGTGGCACGTTCTTCCACAAGAAGGTCGAGGTACCATTCTGATGCCTCATCAGTTAAGGCCATTGGAAACCAAGCCGCCTTAGTTTCATTGGATTGATCACCACCTGCTCGACATGCGGCATCAAAATGCTGGAGGACGCGAGCTGGATCTCCCCTACCATTATATTTGGGAAGTTCCAGTTTTCCCAAGGGGCATTGGCCGTGATTGTTGTGATTTCGTCGATTGAAGAAGTTGTCAGCCTCAGCATCGAGCTCGATATCCCCATCATGCTCATGACGGCGTCCAGCTATGTTGGGGCAAGGAGGAGTTAAAGGAAGTTGTTGAATCTCAGGGGGGGAGTCGGGGTAGAGGATTGGCGGGGGCGGTTGTTGCAGTGGAGTTAGTTGCGGATGGGGCGAGCGTTGGAGTCGAAGTCGTTGGCCGGAACGTAACTGCATGCAGATGGTGCATGATTTGCCAAGGGTGTCGCTACCCCAAGGGCGTTGGTGGAGGTGGTGTTGTTAGGAGAGTTAGAGTGATGTTAGTTTGTGTAGGGACCGTCGTGTTAATAATGTGCCTAGGATTGTCCTACGTGTGTAGGGAAATGTGTCGGTGCAGACGAATCGTTAATCGGAGGTCACGGTGTGAAAATACGAGTGAATTAATACAAAATGAGGCCCACATGGGGGCGCGAATGAACGTGTGCTAGGGATGCCTAAGTGGTGTGCAATGGGCTAGAAAAATACCCCGTAACGTGGTGTTTCCGTGTGTGAAATCTGGGTTCAAACGGGGTTCAATTTGGGTCCCAAACGGATGAGTTTCGAGAGGTTAAAGGAGGTGTAATTTTGGCGTTGGGGGGTCCTAATTGTGGTGTGAATGGACTTTAGGTCCAACCGAGGGGTTGAAACCAATTGACTCTAGTTAGACTAACTAACCGAGATCCTTCCAGTTATTGTAACTAGGAGGTTAACTAACTGTAGTTAGTTACTAACGAAAGAGTTAGTCTAACCTAACTGAGGGTAATCTAACCGAACCTAGTCTAACTAACTGAGGGTTAACTAAACTAACCTAATTGTAGTTACTTCAAACCTAACCTACTTGAACTAATCTAATTGAGGTTAACTTAACTAACCTAGTTGGCCTAACCTAACTAACCTAACCTAACTGTAGTTAAGACTAACTAGCCTAGGGTTAACCGACCTAACCTAACCTAACCTAGGTTAACCACTAACCTAACTGTTGAGATATCAAGCTCTACCCCCGATATATCTCCTGGATGACTATCATTTATGTCACCGCCTATGTTAGTTGTACTCGTGGTGTAGTTAGACTACCACGTATGTTTTTGGTTTGGGTTCACATATGAACCACGTATTCTAGGGTTTGACATATAGGGTATTTCCCTCTTCTATTGTAATTGTTGTTGTGTGCAAAAGTGAAGATAGGCTTCACCCTCCAACCTTGTGTCCTCTCTCTTTTGTGTGTTGTGAAGAAAGCTGCACTTGAGTCTCCTATCTCTCTCCCTTATTCTTTACATGGTATCAGAGCCTTGTTCGTGGTAAGGAGCTCAAGAAAGCAAGCCAAGTTTGTGGTGTCCTAGTAAGAGGACCAGTGTTGCTTTCCTATTTCGAGTTTGGGAGCAAATCTCTGCAGGTAGCACAGCCAGAAGTGCAGGAGTGCACTGTTTCAGTTTGAGAGGCCCTTCGCGATGTGGCGAGAGCGCAGTATATGTTGCGGGAGAGGGCAAAGCCTTTGGTGACTTTATTTTTCTGATTTGAGGCCGTTTCGGGGCCCGTTTTGAAGGCGGAAGTTCTTCACAGGCACTCAGAAAAAGGCCCTGTTTTTCGCTGTGCGACCACTGCGCGGTGGAAAGGTGCCACAGAAATTGCATCGTATGCCTGTGTGCAGAGATATTGGGAGTTGCAGATTCATGCCTATTGCCTATTGATGCAAAATCGTCACTAGGAAGTGACTGTGTGGTGAAATACCACTTTCGTCAGTGTTGCAGATCTGCCCCTGTGAGGCTTTTTGCAGAAGTTTTGCTATTTGCCCTTGTGAGGCATTTGCTGTGTTTACAGGTTGCAGTTGCAATTCGTGATTTGTAAAATGTCTGAGAATCTGTCTACCATTGTCAGTGAGAAGCTTGACAAGAACAACTTCCAAGCATGGAAGTTCAGGATGACAAACTTCCTTATGGGAAAGGGAGTTTGGGAGTACATCAGTGGTGAAACTACAGAACCAGTTTTGGGTGCTGCTCCCACTCCTGCTGAATTGAAGGCCTTTAAAGAATGGCATGAAAAAGCCAGAAAATGCTTGTATTGGCTATCTGTTAGCATTTTAGATTCTATGATTGTGCATATACAGGATGTAGAGACGCCTAAGGAGGCATGGGATACATTGGTGAAGCTGTATATAGCACAAATACCAAAGCACGAAAGATGCAGCTAAAGCAGGAGTTGCACAATGTGCAAAGGAAAAATCTGAATATAAATGAGTATTCCCTGAAGGTGAAAGGCCTTGCAGATTCTCTTGCCTCCATTGGAGCACCTGTTGATGATGAGGACTTAGTGTCCATGACCTTGAATGGTCTTGGGAAAGATTATGCACAGTTTCGGACATCCATTGGAGTCCGTGAAACATTTCCTGATTTTCAGGAACTTATTGCTCTCTTGCTGAGTGAAGAGCAAAGGAATGGTGGTTCAGCCACCTCAACTTCTCAAGAGACTGCTTTCTACTCGAATACAGGTAGAGGCAGGGGTAGAGGAAGAGGCCGTTTTGGTGGCCGTGCAGGAAATCAGAACCAACAGCAACAACAGGAAAACCAGTCCTATGGAGGAGGACGTGGTAGTTCTAGAGGCAGGGGGAGCCAAAGAGGCCGTGGTTCATGGCAAAGGAACCAGCAAGTAAATAGCAGCACAGAATGCTATTATTGTGGAAAGCCTAGACACAAGGAGAATACATGCTATAAAAAGCAGAATGACATCAAAAGTGGGAAGTTGCAGCAAAGCAACTATGCATCATCAAGTGGGCATGGTGACGACAGAAATGAGCACCTTTTTGTGATGCAGCATATGGTTAACTCCATGTCAGGAGATGCTGTAGCTTGCAATGATGTTTGGTATGTTGATTCAGGTGCCTCTAACCACATGACCAGTCATGGTGAGTGGTTTCATGATGTTAGAAATTTGGATAAGCCAGGTTATGTTGAAACAGGTGATGATACTGCGCACCCAATTACGCAGGTTGGTAAAGTGCCATTGGCTATGCAGGATGGCAAAACGAAGTACTTGGCAGATGTACTTCATGTTCCAAAAATCACTAAGAACTTGGTTTCAGTTGGCCAGATGGTTGAGCAAGGTCTGCAGGTTAGATTTAATCCTGATGGATGCTTTGTTGAGGACTTGAAAAATAAGTGCCGCTTGGTTGCGAAAGGCAACAAAAATGGCAGAATGTTCACCTTGGATGTTGATATGCCTGAGGTGAAAGTTGCTATGTTTGCGCATGAGAGAGGTGTCATTGCAGATATTGAGATATGGCACAAGCGCATTGGGCATGTGAATATACAAAGGCTGAAATCTATGCAAACGAAAAACATTGTTGCAGGTTTGCCTAAATTCAGAGTTGAGGGAATGCAAAAGGTATGTGAAGCATGCCAAATGGGTAAGCAGGCTAGACATGCATTTCCCAAAAATGCTAAGGTGAGGAGAAGACCTTTGGAAGTGATCCATTTAGATGTTTGGACAACCAAAGCTGCTTCTATTGGTGGATGCCATTATTATGTGACGTTTATTGATGACTACACTAGGAAGGTGTGGATTTATTTTATGAAGCACAAAAGTGAAGTGTTCAGCCATTTTAAGGCTTTTAAGGCCATGGTTGAAAAAGAGAAAGGGTTGCATATTAAAGTGCTAAGATCTGATGGAGGGGGAGAGTACTTTTCAGAAGAATTTTGTGAATATCTGAAAGAACAGGGAATTCAAAGGAAGTACTCATGCAGGTCTACCCCTCAGCAGAATGGGGTTGCAGAAAGGAAGAACAGGCATATTGCAGAAGTAGGACGGGCGATCCTAAATGAGAAAAACATGCCTGATTATTTTTGGGCTGAAGCAGTAGCAACTGCTGTTTATATTATGAACAGAACCCCCACTGCAGCTGTCCATGGCATGACGCCTGAAGAAATGTATACAGGCCAAAAACCAGATATTTCTCACTTGAAGGTATTTGGTTGCATAGCTTATGTTCATGTTCCTGATGAGAAGAGAACAAAGCTGGATCCAAAGGCAGAAAAATGCATCTTTATTGGATATGCTCAGCACCAGAAAGGGTATCGCTGTTATAACCCTTCCACCCGCAAAATGCAAGTGAGCAGAGATGTTGTTTTTGATGAAATGAGCAGCTGGTATGCACCAACTGTTATGGTAGGAGATGCAGATGCAGGAAATGGGAATGCTGCAATAAATGCAGAGCAGCAATCTCAAGCCTTGAGTGGACCCAGAGAGTCCTCTACTAGTGGATCTAATGCATGGACAGGGAGATTGAGATCTAGTGAATCGTCACATGGCAGCCCTCATAGTGTTGTGCAGGTATCACATAAGGGAAAAGAAAAAGTAGACCATGCTCCAATGTTTGATGTGTCTGCTGGTAGCTCACATGTTGATGGAGAGTCAAGCGGCTCTGAAATGAGCCTTGATGAGGAACTTGGGATTCCTTCTGTTGTTACACCTGGTGCAAGGAAAAGCAGGCATGATTTAAAGACTCCTGCAACTGATCCAGTTGTACGGAGGTCCACTCGTATTAAGTATCCAGTTGACAGGCTGAGATATGATGGGTATACAACACATCACTATGCTTATATGGTCAAGGTTCTAGAGGAGCCAGAGCCCACATGTTTTGAGGATGCAGCAGGGCATAAAAATTGGGAAGCAGCTATGGATGAAGAGATGGCTGCCTTGGATGCAAACCACACTTGGGATTTGATGCCTTTGCCTCATGATAAGAAGGCTATTGGCTGCAAGTGGGTTTACAAAGTAAAGCACAATGCTGATGGGTCTGTTAGCAGGTACAAGGCAAGATTGGTTGCCAAAGGTTTTGCGCAGACATATGGAATTGACTATGAGGAAACTTTCAGCCCAGTTGCAAGGATGGCAACCGTGAGAGTAGTAATTGCTATGGCTGCTGCAAAGGGATGGTCTTTGCATCAGATGGATGTGAAAAATGCCTTCTTGCATGGTGATTTGCAGGAAGAGGTTTATATGATGCAGCCAGAAGGTTATGAGGATAATTCACACCCTGATTTTGTATGCAGGTTGTGCAAAGCCTTGTATGGCTTAAAACAGGCGCCGAGGGCATGGTCAAACAAGATAGGGCAATATCTTGTCACTATTGGATTTCAGATTTCCAATTCAGATTTTTCACTTTATGTGAAAAGGACAAACAGAGGGATTGTGCTTATAGTCATCTATGTTGATGACTTGATTATTACAGGTGATAGTGATGCAGACATTAATGAAGTGAAGCTGCTGTTGAAGCAAAAATTTGAGATGAAGGATTTGGGAGAGCTGCGTTACTTCTTGGGCATTGAGGTTATTAGATCCCCGAGTGGGATATGGCTGTTGCAAAGGCAATACGGTTTGGACATGCTGTCCAAATATGGGATGACAGGCTGTAAGCCTATTTCTGTTCCATTGGAGCAGAATGTGAAGCTCAATGCAGAGACAGGTGAGCTTCTTGAAGATATTACTATGTACAGGCGCATAGTAGGTAGCTTGATTTACATGACTATAACCAAACCAGATTTGAGCTATGCTGTGGGGCTGGTGAGTCAGTTTATGCAGGCACCGAGGAAGCCACATTTGGATGCGGCTAGGCGCATACTGCAGTATGTGAAGTCCACATTGCATTATGGACTGTTTTATGAAGCTGGGTGTGCATTACAGGTACATGGATACACAGATGCTGATTGGGCTGGTAGTGTCTCAGACAGGAGATCTACTAGTGGTTTTATGTTTTCCCTTGGGAGTGGTGCCATCAGTTGGAGCAGCAAGAAGCAGCCAACAGTTGCCTTGTCGAGCACAGAGGCTGAGTACAGGGGTGCAACAATGGCTGCATGTGAGGTAGCTTGGTTACGAAAGCTACTTGCAGATATGGGACAGTCAATTCATGCAGCAGTTGTCATTCATTGTGACAACATTAGCAGCATCATGCTTGCTAATAACCCAGTTTATCATGCTAGAACGAAGCACATTGAGGTGCATTATCACTTTGTGAGAGAGAAGGTTCTAGCTGGTGAGATTGATCTTGTCTATGTCAGCACTGAGGAGCATGTGGCTGATATTTTTACGAAGGCACTGGGTACCGAGAAGCTTCACAGATTTAGGAGCTTGCTTGGTGTACGTGAGATGGATTTGAGCTTGAGGGGGAGTGTTGAGATATCAAGCTCTACCCCCGATATATCTCCTGGATGACTATCATTTATGTCACCACCTATGTTAGTTGTACTCGTGGTGTAGTTAGACTACCACGTATGTTTTTGGTTTGGGTTCACATATGAACCACGTATTCTAGGGTTTGACATATAGGGTATTTCCCTCTTCTATTGTATTGTTGTTGTGTGCAAAAGTGAAGAAAGGCTTCACCCTCCAACCTTGTGTCCTCTCTCTTTTGTGTGTTGTGAAGAAAGCTGAACTTGAGTCTCCTATCTCTCTCCCTTATTCTTTACATGCACATCACCTTCTGCATCCTCAAGCTCTTGTAGTCTCCATGAGATTTCTTCTAGTGGAGTGAGGTTCGGCATTTCCGCTCCTTTGAAGAGGTGTCTCCTTTTGATTCACAAGACACTCATGCTAGTGTGAGTCTTTGATGCTATTTTGAGTTCTTGGAATATACTTCACTTGAATCTCTTCAAAGTCTTGGCAAAGTTGGGTGGCCTGTCAAGGCTTCACTTATTACTTTCCAATCACCGCTTACTTGTTGACATACCTATTGTGAGTCACGTCGTACCTCAAGTTGGGTGATTTGATGTCCTTTAGCTTTTTGTAAGCCAAAAATGAGTGTAGAGCACTCGGCCGAATTGCAAGTGTCTACTGCCATGGGGCTACCATACAAAAACTTTTCTCTGTTGGGTGAAGTCAAGGTCATTCCTACCCCTACTGCTTTTGTCGAAGGTTGATAAGCACCATCAAAGTGTAAGACCCAAGTTGATCTCATATGAGCACCAAGACACGTACATCCCAAGTCTCTCGATAATCTAGGATTGGGAGGATGAGTGGATGAGGGGAAGCCAAAACCTCAGCAAGGCATTCTAGCCCAAACAAGCTCACAATTTTCGACTAAAAATTCACTTTGTGTCCAAACAGGATTACCACATGAAGTTCATGATGAGGAACAAAAGGTTGGTTAGGAATAAACGGATTTTGAGGATAGAACATCTCAACCATATAAATGCATATTTACATAAGAATTCTGAGAACCCTAGCTCCTTGGTATAATCATAATAATAGCTCCTTGGCTTTTCTTGCACCTTGACATTTTTCTTGAATGCCCTCTTGTTCTTGTCCTTCAAAGGGACAGTGTTAGATGAACAACTAGATTTGGGATTTTTGTCAGTTGCTTTGTAGAATTCGCCAAAAGAGACTCACTTTTCACGCATCTTCTTTTCCTAGAAGGCGTAGGAGCCAACCCAACTGTGCAAGAAGCGACAAAAGCTGAAGCATCTTGGGGATCTTCCTGCTTTTTTATTTTGACCAGCCAACCATGAAGAGCTCAGAGAAACGATCATTTTTCCTTTTACTATGCCAAGAAATTCCACCTCGACAAAAAGATACGCCCCCCAGAAGCTTTGTCGGCATAGAGGAGAAAGGATTGCATTCACTAAATGCAAGCATGGGGCCGCCTAGTTGGAGGGGTATTTCCCTCTTCTATTGTAATTGTTGTTGTGTGCAAAAGTGAAGATAGGCTTCACCCTCCAACCTTGTGTCCTCTCTCTTTTGTGTGTTGTGAAGAAAGCTGCACTTGAGTCTCCTATCTCTCTCCATTATTCTTTACACTAACTACAGTTAGCAACTAACCTGAGGTTAGTTTAGGTTAGGGGTTTTTTTTTTTTTTTTTTTGGCTGTGGGGGCTGCCCGATGGCAGCGCCCGCGGGGGGGGGGGGTTTGCGCAGGGGGTTGACGCTCGGTTGACGCAGGGGGTGAGGGGGGTTGCGCGAGGGGGCGGCGGGGGAGGGCGAGGGGGGTGCGCAGGGGAGGGCGGGGGGTGGCGGGGGCGGGGGGTGCACGGGGCGGGGTGGGGCGGGGGTGGGGCGGGGGTGGCACGGGCGGGGGTGGCGCAGGGGGCGAGGCGAGGCGGGGTAGGAGGGCACTGCGCGGGCGAGGGACGCACGGGGCGGGGCGGGGGGCGCGCGGGGCTGGGCAGGGCAGGGGTGGTGCGGGGCGGGGCGGGGGTGGCGCGGGTGGGGGCACGGGGGGCGGCGATGCGGCGGGGTAGGAGGGCGCTACGCGGGCGGGGGGCACGCGGCACGGGCGGGGCGGGTAGCCGGGGGCGGCACTGTGTGCGCCGCCGCGGCCGCGGGCGGGGCGGGGGAGTTTTAGAGAGGGGGTTAGAGAGGGGTGGCGCAGGCGGGGGGTGCGCGGGGCGGGGCGAGGGTGGCACGGGCGGGGGGTGCACGGGGCGGCGGCGGCTCTGCGGAGTGCCGCCGCGGGCGGGGTGGGGGGTGGGGTGGGGAGGGTCGCAGAGAGGGGAGAGGGGGAATAAGGGGGAGGGGGTAAGCGGGAGAGAGAGGAGAGGGGGGGCGGGATGAGGGGTGAAGGGGCGGGCGTAAGGGGGGAGAGAAGAGAGAGTGAGAGACAGAGAGGGGGTGGGGGAGAGAACGAGGGGGAGAGAGGAGAGAGTGAGAGAGAGAGAAGGTGGGAGAGAGAGAAGAGAGAGAGAGAGGGGAAAAAGGGGAGAGAGGAGAGAGAAAGGAGAGAGAAGGTGGAGGGAGAGAAAGGGGGAGGGAGGAGGGGGAGGTGGAGATGAAGGGGGAGGGGGGGAGGGGGTGGTGGAGGGGGAGATGAAGAGGGAGGGGGAGGGGGAGATGAGAGGATAGGGGGGGTGGAGATGAAGGGGGAGGGGGTGGTGGGGAGGTGGTGTTGGAGGGGGGGGGAAGATGAAGGGGGAGGGGGGGAGGGGGTGGTGGAGGGGGAGATGAAGAGGGAGGGGGAGGTGGAGATGAAGGGGGAGGGGGGGAGGGGGTGGTGGAGGGGGAGATGAAGAGGGAGGGGGAGGGGGAGATGAGAGGAGAGGGGGGGTGGAGATGAAGGGGGAGGGGGTGGTGGGGAGGTGGTGTTGGAGGGGGGGGGGAAGATGAAGGGGGAGGGGGACCTGGTGGGGAGGTGGTGGTGGAGGGGGAGGGGGAGAGGGGGAGGTGGTGGTGGAGAGGGAGAGGTGGAGATGAAGGGGGAGGGGGGAGAGGGAGTGGTGGAGGGGGAGATGAAGAGGGAGGGGGAGGGGGAGATGGTGGTGGAGGGGGAGGGGGAAGGTGGAAAAAAAAGAGGAAGAACCCTGAAAGACTGAAATCGAAAAGCAGGGAGAAGTGGTCACTTGAACGCTCTCCAAGTCTTTCTCGATGTAACGGGATTGTCGCGGAACAATGGACGGTGGGTGGAAGGCTAGGTCATCGCTGCGAGAAGGGCTCGATGTCACATACATTGTGAGGATAGGAGTAAGGGGGTGGTCGATGGAGAGGGAGGAGTGTCTTGCATGGGGCTCGGAATGAGGAAGAGAATGGAGGCAAAAAGTGAAAGATGAAGAATGAGGGGGGGTGGAGTAGGTTTTTATAGGTTTGGATTTTAGGTTTAGGGTTTAGGTTTAGGGTTTAACCCTAAACTCTTCCCGAGCCATAACTCTTTATGGAGAGCTCGGTTTGCCTTTCTGTTAAAAGGTAAAATGATCGAAATTGAAAGCTCTACGCAACCGTGTCCACTACCTAGCCTTATTGTAGATCATGTGGCTTCTATTTAAGAAATTAAGAAAATTTCTTAAGGTAGTAACCCAAAGTGGATGTTTGGGATTGATATGTTTGGCTAGAATTGGAAAAAATTTTTACTCTCCTTGCCCTTGAGTGTTATGTTCGTGAAAGTTTGAAGTAGTGACTTGTTTTACACATACCTACGTATGTTTACTCACTACTTGAGACACTAGTCTCCCCGGCAGTGGCGCCAAATGTTGGCTCTTTCCTACTTCTTTCGTAGGAAGAGCGGGGTATTCTATGTTGCAGGGTTCCGAGGCTTTTTGTCACCTATAGATATATTGGGATTGTCGTTGTAGTATATGTGTAGCTTAGGACCTCGAGTCGTGTTTCGGTGAGAGACGTAGGCTTAAGTGTGGTAAGCAAACGAAGTGCAAGCATGTGTAAAAGGCACGTAAACCATCGTTGTTGGGGTAATGAAGGCTTTCTCCTTCATTGGGGGTTGTAGGGTTTAGGAGGAGTTTAAGGGTTCAGAAGGAGGTTTAAGGGTTTAGGAGAAGTTCCAGGGTTCAGAAGGAGGTTTCAGGGTTCAGAAAGAGTTCTAGGGTTTAGAAAGAGTTCCAGGGTTTAGAAGGAGGTTCCAAGGTTTAGAAGGAGGATTCAAGGTTCAGAGTAGAATACATGGTGGAGAACTCGTCTCCCTCGTAGATCATGGAGTTTAAGGGTTTTAGGAAAGCATAGGAGTGGGAGAGGAAGAAGGTGTAAGAGCATGGGTGAAAGAGGAGAGAGGAGGAGGGGGAGGAGGGAAGAGGAGGAGGGAGGGGGAGGAGAGAGGAGGAGGGGAAGGAGGAGGAGGAGGAAGGAGGAGGGAGGAGGAGAGGGAGAGGGTGGGTTGCAGGGTTGGAGGAGAGGGGAGAAGGGTTGCAAGGTTAGGACATGCTTTTGGACGTGTAGTGCAAGGAAGCATGGACACTTGAGACAATACCAATGTAGACTCAACACAATGCCCCAAGAGTGTGGGCTTCATTCCATTATGGGGTATTTATACAAGTTGGAGAGCTTCTCTCTCTGCATGTAACACAAAGTCGTATCACAAAGTTGTAACACAAAGTTGTATCACAAAGTTGTAACACAAAGTTGTATCACAAAGTTGTAACACAAAGTTGTGTCACAAAGTCGTAACACATTCTCTCTCTTCATGTAGAAGTTGTAACACAAAGTTGTTACACAAAGTTGTGTCATAAAGTCGTAACACATTCTCTCTCTTCATGTAGACAAACTCGTAACACAAAGTTGTTACACAAAGTCGTAACACAAAGTTGTGTCTCAAAGTTGTAACACAAAGTTGTTACACCTTCTCTTTCTTCATAAGTTCATGTTGGCACAGAGTCAACATGTTGTGTATTGATGGGCATTGGATAGTATGCTCATTCATTGTTCTCCCTTAAAGGCACATTGGCCTTTAGGTGGGAGGTTGTGGGGGATAAAGGCCACTGTACCGTAACGCGAGTTATGTACAATACTCAGACACATATATATGGATGAGATAGAAGATTAGGGTGTTCTGCACCCACCAAAAACTTGTGTCTATCAAGCTCCCTCTCTCCCTCTCAGCTTTTGTTGTGTCCTCACATGTATTGCAAAACCTGTGAACCATGCCAATTCTTTAGTAGGAAAGATTTGCGGCCTGGGAAACATCATCCGGTGATGTCCATCCATCCATTTCAAAAGTGGGGAAGAGATTTTGTTGGGCTCTACCCATGACAGCCTGTAAAAAGAAGTATCTTTGGTGGCTACCACTAAGTGGGCTGAAGTTGTTGCCCTCCCTACTACAAATGGTAAGGTAGTTTCAGATTGCACATTTGAGCGTATCTACACAAGGTTTGGGACACCCATGGAATTAGTGTCTGACCACGGGAGTCCATTCTTAAATGAAGCATTGGAGTTTCTCATGGATCATATGGGTATTGATCATCACACTTCTAGCATCTATTATTCACCATCCATGGGACAAACGGAGTGGACCAATGGCCTCCTTTTTTAATTATGGGAAAAATGGCCACAGGGTACATGAGCCAGTGGGATTAGAAGGTCACTGAAGCCATGTGGGCTTACAACATCACCCATTAAAAGTCTACAGGTCAACTCCTTTGAGTTGGTGTATGGTAGCGAGGCAGTAGAGGCCAGGTTGGTACAACTTGAGAAGTTACAAATAGAGATCCAAAAGAATCAACAAAAGGCCCGCTTGGATGCTAAGATTCACAAGGGATGGGAAAAGTAATATAAAATAGGTGGAGATGGATATTATCTTGGATTATTCCCTCCATGTAGGATAGACCCATGTTGGGGGGGGGTTGTAGATAGTCCAAGAATGCAAGTTAAATAATGGGGAAAGTAGAATGAGGTGGCAAGATTCCTTGTGCCATCCTCCTAGATGTTTGTGTATATTATAATATAGGAAGAAGCCATGGGAGTTTGATACACTATAGGATACAAGGGTTGAATTGAGGGGAAATGGCTTGTCTCACACAATTGAGAGTGCGTACCCACCAAGCTCACATGGAAGAAACCTCCTCTCACACCATGCATGTGGAGGGGTGGCATGTATTAGGAGAGACCCCTCTTTTGGCTATAAAAGAAGGGGTCTATCCCTTGATGTGACACTTTCATCCTTATATAGCCACCATGCTAGTAATTTGATTTTCCCATCCTTCCTTTCAAATAAAGCACGAATCTTTTCCCTTGATGTCTCCATCCCTATATTCCACCTCCCATCATGTACATGCTCCACTTCTCCCTCTCCCTTCCCCATTGTGCCTTAGTCCCCTTCTTCATCCCCACTCCTCTTAATTCCTTTTCCCCTCCCATGTTAATGCTTCTCCCCTCATGTTCCTTTCCCCCATGGCTCTCGAGCATTGCCATATCTAGTGTCTAGCCTCATGCCTTGATTTCTTTTCTTGTTAATAGTGTGTGTGTGTGTGTGTGCATGCATGCATGCATGCATGTGTGTGTGTGTGTGCGTGCATGTGTGTGTGTGTGTGAGAGAGAGATAGAGAGAGAGAGAGAGAGAGAGAGAGAGAGAGAGAGAGAGAGAGAGAGAGAGAGAGAGAGAGGCCCCAAACCTTGTGTGCATGCATGCATCCATCTGTGTGTGTGTCTGCACGTAAATGTGTGCATGTGCATGCAGGCGCACGTGTGTGTGTGTGTGCACGTGCGTGTGCTTGCATGCATGTGCACACATGTGTGTGCATGCATGTACATGCACATGTACACACATGAACACACAAGCGCACACGCACGCACGCGCGCGCACACACACACACACACACATCCCCTCGAGGATCCTTGTAAAATGTGGATATGTATATTATGTGATGGCCATCAGGAAGCTTGACCGATACTCTACATGTTTGATAATGGAAGGATATGTAAAACCCCTGGATTATATGATGACCAACTATGCACACCCATGGCCATGGGAGGACCCTTATGATTGTTAATGACATAAGTGAGTTTATAGACATTATCATTGGATTATATTGTGGTACTAAAAGGACAATGAGCATGGGTTATATATTGGACATTGGATACCATAGTATCCATTGGACCACCACTTGGACCCAAGATATACCTTTGGTTGATTTTCCAATAGAGTTAATGGGAAATAATGATATATATTTTGAACTATTACACCAGTGAGGTGCAAGATTTTGCCTCGTATCAGGCTGATGCCATATAAGGCATACCTTGGACCACCATGTCCCTTTATGTTTTGATTGATACTAGCCCCAGTACAAGGGTAATGCTAGGCAATAACCCCTTGGACCACCAAAGAGAAGGAGTGGTGCTCAAATTTACCACCAGGAGAGGAGAATTAATGGGATTCATTGGTGACATCATTCAAGATCCAAGTTCAGATCTTTCAAGATTTGAGTTGGAGTCGGAACATGTGGGGAAGTACAATGGCCCCCCCTTTTTCTAGTTGGAACCTCCATAGTTACCTTCAATTCTCCATTATGCTCCTTTTTGTAGGATCTAATTCCATTATTCTTACAAGACTGGCTGCTCACGGAGCTTGAGCACTCTAAAATGCTATAGCTTGTGGCTCAAAACCCACACCATTTCTTTCTAGCAACCAAAATCCTAGCTTCTCTCTTCTTATACTTCGTAGAATCCTCATTAGCTATGGAAATCGTGGAGAGAATTTGGAAGCCAAATGTTGGTACGCCATTTGACATCAGTACCAAACTTGGGACTCAAGCTCATGATAGCTAGTGCTCATGTTCTTCTTCTACCAGGTATTTTGTCTATAGCCATGGATAAAAACTGAGCAATTCACCTCCCACACTGCCTACTCTTCTAGGAGAGTGGCTCATACTGCCTTATCTTCTGGTCATTCATCTCCCTTATAGAATTGAAGTAGTTTTGAGTAGTTTGACTAGTTTGACAGTCTTCCTTGGCTCAAATTCTAGAGCTCAGTTAAAACACTAGTATTATTGTGACCTCAATAGTTGAGATACTGAATCCAAGAACTGTGGAGGGAAATTTTGTAGCGCAGCATCATAATCTATTCATCCTATTTCCTGGCTATGCTTGTAGTAGCTTCTTTTACTTATATGTTGGAAGTGGACAGAGGAGTGTGGGATCTATGGAAAAGAAACAATGAGGAGAGCTTTCCTAGCTCCATTTTTTATTGATCTATTTCAACTACTAATTCTCTTCTATCTGCTATTACAACTTACATTAGTAATGGTTGTTACTGAGTTGACCATTGGGACACAAGACATTCGACACTAAGATGTTGAAGAGCCGACGATTGCTCATGACATATTCTCTTGGTTGGCAGCATTTGCTCACAACATAAGTCCCTATCTACTCACTTTGGATGAGCTATATCTTTGGGTATGGCATGCCCTATCAAAGTGGTCTACCAATAGCCATTGTTGTTTCTCTCGGTGTTCGATAGATATCTAGCCTGCTAGCTATGCTTCTACATGCTTGCTCAAAATGTTCAAGGGCTCAGGTGTGCTAAGCCCATCACAGTTGAGTTCACATAGGTTTCTAGCTAGAAGGTAGTAAAATGAGAAGCATTGCAAGGGATCTCTGATCATTATGTATTATACTATATGCAGTGGGATATGGTGAAGATCTTAGAGCTTTGGATCAGCAAAGATGCCAGATTGTGTGTATGGATCATCATGAACATTTTGATGAGCATTGCAATAGCTTCATAACTTTGTCCCAAAGTATGTTCCAACATAAGAAAATGGAAAATGCTACTTGGAGAGACATATTTCAACTATGTAGCATGAAGGAGGAATGGGTGAAAGACCACGATGATATTCGTTTAGTGGTTGATTGTCTTGGACTCCTTGAACTATAGATCTATTCATGCGTTAAACTCATGGACCCCATTCTATACTTGGAAGATAGAAATAACGAGATATAAGTGGATAAAACTATATGTAAATGCAAATACGTTTGATTCTTATGTGCAAATATGAGCAAAGCTGCCCATGCACTGATATGGGTGCTCTGCACCATCGATTATAGTCTATGCCCTAGTCTTTACGAGGTAGAGTTGCCTTACCTTCCATACTCTCTAGCATGTCTTAGGTCCCATACTCTCACGGCCTCTTTAATTCTTGCCACCCTGCAAGTTTGACACAAAAAATGCGAAAGCATCGGGAAAGCTTATGGGAAAGCTTCTCACTAAGGTGATTATGATAAGTATAAATTAGAATGGCTATTTCAAATAGCCACATAAAGATCATGATCTTGAAAAGTCGTAAGATTTTTTAAATCTTACAATGGATATACTAGTGTGTGTTTGTCCTATCAAACATCTATCCTACTATACAACTGGACAAGTTTTCAATGTAAAGTAAATCAATTGCAAACATCTACTATTACACTTTTCAAACACCTAGTGAGAGTAGTCCATTAATATCCAACCTCTCAATACCGCATAAGTGAGAATAATCCATATCATACCATTGCTCTTAACAAGGTGTCAAAGTGAGAGTCAATTATTATACTCACATTTATGTCAGTACATTTTAGAAAGTACAATGATACTGATGACTAGTCTCCAATAGAGAGTTCAATCTTATTTAGCAGTACTTGGAGAAAATCCATTGTAGAGTGCTCTTTGAAGTTGCCAACACCGTGTCTTCATGCCTTAAATTTTCTAATGCAAGCCTGATGGAGAGGTATGCCGACTCACTTGGCACCATCACAACATAATGAAAGTTAGAATGATTCATTCATGCTATGGAAGCCAGGCTTCAATGCTGGCATACAGTTGTTATCCTTATCACTCTATCTAGATTTTCCTTAGTCAAACATGACATTCTGACATAGTGGAATAAAGGTTGGCATTTATTTTTAATTTTGAAAAATTCAATAAACAAAATAAGACTCCCTTAATAGTACAGTCTCCAAAAGCAACCTGTGTAAATAGATAATTTGGAAAATGAGACCGGCTCAATCTTGTATATCATGGTCAAAAGGAGATCTCAATTGAAGTCTACTTAAATATAGGGGGCTTCTCACGACTTCCCTTAGTTTAGAACTCTGTATGGATATTCCAATGGTAATATCCTTCATCTCATTCCACCTACAGTTTAGGAAATGCTTATAAAACACATGGTCAACTTAAAGAAACGGTACGTCAGGGACAATCTATGCATAGAAACTTGCATATAGATCAAAGCGTAAAATGTCTTAACTTAGCATATATCCAAGATGATACCATTATTCACTTGAATAATCTAGAACATAGGGCAAGAAAATATTATCAAATGCCAATGGCATCCTAAGGCATAACATATTGTGATAAGATGCCAATGGGTAGGAGGATGGCATAGAGGCCAAACAAGTGGAACATGAAAGCATCAATCCATTCACCACCATAAAGGAAAATTCTTATAACAATACCATAAAGAAATCCTCAAATAATAATCAACAAAGACATTGCTCTCTCTCCTTGTGTCTGCAATTCCCTTGTTCCAATTTAAAGAAAAATTCTAAGTTCCAATGGTACAATGTTTATCATCTTGGATTAAAGAATGCCAAAACCATCTCATCATATGGCCAAAACTTTATAAGTCAGGGCTATCCATTAAGTCAAGGCCATCCCATAGATCCATATTAGAAGAACCATTCAAAGGAAGTTCCTTTAAGTCTAACCCCAAACTCTTGGCAACATTCCCCTTTTATTAAAAGAAAAATCCTCATTAATAGTCAAGACTCCAACAGAAATAATCCTTTTTTCTAACCTTCATAAATATGCATGGACAAATCTAAGTATTAATTAGTCCTTCGGGAAAGGATATATAATCATGATCTCATGATGGAACTTCAAAGAAAATCCCTTAGTATATCAAGATTATCCTAAGGAATTCTGTTCATTGGTATTCATGCATCCAAGTGGTCTTTAGTGGTTCAAGAGAATTGAATCATGAAGACCTCCAAGTGGTCTTTAGAGCCACAAGTATAGCTCCTTCCATTCGTGGAGGCTTATGAAATAGTTTTGGTAGTAGGAGAAGCCAGAGAAGTTCCTAGGGCTCACCCTATTGTATATGTAATGCTACAAAGTGTATTACCAATGATACTGTGATATTCTATGGTAGGATATTTCTTTGAACTTCACGTTATCTCTTATAAAACTTTGATCTTATTGATCTAAGCTATTGTCTACCACCTTTGTTGCACGGTGTATATAGCTTTTTTTCCCTACTTCCTTTCTAGTTACCTTTGAATTTTTATCTACAATCTCTTGCTGTGTGCCCTTCCTTTCCACAATTGTAGCATATCAACTTTGGTTTGTGCAAATTATTATGATTAATTTGTTAACTATGCCAATTTTGCTAATAATATGTGTTTTTGTTAGCTCTATACATTCAACTTGTTTGCCAATGAGTTCCCCTAGTAAATTACTAGCAATTTTTATACAAATATCCTTTTCAAGTGTCAAGCTTCTTGCTTGTGCTGCAAAGACATTTCCTTTAAACATGTAATTAGGATATCCGGTGCATTGGAGTTTTCCTCATCATGTTTTGCCATCTAGTATTATTATAGTATCTCAAATGGGACTCCACATCTTTCTATAGACTAAGAACTTTCTAGCCCTACATTTTCATATGTGGCAAATTTTACCATCAAATATAATGGTCTAAAAAACTATTAGGTTCAATTTTCAAAGCCATTTTTTAACATTCAACCCTTTAACTTATTTCCAAGGTTTGAATATGTCATTGGGAAAGTGGGTGCTGACCAACCTCCTCATGTGTCTAGTGACTGCCTTCCCATCCTCATCCTGTATAACCTCCCCAACGTTGTTCACTCTATAGGAAAGGTCCTCAGGAAAAACAGAGTCTGAAGGATTCATGTTGGATGGAGTAGCACAGCTAGAGTGAGGGGTGGTGCGAGTGCTTAAGGAGAGAGTAGTAGTAGTCTTTGAGGTGCCACAGCTTGTGAGTGGAGAGGGCAAGGGACCTGACTGTTGGTACTGCATCGTGTGATGAAGTGGAGACCTATAGGGAGGTGAGTGTGTAGACTCATCTACAACCCTTGAGCCACCATAGCAGCCTTGACCCTTACTACTCTTCCTGGACATACGATGGGTATGCCCAGGTGATGACCCCTCGGTCAAATAGGCTACAGGGGACAGCTGTCGAGTAGGTAAATCCGTCGATGGCCCTGACCTACCCCAAGAGGTGGAGAAGAGGGAATAGCTAAGGTCATGTGGGATAGTAGAGAGAAAAATCTCACTGCCTCCGCATTGCTCATGGATGCGAAAAACTCACCAAAACTCTCAACAAAGCCATGGGCTACTAGCAAAGGAGGTCTACTGCTCCGCATTGCTATCTGAGGTACTTTCCTCCTCCTCACCGCTAGACGGGTCACTTAGAACCTCATCTTCCACTTTTTCTAATATATAATTATACTCTTCTTGGACTATGTACTCATGGTCCAAGAGGACGTCTACACAAACCATTATGTCTTTTATAGTGTCATCCTTGCTAAGTAGTAGGTCATAGCGGTCTCTCAAAAGCTTACAAAGGTCCCATAGGTTGTTTTGTGCCTCCCTCAGTCCACATGCCACTCCATGCATGATCAATCAGGACCCCATCCACATGCATGCAACTTCAACATTATACTTTACCCAATTTGCATCATGCACAATCTTTTCTGCTACATGTGATAGCAGAGTTTGGATGTCCCAAATGCCAGCAACATGGAGAACTGGGTTGCCATTTTTGGAAGATAGTCATGGAGGAGGGCATTCCATTTTTAATCTATTTGAAAAAAAAGAGCCAAATACGGGCATATAAAACACATTACAAACCATATCAGGGCACTCATTCAAGATATGTAAAAGAATTTAGGGTACAAACAAGCTACATTCACATTCAATTTTATTCAGCAAATTATATATATCGCCCAAGCCAATATATTCTAAAAAGATAATTCTAGGAAAATTTATTGCATCCACTCTCCTTTATTCCACAATCTGTGCCAATCACATCCCCTATCTCCCTTTTTTATTTATCCTCCTCAACTTTTGAACATTTGATTATTTGAAGTTTCACATGGATTGGACCTCAAGGAGAGGGGAAAAGAGAAGGAAAAGAGAGGAAAAGAGAGAAGAAAAAAAGAGGAAAAGAGAGGAAAAGAGAGGAGAAGAGAGAGGAGAGGAAAAGATAGAAGAAAAGAGAGGAAAAGAGAGAATGAAAAGAGAGGAAAAGAGAGGAAAGAAAGAGAGGAAAAGAGAGAAGAGGAGAAGAGAAGAGAGAAGAGGAAAAGAGAGAAGAAAAAGAGAGGAAAATAGAGGAAATAAGAGAAGAGTTAGGAGAAAAGAGGGGGAATAAGAGAGGGGAGAGAAGAGGAAGGAAAATAGAGGAAAAGAGAAAATGAAAGAGAGGAAAAGAGAGAAGGAAAAGAGAGGAATAGAGAGGAGGAAAGAGAGAAGGAAAAGAGAGGAAAAGAGATCGGAGAAAAGAGAAGAAATAGGAGAAGGGAGAGAAGAGGAAGGAAAAGAGAGGAAAAGGCAGAAGGGAAGAGAGGAAAAGACAGAAGGAAAAGAGAGGAAAAGAGAGGAAAAGAGAGAAGGAAAAGAGAGGAAATAAGAGAGGGGAGAGAAGAGGAAGGAAAAGAGAGGAAAAGGAGAAGGAAAGAGAAGGAAAGAGAGAAGAAAAGAGAGGGGAAAAGAGAGGAAAAAAGAGGAGAAGAGAGGAAAAGAGAGGAGAGAAGAGAGGGGAAGAAGAGAAGAGATAGGAGAAAGGAGAAGAGAGGAAATAAGAGAAGAGAGGGGAAGAGAGGGAAAGAGAGGAAAAGAGAAGAGAAGAGAAGATCGAGAGGGGAAAAGGAAAAGAGAAGAGAAGAGAAGAGACGAAATAAGAGAGGGGAGAGAAGAGGAAGGAAAAGAGAGAAGGAAAGACTCAAAGGAAAAGAGAGGGTAAAAGAGAGGAAAAAAGAGAAGAGGAGAAGAGACGAGAAGAGAGGAGAGAAGAGAGGGGAGAAGAAAGGGGAAGAAGAGAAGAGGTAGGAGAAAGGAGAAGAGAGGAAATAAGAGAAAAGAGGGAAAGAGAGGAAAAGAGAAGAGGAGAAGATCGTGAGGGGAAAAGAAAAAGAGAAGAGAAGGAGAAAAAAGAGAGTAGAGAAAATAAGAGAGAAAATAAGAAAAAAGAGAATACAGGAAATAAGAGTGAGGAGAAGAGAGGATAAGAGTTCCTATGCCCATCAGTATAGCTAGCGCTAAAGGTGCTATAGCTGTAGACCAATGCAATCACGAAAAAAAGAGAGGAAGCACGTTCTTGCTTGAAAATGACATGTCCTAGCCCCGGATAATCGCACTTAGAAGAGAAGGTGTTTCGTATCTTGGTCCTATAAAAGAGAGGAAACATACCATTTTAAGAAAACTAATTAGTGAAAGGAGTTTGGAGAAGAAACATTCCAAAGGGATTGGATTGAGGAGACCAAGAGAAGCCTACAAACAAGGAGAAAGCACAAAAACAATTGGTAGAGCTTTCATACTCTTCTCTTTCATGAGTGTTTTTTGTCTATTGTTTCTTCCTTTAGAGAAAGAAAAGGATACGAAAGGAGGAGAGAAACTTTAGAGAAAGGAAGGGAAAGTGAAAGTAGAGGAAGTAAAACAAGAGGAGAGGTAGAAAGAAACATAAAGAAACCAAACAAACTTGAAATAGAAGGGGAAGAGAGGAATTCTTACCTTGAGATGGAGAGGGAGCTGCAGCAAGTCTTGTAGGTGCAGAGGGACAATGTAGGAGAGGATAGAGAGGTGGGAGGGGGAGGGAGGAGGCAAGGGTTGTGGTCGAAGCAAAAGCGAGGGAGGAGAACACATGAAAAAATGAATGGCATTGTGGGACAAATAGCGTGTAGTTTTTGGTTGCCGAAAAATGTCGGTATTACTGTGGGTATATAAAAGCAGAGCATCGATATGGACGTTGGTATGGTCGTCAGTATATACCGATGCTCATACCGATAAAACAAGGGCTTTTTGGGGGTTTAGGGTTTAGGCTTTTTAGGGGGGCTAGGGAGTGGGGGGCAATTTTGGGGGGTGAGTGGGTGTTTGAAGGGATTTAGGGGGGATTTAGGCCTCGGGGTGTTTGGTGAAAGAGAGTGGATATGGGGGTTTGAGGGAATTTGGAACACTATATTAGGGAATTTGGGAATTTTCAGATAATTTGGGAATTCTCAAATGAGAAAAATCCCATTAAATTTGGGTATGTTGACTCAGGTGCGTCAAACCACATGACAAGTAATGCTGAATGGATGCAAGATGCAAGGAAAATGGAAAAACCAGGATTTGTGGAGACTGGTGATGATACTGCACACCCTATTGTGTAGATTGGCAAAATTCCTTTGTCTATGCAGGATGGGAAAAAGAAATACTTGTCTAATGTATTTCATGTCCCGAACATCACCAAGAACCTGGTTTCTGTTGGTCAAATGTTCGAGCAGGGCTTGTAGGTCAGATTTAATCCTCATGGATGCTTTGTCGAGGATATGAAAAATAATGGTCGCTTGATAGCAAAAGGAAAGAAGAAGGGCAGGATGTTTACATTGGATGTGGACATGCCTGAATTGAGTGCAGCAATGTTTGCACATGGGACCAGTGTAGTTGCAGATATTGATATCTGGCACAAACGCATTGGTCATGTTAATATACAGCGACTTAAATCAATGCAAGCCCAAAAATATTGTTACAGGATTGCCTAAATTCAAGGGGGGGTCACTACGTATAAACCCATTATATCACGTGCGTTCAAGGCCTATTTTTTAAATCCCTTATCTGTAAAATTTTCATTAATAAAATGTACCCCTTTTCTATACAAATCTGCAAATTTTTCCCAAAACTATTTTAAATAGTCCCTTATGTATATTTATTTTTGTAAATTTTAGAAATTGAAAATGTCCTTATGTTGAACTCACGTGATAGGGTTACATATGATGAGTGACCCCCCCAAGCTGTCAATTTGGGAGATAGCGGGAGAGAAGGAAGGAGTCTCACTTGCGGCTTGCTCACATACACAATAGGGGAATACACACAAAGGTGGAGGCTGAAAATAGTTTTCCTCTTCTTAGTTGTGAAAGCCAAAAGAACTCTTATACAAAGAAATAGAAGAACCCTATATGTGGGTCTCAAGACCAAACTCAGCTAACTAAGGTGGCATACTAACTGAGCCACGAACTAGAGTATATAAGGATAGTTGTCATCCAACTATTATTCATGCGCAGTGTACCAACCGCATCTGTAGCTAACAAGTCAGTGACATAAATGCACAACGGTCACCCTGGCATATCATGAGTGGAGCTCGATATCTCAACAACAAAATCTCAATATGCTACTGTACAGTGGTGAGAGCTACGTCAGGTCTACACAAATAAACACATACGTCTAAGGTCACTAATTCAAGTTGCATATGTACGTTTGCATGTGTCTACCCAAATACACATGCATGCTCACGTGTAAAACCCAAAGGTGATCTACATGGATTTGGATTTAGCTCCATAATTTCAAGCACTATCACAAATTAGTGCTCCATAACAACAGCATTTTTGTCCCTAGAGGACCAAGTGTTTGCTACATGTTTTCGGGTATTCTACATGTTTCTATCCATGACTATCATCAAGTGTAACTATTCTTCTATCTCTCCATAATGTCTGCAAACAATTCTTTCATTTTTACATTTTTCTACTTCAAATGAAAGTGACAATACAAGTGAAAAAAAGAAAAAATCCTGATGAAGGGTATAATGATTTCTTTCTTAACTTTGAAAGTTTATTGCTCTTGGATGAATAGCTCGATAGCTATTGCCTCTATGAAAATTATCCACTAAACCTGTAAAATGTGTTGGCTGCTATTCAACGAGGTGAATTGGGTTCTACCATTGTATTGGGTGAGTCTATTTGTTAATGTGAGTAGTCAAGTGTCACTTGACTCCTTACATTATGCTAGAGATGCATAAACTATGGCATTGAAATTCTTGAGAGAAAGTAGGAGGGACTAAACTCCCACTTGCTAACATGTACATATAGGCACCTCCTTTTAATACGAGGAGGGGCTACCACATGACACTACCATGTGGCCCTTATGCTAACCTCCTAAATTAATAATTCTAAAATGGAATCAGTATAGAAGTTGTGGTGTGTGTTGAGCTAAGCAAAATCGCACAAAGGAGCAAGCAAAGTCGCACAAAGATTTTAGAGGTATGTGCTCCGAGAGAACAAGGCCTATTTCTACCTCTTTATTTGTTTTGCACATTCTAACAAAACTACATGGAGGACCTCTATTCTTGATACATGTTGCAATCATCAGATAATCCATTTGTAGAAATTAAGGCAACCTAGAATGCAAACCTTTAAATTGGACAAAGGTGGATTCTTAGCATGTCTATCGACAAGTCATTCTACTCATAACTATAAATTGCATTGACGATAATGATGTAAGTCGACAAAAGACTTAAGAATTCAAAGACAAATACTTGTAACATTAAACCAAACCCATAGACTCACGTACCATCCATTATAAAAGCTCATTCCATCACTATAACATCCAACAAACTTGTTGACTTGTTAAACATCATAACTTATTAAGCTCTATGCTTAAAAAATTCCAATGATGCTCAAAGAGAAATACATTGCAAGAGAAGGTGGAGTGGAGAGGGGGCTAGGTGCAGATAGGTGGAGAGAGGGCTGAGCTATGGGTGGAATCGTTTGATGCACGAGCTGCAAGGCCACAAGAGTTGCCATGTGGTTGGTGGAGGGGGAGCTAGAAGAGGTGTGTCATGTGGCACTCAAAAGATAGTGCCAACATGGAACCCTTCTTTACTACCCTAACTAGCCACCCTCCCTATGCCAATAATCCATTAGTGAGCTAGGGAGCCTCTTCCCGGCTATGAGTTTGCCATGGCTACTTGCTCTGCCCTCCATAAATTTTCATTCAACACCTTGCATTCCTTCCGAAAAAATTCACTCGCCTTCTCGCTTTCCCTCCTTGCTTTCATGGAAGAACATGCCTTTACCATCCATTGTGATTTGGAGCTCTATCTCTTCCTCTGCATTCCACCTCTTCAAATTGTGGTTCCGTCGAAGCATTCATCCTTCTTCCTCCCCATTTAATTGGTAGAATCTTTAAAGGATTTTGTCTGGACATATCCATACATTGCTTAAGAATTTATCACCTACAAATATATTGGGGTTGTCGATTGTAGTATATGTGTAGCTTAGGACCTCGAATCGTATTCCGATGAGAGACATAGGCTTAAGTGTGGTAAGAAAACATAGTAGCATGCATGTGTAAAAGGAATGTGTATCATCATAGTTGAGGTAATAAAGGCTTTCTCCTTCATTGGGGGTTGAGGGGTTTAGGAGGAGTTTAAGGGTTAGAGGGAATTTCAGGGTTTAGAAGGAGGTTCCAAGGTTTAGAGAGAGGTTTCAGAGTTTAGAAGGAGGTTTCAGAGTTTAGAAGGAGGTTCCAGAGTTTATAAGAGGTTCAAGGGTTAGAAGGAGGTTCCAAGGTTTAGAAGGAGGTTCAAGGGTTAGAAGGAGGTTCCAAGGTTTAGAGAGAGGTTCCAGAGTTTAGAAGAGGTTCCAGGGTTAGAAGGAGCATCTAAAGTTTAGGGTAGAGTACATGGTGGAGAACTTGTCTCCCTCGTAGATCATGGAGGTTAAGGGTTGAGGAACTAAGGGTTTAGGGGGAGCATAGGAGTGGGAGAGAAAGAAGGTGTAAGAGCATGGGGGAAAGAAGAGAGAGGAGGGAGGAGGACAAGGAGGGAGAAGGAGGAGAGGGAGGAGGAGGAGGAGGAGGAGGAGAAGGGAGGAGGAGGGAGGAGGAGGAGAAGGGAGGAGGAGGGAAGAGGAGGAGGAGGAGGGAGAAGGAGCAGGGGTGAGGACGAGGGAGGAGGAGAGGGAGAGGATGGGTTGCAAGGTTGGAGGAGAGGGAGGGAAGAGTTGTAAGGTTAGGACATGCTTTTGGACGTGGAGTGCAAGGAAGCATGGACACTTGAGACAATTGCTTGGAATACCAAAGTAGAACTCAACACAATGCCCCAAAGAGTGTGGGCTTCATATGGGGTATTTATACAAGTGGGAGAGCTTCTCTCTCTGCATGTAGGAATTGTAAGAAATTCTCTCTACATGTAGAACTTGCATATAGAAGCTGCATGTAGGAGTTGCATGTAGAACTCGCATGTAGGACATGCATGTAGGAATTGCATGTAGGACTTGCATGTAGAACTTGCAAGCAGAACTTGGATAATGTAGAACTTGCATATAGAAGTTGCATGTTGCATGTAGAACTCGCATGTAGAACATGCATGTAGGACTTGCATGTGGAACTTGTAAGTAGAAATCGCATGTAGGAGTTGCATGTAGTTGCATGTAGAACTCGCATGTAGGAGTTGCATGTAGAACTCGCATGTAGAACTTGCATGTAGAACTCGCAATGTAGAACTTGCATGTAGAACATGCATGTTGGATTTCTAAGAGGGATTATTTCTAGCCTTATGCAAGTACAAGCAGAGCTTTGGCACTACTCTACACACACATTATGTTCTACCTAAGTCCATGTTGGCATAGAGACAACATACTCCCAGATCCATTTTATTACCTGTCCTCGTGTTATGGCTTATTGCGAGCACGCACCTAGATTGCCATGCCTTTAGTCCAATGGTTGTGGAACTTGTGTCATGCCAGTCAATTCTTTTGTAAAGCCTTGGCACCATACAATTTTTGCTCTAGCCTGTATCCACCATTTATTCGAACAGAGATATGTGGCATGCTTCTAAGAAGATCACTCTTTGATAGAGTCGGCTTGTAATCTGAGCATCGACCCATTCATTGGGATTGAAATTGAGTGGAGGAAAATGGGTATCAAGGTAACATGGGACCTCTAGAATGAATTCCAATGTTTTTTAGAATATAGCACTTAGGCAAAGGAAGCGATCAATGTTTCCGTGCATCATTTGCTCATGTTGCTGAAGTGCTCAGATCATTGTGCCTTGGATATTCCATTCTACATCAAAGTATGGTTCGATCATTGGCCAATTAATGGTTTGATCTTCATCCAAAGTGTGTATGTTGGCTTCCCATTTTTTACGTCGTGGAACTGCATAGAACTTGGGATGGGTTCTGAGACATGGAGGTGCACATAGGTACTCCTTCAAGAAGATTACATCAAAGAGCTTGGGACGGGGCCAATCAGGTTGTGGATCCAACTTGCTTATCCAACCTTCACTAATTTGATGTTGACAAAGGTTAGTAGGAAAGTTCCACCATCCACCTCAAGTTTTCATATCAAGATATTTGCTCCAAAATTCCTTGATGGGGTTACTAGGAAGTGGTATCTCATCAAAAGCAAACCCATCATTGGAACTTGGCATGGGAGTACGAATTGGATTATCCGAATCTTGATATTCAAAATCAAATACTATGTCATTTTCTGCTGATGGAAGCATAAGTAGTGTTGGAGGTGATGACGAGGCAGGGAGAGAATCTGGAGACATGGGGGAGAAATATGGAAAAGTGTTAGTTGTGGAAGGGGGAGCAGAGGGGAGGGGGGGGAAGAACCAGGCAAATGGTTTGAGTAGCTTGGTAATCCTCAAGGGTAGAATTAGCAAGGGAGGGGAAGAAGCTAGGTGTGAGGGGCTCGTAGGTTTGTGACTATTGGGTTAGTTGAAAATGGTGAGAGGCATGAGCAAAGAGATGATGAAGGGAATAGATGTTAGGATGGAGCTCTGGGAAGGTTAAGAGGGTGGTAGCAGCAAGGGTAAGGTTATGAGGTTGGCAGAGAGAGTGGTTAGATATGGGAACTTGGATGTGAGATAGGCCCTGTCATCTTCCGACACTTCCTTTTGATGGTGCGATGGGATCATCAGCTGCATGGGTGGGATGTCAGTTATGTTATGCCTTGCAAATGATAGTAATGGCCTTTGTAGTAATGACAACAAACCATGGCAACAAACCAGCAATAACCCTGAGGGGAGGACTACCCATGAGGCATACATATGCAATGAAAGCATCCATCCTGAGTGCTATAAAGCCGGCATGTGTAGACAGGCAGAAGATATTTTTCTCATCCTTGGACAAGTCTTGGTAAATTATGTGCAAAGTTTTGGTCCCTATGGAATGTTCCCATTTGATTGTTGGATGAGCAGATATGATCCTGATTTGGAGTTGCTTCCATTGGATAAGCACACATGCATTGAGGTGATCTTCCACTTGTAGAACAGACACAAGCTCTTAGTACACCACCATTGTGTATTGTAGTGGGGCTTTATTGGTGTTGTCTTCCATTGCCTCATTGTTGTGCACTAGCAATTGGAGTTCAAGCTTGGAGATGATTATCTTTTGGGAGTGCATCTCATTCATTTTTTCTTTGTATTTCTGGTAGATGGTTGTATATGCCTCCTTAAGCTTTCTCATTTGCAAGGTGACCTTTGCCTATTGAGAAATGCCTTCAGTGGCATTGGACCATTGGTCCAAGACTTGTGCTTATGAAGTGCTGGCCTCTTCAGTGATAGCAAGTTTGTCCTTTAAGATTATGCATTCCCTTGTGAGCTCATCAATGCTGAAGGCACGTATTGCCAAAGATTGTTTCATGTCTTCAAGCTTGTCTTTGCAATCCTAGAGCTCTTCTTCTTTGTGAATTAGAGTGAGTCAAAGCTTGTGCCACTACCTCTATCTATTGAGCATGTGCAGAGGTCGAGTTATAATAGGGCTGTAGGATTGCCATTGCTTGTATTGCTATTGTCAGTTGTGTTTGACTTTGGTGTAGGTTGGAGGTCACATCCCTCACTACCTTCTCTTGAGCTTGGAGAGCTTGGTTCATGCCCACTTCTTCTACCTCCTTCTCATCTATCTATGCCCGAAGTGCCTTGACCTCTATGGTGATTGCCTGGAATCGGTCTTCAATTTCTATTGCAGTTTGTCTGTCCAATTCTCTTGCATATTCTTCCTTGGCCAAGCTAGTGAATAGTTCTAACATTTGGATCATTTGGCTAGGTTGATGTTAGAGAATGACAGACGATGATGAGGAATGGTGATACTGCTGATACAAGTGGTGCCCATGTAGCCATCCTGATGATTCTTTAGTACTTGTGGGAGGTTGTTCCAATGGTATTTCAGTCCCTTGTGTACAATAGTCATACTATTAATCTGGCACTAGCTCCCCTTGTGGATCATCGATTGGCATGGCATTGATGGCCGGTTCTAGTGATGATATTTCCTTAGGCTGTGGTGCCCGATCTTTCCTCAGGCTCTGGTGCTGATCTTTCCTAAGGTTCTAGTGCTGTTCTTGCCTCAAGATCTAGTTGCTGCTATTGTTGGAGATATATTGGTTGCAGTTGTGCACCGAGCTATAACATCTCATGGGGCAATTCCTCAATCCCGACCTGCAAAATAGGTATTTCTTTCAAGGCATCTGCACTTGTCAATGTGATAGTAGGAGAAGTTGGTGAGGCTTCCATACTGGTTAGAAGGGTATGTCCAACTCCTCAATTGGTTTTGGTGACTAGGGTAGAGTCATTTCTCTTTCTTATAGCTCTTTCTTTATGATTATAGCCAATAAGTGTGGAATTTTACATTTTTGGCTTGATGAACCATTTAGTTTCTTTGTAAAGAAGAGGACTAAGTGTTGGATCCAGTCTTCCTACTCAGCAAAACAAATGTGTGGAGTGGAAGGAATCAATTCTTATCACACTTAACCCCCAGGATTGTGGATAAAAATTTTGCTGCTTCCCTGAGGTGATGGTTAAGGATGGTGCGAAGTAATATGCTGTCCCTATGGAATAGTGTGCCCTTGGCGAGGAGGGACTATACTTCAAGAAACTTTGTATTAGTGGGTTCTGATGTACAGTGATTGTATCGCACTTACCAACCTGTGCATTGCTGGAGTGGTAAGAATGGAGAAAGTCCCTAATGTATGTGGTCATTGTAGGACTGTCCTCGAAGGAATTTAGGCTCTCATGCAAACTACCTAGACCCCTTTGCTCTAAGTAAGATGTTTCTTCCTGGGAAAGAGCATAAGTTGATGTAGGTGGCCAAACAAGCTCTAATGACTAGGCCCTGTCAATGGTTGTATAGGCCAGTGGTGATTGGGGTGGCATTTGTTCTTCTTAGTCATGCACTGAATCCTCTTTCAGAGCTATCGCTCTAGACCACAAATGCCTGTGGTTGCCGTGGTTGAGAGGATGTAGATGGCTACAAACTCTGGAGGGGGTCTCATGGTTGAGGTGGTGGGCTCTTTCTACACATCCTCTTTAGTGGCGGCATCTTTTCTGAACCTGCATCCATGTGCATGTGGTGTACCATTGATCATTATATTGGTTGGCATGCACGTATGACCTTTTTGTGTGTTTGTGAGAGATCTTATTTTTATGCATGCTTTGAGAGTGTGTGGCACAATTATTCATGTAATCATCTATGTGCCTAAGCAAAAGCATGTGAGTGCACACAACCTAGTAGCTAGGTAGGGACTAACTATATGCTTTTTTTATTGCTGGGATTTTATAGGGTAGCTAGAACTCAGGCATCACTTTTGAGCCCTAGGTTAAAATTGATTGATGCTACCTATTTGTGAGAAGACATACATATGCAAGAGAGTGCTTGTGATACAACCTAATCCTAACTAAGGAAGACTTGGTTTCCCAAATCTTCATTTTTATTAGGGATGGCTTGCACGTTGAAGTAGTAGCACTTCAGTCAGCTCCCGTTTATTGTTGTGTTGAATTGGACTCCATCCAATGTTTCTAACAGCATAGCTCCGATGGGATTCATCTTTCTTACTCGGTAGGGTCCTTGACCTAGATACTTTAGTTTCCCCTTATGTACTTTGGCATTGTATAAGAGGACCAAGTCACCTTCCTTGATGTCTTTAGCTTTAATATTTCTGTCAAACCATGCCTTTCTTCTATGTTTTTCTATTGTCCTGGCATGGTAGGCGACTAGTCTTGTCTCTGTATGCTTCTCCAACTGATAGAGTCTTTCTTTCAAGGATTCATGGTCTCCCATGCATTCCTATACTGCTATGCATAGCCTTGGTATTACAAATTCTAGTGGGACCACAGCTTCAAGGCTGTACACCAATTGAAAAGGTGTGTTCCCTGTACTGACCTTGAGTGTGGTTCTGTATGCTCATAAGGCTGCATTCAGTTTCTCTGCCCAATCAGAACGCTATGGTTCTAGCTCGGTTCTAGTACCTTGGTGAGGATAATGCATAATATTTTTTTGGTGGATTCGGCCTGTCCATTCCCTTGGGGGTAGTAGGGTGTGCTTTTTCTATGGATTACCATCAAGCCAGACAAGAGTTCTTAGATTACCTCATTGACAAAATGTGTGCCTCTATCTGACACAATTTCAATGGGGCATCCGAATCGGGTGATCACATTTTCGTATAACAATCTTGCTATGCTTCTGGCATCTGCCTTTTTGATAGCTTTAGCTTCAACCCATTTTGTAAAGTAATCAGTAGGCCACAATGATGTAGTGTGCTTGTGTTCCCTTTGTTCTATTGGATGGATGGGACCCACATAGTCAATCCCCCATTTTTCAAATGGTTTTTGTGCAACAACTGTTGTTAGGGGATTGAAGTCTTCGTGTTGCGGTTTGCATTTGGATGCGGCTAGATGCATACTTAGGTATGTGAAGTCCACATCACTGTATGGACTATTTTATGAGGTTGGGGTTCAGATATAGTTGCATGGATACATTGATGCTGATTGGGCTGGTAGTATTTCAGATAGATGATCTACCAGTGGATATGTGTTCTCTTTTGGGAGTGCTGAGTCACTTGGAGCAGCAAGAAATAGCCTATAGTTGCCTTGTCAAGCACAGAGGCTGAGTATAGGGGTGCAACAATGGCTGCATGTGAGGTAGCTTGGTTGCATAAGCTACTTTATGATATGCACTAGTCTATAGATGGGCCATTTGTCATTTATTGTGACAACATGAGCAGTATACACTTGGTAAATAACCCAGTCTATCATGCTAGAACAAAGCACATTGAGGCGCATTATCACTATGTGTGGGAGAAGGTTTTACAAGGTCTTATTGATCTAGTTTATGTTAGCACAGAGGATCAGGTAGCTGACATATTCATGAAGGCATTGGGCATAGAGAAGTTGTGCAAGTTCAGAGACCTGCTTGGTGTGCAAGAATTGGGATTGAGATTGAGGGGGAGTGTTGAGATATCGAGCTCCACTCGTGATATGCCAGGGTGACCGTTGTGCATTTATGTCACTGACTTGTTAGCTGCAGATGCGGTTGGTACACTGCGCATGAATAATAGAAGGATGACAGCTATCCTTATGTACTCTAGTTCATGGCTCAGTTAGTATGCCACCTTAGTTAGCTGAGTTTGTTTTGAGGCCCACATATAGGGTTCTTCTATTTCTTTGTACTAGAGTTCTTTTGGCTTTCACAACTAAGAAGAGAAAAACTGTTTTCAGCCTCCACCTTTGTGTGTATTCCCCCATTGTGTATGTGAGAAAGCTGCAAGTGAGACTCCTTCCCTCTCTCCCACTATCTTCACAACTCATACCCTTTGGGATTTGGAAATTGTCTCTTGAGGGAATGTGTGATGACCTCCTTGGCTTTATTGTTCTATTGTTCAAAGGTTTGAATATTGTTGAGATATTGAGCTCCACTCGTGATATGCCAGGGTGACCATTGGGCATTTATGTCACTGACTTGTTAGCTTCAGATGCGGTTGGTACACCACCCATGAATAATAGCTAGATGACAGCTATCCTTATGTACTCTAGTTCATGGCTCAGTTAGTATGCCACCTTAGTTAGCCGAGTTTGGTTTGAGACCCACATATAGGGTTCTTCTATTTCTTTGTACTAGAGTTCTTTTGGCTTTCACAACTAAGAAGAGAAAAACTGTTTTCAGCCTCCACCTTTGTGTGTATTCCCCCATTGTGTATGTGAGAAAGCTGCAAGTGAGACTCCTTTTCTCTCTCCCACTATCTTCACAACTCATACCCTTTGGGATTTGGAAATTGTCTCTTGAGGGAATCTGTGATAGCCTCCTTGTCTTTATTGTTCTATTGTTTGAAGGTTTGAATATTGTTGAAATTGTCTCTTGAGGAAATCTGTGATGACCTCCACTCGTGATATGCTAGGGTGACCGTTGTGCATTTATGTCACTGACTTGTTAGCTACAGATGCAGTTGGTACACCACCCATGAATAATAGCTGGATGACAACTATCCTTATGTACTCTAGTTTGTGGCTTAGTTAGTACACCACGTTAGTTAGCTGAGTTTGGTTTGAGACCCTCATATCAGGTTCTTCTATTTCTTTGTATTAGAGTTCTTTTGGCTTTCACAACTAAGAAGAGGAAAACTATTTTTAGCCTCCACGTTTGTGTGTATTCCCCCATTGTGTATGTGAGAAAGCCGTAAGTGAGACTCCTTCCTTCTCTCCCACTATCTTCACATGGTATCATAGCCTGGTTTGTGGTAAGGAGCTGAAGAAAGCAAACCAAGTTCACGGTGTCCTAGTAAGAGGACCAGTGTTGCTTTCCTTTTTCAAGTTTGGGAGCAAATCTCTGTAGGTAGCACAGCCGGAAAGTGCAAGAGTGCATTGTCTCAGATTGAGATGCCCTTCATGGTGTGGCAAGAGGGCAATATATGCTATGGGATAGGCAAAGCCTTGGGTGACTTTATTTTTTTGATTCGAGGCCATTTTGGGGCCCATTTTGGAGGCGGAAGTTTTCCACAAGCACTGAGAAAAAGGCACTGTTTTTGATGTGCAACCACTGCTCTACAGGTCGGTGAAAATTTGAAGTAGAAATTGCATCGTATGCCTCTGTGCAAAGATACTGGGAGTTACAAAATCATCCTTATTGCCTATTGATGCAAAATCGCTACTAGGAAGTGACTGTGTGGTCAAATACCACTTTCATCAGTTTTGCATATTTTCCTGTGTGAGGCAGAAGCTGTGTTTTTTGCAGTGACAAAATATTTTGTAGTGTTCTGTAATGGCATCTGATTCTCTTTCACAGATTGTCACTGAAAAGCTTGACAAGAACAACTTCCAAGCATGGAAGTTTAGAATGACGGATTTCCTTATGGGAAAAGGCTATTGGGAGTTCATTACAGGAAATGAAGAAGAACTAGTTCTTTCTAATGTCCCCAATCAACAAGAAATGCAGGCATTTAAAGGATGGCAAGAGAGAGCCAGAAAGGTTATGTACTGGCTGTCTGTCAGTATTTCAGATTCTATGATTATGCATATTCAGGATGCAAGTATGCCAAAGGAGGCATGGGATACTTTGGCAAAAATGTACAGCACAAATACGCAAGCACAAATACGCAAGCCATAAAAATGTAGCTCAACTAGTAGTTGCACAATGTGCAGAGAGAAAATATGAGTATCAATGACTACCACATGAAGGTGAAGAAAATTGCAGATGCACTTGCTTCCATTGGGTCACCAATGGAAGATAATGATCTAGTTTCTGTGACCATGAATGGTCTAGGAAATGATTATGCACAGTTCCGGACATCCATTGCCATACGTGAAAAATTTCCTGATTTTGAGTTCTTTGCTCTTCTAATTTTTGAAGAGCAGAGAAATGGTGGTGCATCTTCTTCAGGAGGAAATTCAAAAGAAACTGTCTTCTATTCAAATGCTGGAAGATGTAGAGGCAGAGGTAGAGGAGGCTGATTTGGAGGCCATGGTAGAAATCAGAATATGTTGCAAACTCAAGAAAACCAGTCCTTTAGAGGAGGACATGGTAACTCTAGAGGCAGGGGGAGCCAAAGAGGTCGTGGTGGATGGCAGAGAGGCCAAAATGCAAACAGCAATGTTGAATGCTAGTATTGTGGTAAAATGGGTCATATGGCTAAGGACTACTACAAAAAGCAGAATGACATAATGAATGGAAAATTGTAGCAAGGCAATTATGCATCCTCTAGTAGACAGGGTGATGACAGAAATGAGCATTTGTTTATGGTGAAACACATGACCAATTCTGTGACAAGTGTAGAAGAAAATAATGATGTGTGGTATGTTGACTCAGCTGCATCAAACCACATGACAAGTCATGTAGAATGGATGCAAGATGTAAGGAAAATGGAAAGACCAGGATTTGTGGAGACCGGTGATGAGATCCTACACATCCTATTGTGCAGATTGGTAAAATTCCTTTGTCTATGCAGGATGGGAAAAAGAAATACCTGTTTGATGTATTTCATGTCCCAAATATCATCAAGAACCTGGTTTCTATTGCTCAAATGGTTGAGAAGGGCTTGCAGGTTAGATTTAATCCTCACGGATGCTTTGTTGAGGATATGAAAAATCACGGTCCCTTGATAGCAAAAGGAAAGAAGAAGGGCAGGATGTTTACGTTGGTTGCGGACATGCCTGAATTGAGTGCAGCAATGTTTGCACATGGGACCCGCGTAGTTGTAGATGTTGATATTTGGCATAAATGCATTGGTCATGTTAATGTACAGTGACTTAAATCAATGCAGGCCCAAAATATTGTTGCAGGATTGCCTAAATTCAAGGTTGTAGAAATGCATAAGCTATGTGAAGCCTGTCAATTTGGAAAATAGGCAAGGAAACCATTTCCTAGACATGTTCAAGAGAGTAAGAAGCCATTGTAATTAATCCACTCTGATGTGTGGACTACTAAAGCTGCATGTATTGGAGGCTATCATTATTTTGTCACTTTTATTGATGACTATAGCAGAAAAGTTTGGGTGTATTTTATGAAAAAGAAAAGTGAAGTGTTTGGGCATTTCAAAGCTTTTAAAGCTATGGTTGAAAAAGAAACAGGCCTGTAAATAAAATTCCTAAGGTCAGATGGAGGGGGAGAGTACCTCTCAAATGAGTTTGCAAGGTTCCTGCAGGAGCATGGCATAAAGCAGCAATATTCATGCAGTCATACCCCACATCAAAATGGACTTGCAGAAAGGAAAAACAGGTATATTGGAGTGGTATCTCGGGCCATGCTAAATGAAAAAAACCTACTAGATTATTATTGGGCTGAAGCAGTTGCTACAACAGTTTACATAATGAACAGGACTCCCACTACAGCAATACAGGGCATGACACCAGAGGAGATGTATACTGGTAGGAAACCAGATATTTCTCATTTGAAAATTTTTGGTTGCATTGCCTATGCTGATGTGCCAGATGAGTTGAGGTCCAAGTTGGATCCAAAAGCTGAGAAGTGCATCTTTATTGGTTATTCTCTACAGCAAAAAGGATAGAGATGCTATAACCCTTCTACTCGTAAGTTTATAGTGAGCAGAGATGTCTTTGATGAGATGAGCAGCTGGTATAAACCAGTAAATGTGATTGATTATGTAGATGCACAAAATGGTAATGCTGCACAGAATTCACAACAGCAATCACAAAATATTAGTGGACCTGCAGTGTCCTCCAGCAATGGTTCACATACTTTGCCATGGACAAGTAAATTGAGATCAAGAGAATCTCCTCAAAGCAATGCAGATAGTGGTATGCAGGTATCACGAAAAGGAAAAGAGAAGGTAGATCAGCCCATGTTTGATGTGAATATGTGTCACTCTTATGTGGATGGTGAATCCAGTGGCTCAGAACAGAGCATTGATGATGAGTTGGGTATTGCTTCTATTGTTACACCTGGAGTAAGGAAGACCAGGGATGCTTTGAGAGAACCTAGAAGTGAGCCTATTTTGCACAAGTCTACCAGAGCTAGGTATCCTATGGATAGGCTGAAATATGATGGATTTATAGCCATTCACTATGCCTATATGGTCAAAGTGACGCAAGAACTAGAACCCATTTCTTTTGAGCAAGCCATGGGAAAATAAAAATGGGAGAAAGCCATGGATGAAGGAATGGATGTCTTGGAAGCAAACGCTACATGGGAATTGGTGCCTTTGCCTAAAGATAAGAATGCAATTGGCTATAAGTGGGTTTATAAGGTGAAGCAGAATGCAGATGGTTCTGTGAACAGATACAAGGCAAGATTAGTTGTCAAGGGATATGCACAGACATATGGCATTGAGTATGAAGAAACATTTAGTCCGGTTGCAAGGATGTCAACCCTAAGAGTAGTCATTGATATGGCTACATCAAAGGGATGGTCTTTACATCAGATGATGTAAAGAATGCCTTCTTGCATGGTGATTTGCAAGAAGAGGTCTTTATGGAGCAGCCACTAGGTTATGTTCATGTTGTTCATCCTGAGTTTGTTTGCAGGTTGAAGAAAGCCTTGTATGGCTTGAAGCAAGCACCTAGAGCATGGTCTGATAAAATAGGATAGTATCTTGTCACTATTGGCTTTTAGATTTCCTTTGGAGCAGAATGTGAAGCTGAGCGCAGATGCAGTGAGCTTCTAGAAGACCCTACTATGTACAGATGCATAGTAGGAAGTTTGATTTATTGACTATTACCAGGCCAAATTTGAGCTATGCTGTTGGATTGGTAAGTTAGTTTATGCTGGCTCCAAGGAAACCGCATTTGGATGCGGCTAGATGCATACTCAGGTATGTGAAGTCCACATCGTAGTATGGACTATTTTATGAGGCTGGGGTTCAGATACAGTTGCATGGATACATTGCTGCTGATTGGGCTGGTAGTATTTCAGATAGACGATCTACCAATGGATATGTGTTCTCTTTTGGGAGTGATGCACTCACTTGGAGCAGTAATAAACAGCCTACAGTTGCCTTATCAAGCACAAAGGCTGAGTACAGGGGTGTAGCAATGACTGCATGTGAGGTAGCTTGGTTGTATAAGCTACTTTATGATATGCATCAGTGGGCCAGTTGTCATTTATTGTGACAACATGAGTAGTATACACTTGGCAAATAACACAGTCTATCATGCTAGAACAAAGCACATTGAGGTGCATTATCACTATGTGTAGGAGAAGGTTTTACTAAGTCTTATTGATCTAGTTTATGTTAGCATAGAGGATCAGGTAGCTGACATATTCATGAAGGCATTGGGTGCAGAGAAGCTGCACAAGTTCAGAGACTTGCTTGGTGTGCAAGAATTGGGATTGAGCTCGAGGGGGAGTGTTGAGCTTGGGGGGGTCACCATGTATAAAACCTCTATACCACGTGTGTTCAAGGCATATTTCTAAAATCCCTAATCTATAAATTTTTCATTAATAAAATGTACCCCTTTTTTATACAAATCTATAAATTTTTTCAAAAACTATTTTAAATAGTCCCTTATGTATATTTATTTCTGTAAATTTAAGAAATAAAAAATATCCTTTTGTTGAACTCACGTGATAGCGTTACATATGTTGAGTGACCCCCCCGAGGTGTTGAGATATCGAGCTCCACTCGTGATATTCCAGGGTGACCATTGTGCATTTATGTCACTGACTTGTTAGCTGCAGATGCGGTTTGTACAGACACCGCCCATGAATAATAGCTAGATGATAGGTATCCTTATGTACTCTAGTTCGTGGCTCAGTTAGTACACCACCTTAGTTAGCTAAGTTTGTTTTGAGACCCTCATATAGGGTTCTTCTATTTCTTTGTACTAGAGTTCTTTTGGCTTTCACAACTAAGAAGAGGAAAACGATTTTTTCAGCCTCCACCTTTGTGTGTATTCCCCCATTGTGTATGTGAGAAAGCCGCAAGTGAGACTCCTTCCTTCTCTCCCACTATCTTCACAGATATATCATTGGGAAAGTGGGTGCTCAACAACCTCCTCATGTGTCTTGTAACTGCCTTCCCATCATCATCCTATATAACCTCCCCAACACTATTCACTCTATAGGATAGGTCCTTGGGAAAAACAAAGTTCGAAGGTCATGGATGGAGTAGTAAAGATAAAGTGAGGGGTGGAGCGAGGGCTTAATGAGTGAGGAGTAAGGGAGTGAGTGGTCTCTAGGGTGTTGTGGCCTGTGAGTGGAAAGGGCAAGGGACTTAACTGGTACTGCATCTCATGATATAAGGAATGTGAAGATTGTGGGAGAGAGGGAAGGAGTCTCACTTGAGGCTTTCTCACAATCACAATGGAGGAATACACACAAAGGTGGAGGCTGAAAACAGTTTTCCTCTTCTTAGTTGTGAAAGCCAAAAGAACTCTAGTACAAAGAAATAGAAGAACCCTATATGTGGGTCTCAAACCAAACTCAACTAACTAAGGTGGCATACTAACTGAGCCACGAACTAGTGTAGATAAGGATAGCTGTCATCCAGCTATTATTCGTGGGCGGTGTACCAACCGCATCTCCAGCTAACAGGTCGGTGACATAAATGCACAACAGTCACCCTGGCATATCGCGAGTGGAGCTCGATATCTCAACACTCCCCCTCGAGCTCAATCCCAAATCCTGCACACCAAGTAGGTCTCTGAACTTGCGCAGCTTCTCTGCGCCCAATGCTTTCGTGAATATGTCAGCTACCTGATCCTCTGTGCTGACATAAACTAGATCAATAAGACCTAGTAAAACCTTCTCCTGCACATAGTGATAATGCACCTCAATGTGCTTTGTTCTGGCATGAAAGACTGGGTTCTTTGCCAAATGTATACTACTCATGTTGTCACAATAAATGACAACCGGCCCATCTATAGACTGATGCATATCATAGAGTAGCTTATGCAACCAAGCTACCTCACATGCAGCCATTGCTGCACCCCTTTACTCAGCCTTTGTGCTCAACAAGGCAATTGTAGGCTGTTTCTTGCTGCTCCAAGTGACTGCAGCACTCCCAAAAGAGAACACATATCCACTGGTAGATCGTCTATCTGAAATGCTACCAGCCCAATCAGCATCAGTGTATCCATGCAACTGTATCTGAACCCCAGCCTCATAAAATAGTCCATACTGCAATGTGGACTTCACATACCTGAGTATGCGTCTAGCCGCATCCAAATGCGGTTTCCTTGGAGCCTGTATAAACTGACTTACCAACCCAACAGCATAGCTCAAATCTGGCCTGGTAATAGTCATGTAAATCAAACTTCCTACTATGCGTCTGTACATAGTAGGGTCCTCCAGAAGCTCACCTACATCTGCGCTCAGCTTCACATTCTGCTCCAAAGGAACTGAAATAGGCTTACAGCCTGTCATCCCATATTTGGACAGCATGTCCAATCCATACTGCCTCTGCAAGAGCTGTATCCCACTTTGTGATCTAATCACCTCAATGCCCAAGAAATAACGCAGCTCTCCCAAATCCTTCATCTCAAACTTCTGCCTCAATAGCATTTTCACATGAAGGATATCTTCATCACTATCACCTGTGATGATCAAATCATCAACATAAATGACCAGCAGCATAATCCCTTTCTCTGTTTTTCTCACATAGAGTGAGAAATCTGCCTTGGAAATCTGAAAGCCAATAGTGACAAGATACTGTCCTATCTTGTCAGACCATGCTCTAGGTGCACATACAAGGCTTTCTTCAACCTGCAAACAAACTCAGGATGAGTAGCATGAACATAACCTGCTGGCTGCTCCATAAAGACCTCTTCTTGCAAATCACCATGCAAGAAGGCATTCTTTACATCCATCTGATGTAAAGACCATCCCTTTGATGCAGCCATAGCAATGGCTGCTCTTACGGTTGCCATCCTTGCAACCGGGCTGAAAGTCTCTTCATAATCAATGCCATATGTCTGTGCATACCCCTTGACAACTAATCTTGCCTTGTATCTATTCACAGAACCATCTGCATTGTGCTTGATCTTATAAACCCACTTACAGCCAATTGCATTCTTGCCTTTAGCCAAAGGCACCAATTCCCATGTAGCATTAGCATCCAAGGCATCCATTTCTTCATCCATGGCTTTCTCCCATTTTTCATTTCCCATGGCTTGCTCAAAAGAAGTGGGTTCTGGTTCCTGTATCACTTTGACCATATAGGCATAGTGAATGGCTGTAAATCCATCATATTTCAGCCTATCCACAGGATACCTAACCCTGGTAGACCTGCGCAAAATAGGCTCACTTCCAGTGCTCTGCCTGGTCTTCCTTACTCCAGGTGTAACAACAGAAGGAATACCCAACTCATCATCAATGCTCTGTTCTGAGCCACTGGATTCACCATCCACACAAGAGTGACCTACATTCACATCATACATGGGCTGATTTACCTTCTCTTTTCCTTTTCGTGATACCTGCGTACCACTATCTACATTGCTTTGAGGGGATTCTCCTGATCTCAATCTGCCTGTCCATGGCGAAGTATGTGAACCACTGGTAGAGGACACTCCAGGTCCACTGATATTTTGTGATTGCTGCTGTGCATTCTGTGCAGCATTACCATTTTGTGCATCTACATCAATCATCACATTTACTGGTTTATACCAGCTGCTCATCTCATCAAAAACAACATCTCTGCTCACTGTGAACTTACGTGTAGAAGGGTTATAGCATCTATACCCTTTCTGCTTGCAGAGAATAACCAATAAAGACGCACTTCTCAGCTTTTGGATCCAACTTGGACCTCAACTCATCTGGCACATGGACATAAGCAATGCAACCAAAAATCTTCAAATGAGAAATATCTGGTTTCCTACCAGTATACATCTCCTCTGGTGTCATGCCATGTATTGCTGCAGTGGGAGTCCTGTTCATTATATAGACTGCTGTAGCAACTGCTTCAGCCCAATAATAATCTGGTAGATCTTTTTCATTTAGCATAGCCCGAGACACCTCTCCAATATGCCTATTTTTCCTTTCTGCAATTCCATTTTGCTGTGGGGTATGACTGCATGATGAATATTGCTGCTTTATACCATGCTCCTGCAAGAACCTTGCAAACTCATTTGAGAGGTACTCTGCCCCTCCACCTGACCTTAGGCATTTTATTTGCAGGCCTGTTTCTTTTTCAACCATAGCTTTGAAAGCTTTGAAGTGCCCAAACACTTCACTTTTCTTTTTCATAAAATACACCCACAGTTTTCTGCTGAAGTCATCAATAAATGTGACAAAATAGTGACAGCCTCCAATAGATGCAGCTTTTGTAGTCCACACATCAGAGTGGATTAATTCCAATGGCTTTTTACTCTCTTGAACATGCCTAGGAAAAGGTTTCCTTGCCTGTTTCCCAAATTGACAGGCTTCACAAACCTTGTGCATTTCTGCAACCTTGAATTTAGGCAATCCTGCAACAATATTTTGGGCTTGCATTGATTTAAGTCGCTGTATATTAACATGACCAATGCGTTTGTGCCAAATATCAATATCTGCAACTACACCGGTCCCATGTGCAAACATTGCTGCACTCAATTCAGGCATGTCCGCATCCAATGTAATAATCCTGCCCTTTTTCTTTCCTTTTGCTATCAAGCGACCATTATTTTTCATATCCTCAACAAAGCATCCATGAGGATTAAATCTGACCTGCAAGCCCTGCTCAACCATCTGACCAACAGAAACCAGGTTCTTGGTGATGTTCGGGAGATGAAATACATCAGACAAGTATTTCTTTTTCCCATCTTGCATAGACAAAGGAATTTTGCCAATCTGCACAATAGGATGTGCAGTATCATCACCAGTCTCCACAAATCCTGGCTTTTCCATCTTCCTTGCATCTTGCATCCATTCTGCATGACCTGTCATGTGGTTTGACGCACCTGAGTCAACATACCACACATCATTTTGTTCTTCTGCACTTGTCACAGAATTGGTCATATGCTGCACCATAAATAGATGCTCATTTCTGTCATCACCCTGCCTGCTAGAAGATGCATAATTGCCTTGCTGCAATTTTCCACTCATAATGTCATTCTGCTTTTTATAGCAGTCCTTAGCCATATGACCCATTTTGCCAAAATAGTAGCATTCAACATTGCTGTTTGCATTTTGGCTTCTCTGCCATCCACCACGGCCTCTTTGGCTCCCCCTGCCTCTAGAGTTACCACGTCCTCCTGCATAGGACTGATTTTCTTACGTTTGCTGCATATTTTGATTTCTACCACGGCCTGCAGATCGGCCTCCTCTACCTCTGCCTCTACCTCTGCCAGCATTTGAGTAGAAGACAGTTTCTTTTGAAGTTCCTGCTGAAGAAGATGCACCCCCATTTCTCTGTCTTCAGAAATTAGAAGAGCAATCAACTCCTCAAAATCAGGAAAGTTTTCACGGACGGCAATGGATGTCCGGAACTGTGCATAATCCTTTCCTAGACCATTCAAGGTCATAGAAACCAAATCGTCATCATCCACTGGCAACCCAATGGAAGCAAGTGCATCTGCAATTTTCTTCACTTTCATGTGGTAGTCATTTATGCTCAAATTTTCTCTCTGCACATTGTGCAACTCCTATTTGAGTTGCATTTTCCTGGCTTGCGTATTTGTGCTATACATTTTTGCCAAAGTATCCCATGCCTCCTTTGGCGTATTTGCATCCTGAATATGCACAATCATGGAGTCCAAAATACTAATAGACAGCCAGTACATAACTTTCCTGGCTCTCACATGCCATCCTTTGAATGTCTGCATTTCGTGTTGACTGGGAACATTAGGAAGAACAGGTTCTTCTTCATTTCCTGTAATGAATTCCCAATAGCCTTTTCCCATCAAGAAATTCGTCATTCTAAACTTCCATGCCTGGAAGTTGTTCTTGTCAAGCTTTTCAGTGACAATCTGTGAAAGAGAATCAGATGCCATTACAGAACACTGCAAAATATTCTGTCACTGCAAAAAACACAACTTTTGCCACACACGGGCAGATCTGCAAAATTGACGAAAGTGGTATTTCACCACACAGTCACTTCCTAGTGACAATTTTGCATCAACAGGCAACAGGCATGAATCTGTAACTCCCAATATCTCTGCACACAAGCATACGATGCAATTTCTGCGGCACCTTTCCACCGACTAGCCGCGCAGCAGTAGTCGCACAGCAAAAAACAGGGCCTTTTTTTGAGTGCCTGCGAAGAACTTCCGCCTTCAAAACGGGCCCTGAAACGGCCTCAAATCAGAAAAATAAAGTCACTAAGGGCTTCACCCTTGCCCGCAGCATATACTGCGCTCTCGCCACACCGCGAAGGGCGTCTCAATCTGAAACAGTGCACTCCTGCACTTCTGGCTGTGCTACCTGCAGAGATTTGCTCCCAAACTCGAAATAGGAAAGCAACACTGGTCCTCTTACCAGGACACCACGAACTTGGCTTGCTTTCTTGAGCTCCTTACCACGAACAAGGCTCTGATACCATGTGAAGATTGTGGGAGAGAGGGAAGGAGTCTCACTTGAGGCTTTCTCACAATCACAATGGAGGAATACACACAAAGGTGGAGGCTGAAAACAGTTTTCCTCTTCTTAGTTGTGAAAGCCAAAAGAACTCTAGTACAAAGAAATAGAAGAACCCTATATGTGGGTCTCAAACCAAACTCAACTAACTAAGGTGGCATACTAACTGAGCCACGAACTAGTGTAGATAAGGATAGCTGTCATCCAGCTATTATTCGGGCGGTGTACCAACCGCATCTCCAGCTAATAGGTCGGTGACATAAATGCACAACAGTCACCCTGGCATATCGCGAGTGGAGCTCGATATCTCAACAGGGAAGACCTGGAGGAATGGGAGTGTGCAGACTCGTCTACATCCCTTGTGCCACCACAATAGCCTCAACACTTACTACTCTTTCTGGATCTATGATGGGTACACCTAGGTGATGACCCCTTGGAAGGGGCTATAGGGGACAGTTGTTGAGCAGGTAAAGCTGTCGATGTCCCTGATCTACCCCCAAGGAGTGTAGGAGAGGGAACATCTAATGTCCTCTAGCACAAGAGAGATAAGAATCTCGCTAACTTTGCGTCACTCATGGATGCGACAAACTCAGCGAGACTCTTGAGCAACAAAGCCATGGGATGCTACCAAAGGAGTCCCCCAAGGGGTAATCATAAGGGTAGTCCCCTGAGGAGTTGGCTCATGGGGAGTCCTAGTCGCAGGGGTAGGCCCTTGAGGAGTTGGCTGAGTGGAATCAAAGTCCTCTAGAGAGTACATCCCATGACGTCTCCTCCTATGAGGGGTCCCATGATCATGGGGTCTATGCTCTCTGGATGTGCAACATGATGACATGTTTAATTTGGGAGAATTGGACAAACACAAACACAAATAAGAAAACAAACACAAACACAAGAGCGGGTAAGAAGCGAAAAAAGCATGGGGGAGACAGTCCTAGTGAATGTCCTGAGACATTTTCCCATCATCCCCAGAATATAGCACATGTTTAGTCCATTGCGCAATTAATGATGTGGCATGCTACACACTAGTCCACCAATGACACTTTGAGGATCCCTGTAGATTGTGCTACTTAGAAGCAAATAGACAACATGTGGCTGGACTTTGCTAGGGATCCACACAATTTACATCTCAAGCTCACAATGAATGGCATGACCATTTTTGGTTACGCTCCACATCTTGGTTGACATGGCCAATAGTCTTGGTGAACTACAATATCCCGCGATGGCTAAATATAAAGAAGGGACATCTCATGCTTCCCCTACTTGTGCCAAGGAAGTACAAGGCCAAAAATATGGACGCATCTTGCAAGATGTGTGAGAGCACAATGAAAGAAAGATGGTAGATCTCTATTATAATTGTGAGAGAGAGGAGTCTCTCTTATAGAAGGGGGATAAGGTAATACCTTCCCTACATAGTGGCAATCAGCCCCTACATCAGTGGGAATCAATCCCTACATTAGTGGGATTGCCTTTGTCTTACATCATCACTTAGGTCACACACTAGACACATCATAGCACTTGATGTGCCTTTACAACACACACAAACACACATGTGACTCCCCTAGATGCACACATGCACCATAGAGCAAGCCCTTGATCATACTTACCCCAACAAACCCCCCCTCATGGGGTTGCCTCTTGTAGTGTCAAGGATACATCTAGTCTCATAGTTTCTCATGCCATCTCATGGTGGTCAAGGATCAATCTATGGCTAGGATCTCATGCTAGCAAGGGTTCCCAAGGGTGTGAGGTTCACATAAATGGGATAGTCAAAACACATATCACATGGCCTACATCATATGGTGACTAGAGGTGATTTACATAACATATTCTTTTTGGAGTACTACTCCAGGCAGAGAACCTCAAAATTTGACCAAGTGATGATAAACAAAAAAGACAAAGTGCCTAAAAAGCATAGTCTTCATCATGTGGAAACTCATCAAATGAAAGTAGATTGGCAGTTTTTGACTTTGTAGTTTCTTCCTTTTTGGCTTTACAATACTTTTCATGGTGATTGTTTTTGCCACAATGTTTACATGGATTGATCTTGAGGAAATCTTTTGAGAGGTGATTAGTCTTCCCACCTGAATTTTTATGGCATAGGCTATGTCATCGCCTCTCTGGTAGGTTGTGTCATTGCCTCTCTAGAGTTCCATGTGCCTTTCTTCTTCTTGAAGAGTAGTAAGACCAAGAGTAGGATTAGGAAGATTTTTCACAGTGGTAACAACATGATCATAATCTTCAGGCATATTTTTGAGCAATACTACCATTGCATCATCTGTAGTGATTGGAGAGTTGATAGAAGCAAGTTGACTCATGAGACTCTACATGTAATTGACATGGGTAGCCAAGGGAGTGCCACTAGCCATCTTCAATTCAAAGAAAGCAATTTTAAGTGACAATTTTGAGATGTGAGATCTAGCACCAAAAATAATGTCAAGCTTCTACCAAGCTTCAGAAGGAGATTCTAAATCAGAGATATGATGGATATAGTCATATCCTAAGCCAAGAGCAATGATGCCATAGACTTTCTCCTCTCTAGCAGGATCTCTTGCTGGGCGTGTCGGAGCTAAGGATTCTCCAGCATTAGAGGCTATTGAAGAAGAAGTCGAAGTAGGTTGGACAAGCCCCCAGAGGTTTTCCCTCATCAATGCGAACTTAATCTTCATCTACCATGTGTGAAAGCCTTTACCATTGAACTTATCTATATTCAAGATGGTAGCTTGAGAGGGTCTAACCCGAAATTGGTAGTGTCTACTCTCTTACAAGGCTAGAAAGAGTTGAAGAGCTTCTAGAGTAGCAAAGACTTGTAACCAAATTCCATACTACAAAACATAATGGAAATGATGCTTCCATTTGCATGATTCATAGAGGTGGCTAAATGAAAGTATTCCAAGCAAATCCACGTGTAGAAACTTAAAGAAAAGATATAGCAATAGTTTTACTGAAGCTATTCAACACTTTAAAACATTAGAAATGCTAAAGTAGCATCTGATGTAGCATCAAACTCACAACCTTGTCAAAACTATCCAAAACAGAGACCAGAACTTGGAGGGTGCAATTCTCATAGCTCATAGCTCTATTCAAAAGGATTTATATGCAAGAAGAAAGGCCTTATATCAGAGAAGAGCTACCAGCAAGGAGGGATGCAATGTTGTGCCAGGTCGCCATAGCCAGCACGCTTGAGAAGACAGATTGGTTTTTCATCGTTTTCTCCTCCATCTCTTATCCAAATGAGCTCAAATTTTAGCAGTAGCTTGCCTCAGTGTCATCTAGCATGGGCTCAGAGGAATTTGCAGATAGGTAAGTACAGAGGCAGCATTGCATGAAATTTTGTCAAAGAGTGTGAGTGTTGGCATTGCGCGTACAATCACAATTTCTCTAATTGCTTGCAGCTTGAAGTTTTCCCATACATGACGAGTTTGCAGCTCAAAGGGTTTGGGTAATGGTCGTTTATAGGCAGAGAACAGAGCTCTCAAAGATTTGGGGAAGAAGAAGGAAAATGGAGAAGATGAGAAACTAGTAGTTTATGCTAGAGATAGCATCTAATGCTAGGCTAGGCTAGATCTAGAACCTAATGCTCTGATACCATTTCTAGAATCCAATAGGATAGAATAGATGCATCTTGCAAGAGGTGTGAGAGCACAATGAAAGAAAGATGGTAGATCTCTATTATGATTGTGAGAGAGAGGACTCTCTCTTATAGAAAGGGGGAGAAGGTAATACCTTCCCTACATAGTGGCAATCAGCCCCAACATCAGTGGAAATCAATCCCTACATCAGTGGGATTGCCTTTGTCTTACATCATCACTTAGGTCACACACTAGACACATCATAGCACAGGTACCATAATGTGATGACTATCCAGGATATGGGAAGTGCACAGGTACCATAATGTGATTTTGCATGCCTAATGATACCTTATTTCTTTATTGTGGTGTGATATATGCATGTCTAATGACCTATTTGTCCATGCATATATGTAGGACTTAAAACACAAGGGTACCACCTGTGAAGATAGTGGGAGAGAGGGAAGGAGTCTCACTTGCGGCTTTCTCACATACACAATGGGGGAATACACACAAAGGTGGAGGTTGAAAACAGTTTTCCTCTTCTTAGTTGTGAAAGCCAAAAGAACTCAAGTACAAAGAAATAGAAGAAACCTATATGTGGGTCTCAAACCAAACTCAACTAACTAAGCTGGCATACTAACTGAGCCACGAGCTAGAGTAGATAAGGATAGCTGTCATCCAGCTATTATTCATGGGCGGTGTACCAACCGCATCTGCAGCTAACATGACGGTGACATAAATGCACAACAATCACCCTGGCATATCGCGAGTGGAGCTCGATATCTCAACACTCCCCCTCGAGCTCAATCCCAATCCTGTAAGAAAAATAGTACGCAGCGGAAGATAACAACAAAACGCAAGTACAACGATGGAAAGCTGGAGAGAATACAAAAATTCTGATATACCAAACTGCTGATACAACTGATGGTTGGCTGTCCACCCGTGCGCTCTACAGACAGAGCTTTGATGGTGATCTAGACAGATGCTGGATGGAGGACTATGGGCGTGAAGAACTGGTGATCTGATGATAGGGGGTGGCCACTTATATAGTGTAAGTGGTTGACGGTCGGCCCTGTAATAGGCAGTCGGCCTAATAGACAGTCGGCCTGGAAGACCACCGACCCTTCAAAAAACATGCCGGCGGGCAGATGAAGGATCGCGCATAGGTCATACCGGCAGCCCCCGGACCCTGCCGCTGGGGGCTTTGCCCCTAGACCCCCACCGGGGGCCTGCGCCCCCCGGACCCCCTGCTATCGGGGGGGCTATCGCCCCCCCGAACCCCCCCTTTTTGCATACGGGTATCTACTCTTGGCTCCTAAGCCGTCTCATAACCATCTGGTCTACTCTAAGACCCCTTCCAGTGTCTAAACTGGGGATCCCTCCCAATATCCGATACCCATCATGGCTTCTCCTCATATGGGGGCCTTACAACATTGGGTACACAGAATATTGGTGGGTTACATGAGAGGTGGACATTTGAGCTAACTCTAACACCCCCCCTCAATGTTCACCCGAAGATGAACTACGTGTTCGGACCAATGCCGAGTCGATGTAGATGCCGCAACAATAAATCACTCCCAAGAGTCTTCGTGAAGATGTCTGCGAAATTGTCCTCTGTGGGACAATACTCCAGCTCTATGACTCCATCCTCGATGAGCTCTCGTACGTAGTGATACTGGATCTCTATGTGCTTTGTACGAGCATGGAACACAGGATTCTTTGCGATGGCCATGCAACTCTGATTGTCGCATTTTAGAACCGTCGCTTGGAACTCCTATGTCTTGTAGGATCCTCCTTAGCCAAACTGCTTCACAAGCAGCAATGCATGCTGCCTTGTACTCAGCTTCCGTCGAAGATAGTGCCACTATTGGTTGCTTCTTGCTAATCCAAGAGAACACTCCTGAACCAAGTGAGAAACAATATCCAGAAACTGACTTTCTAGAATCACAATCTCCCGCCCAATCTGAGTCACAGTAACCCGCCAAGGTCTTCCCTGCTCTATAGGTAATGCCATACTCCAGTGTACCTTTCACGTACTTTAGCACACGCATCCCTGCTTTCCAATGGTTCTCTTGAGGTTGATTTGAGAACCTACTAAGTACACCAACTGCAAAGCTGATATCAGGTCTAGTGTTGCACAGAAAAATGAGACTCCCCACAAGTTTCCTATACTCCTTGATGTCGACAAGTGGTGATGCATCCTCCACTGAGAGCTTACCATTCACCTCCATGGGAGAGACCACGTCCTTACACTCGGTCATATCGAATGCCTTCAAGATCTCGCGAGCATATCTCTGCTGAGAGATGAAAATCCTGCCAGGTTTTTGCCAAACCTCAATGCCGAGGCAAAAGTGCATGAGCCCCAAATCTGTCATCTCAAACTCGGAACTCAACGACTCCCTCAACTTTTGCAGCATCTTCTCATGATCTCCTGTGATGATCAAGTCATCCACGTAAAGGACTATTACCACATACTTGCCATCCTGCTTACAAACATACAGGTTAGCATCAGAAGCACTTTTTGAGAAACCAATAGATATGAGAAAGCTATCAATCCGTTGGTACCATGCCCTTGGGGCCTGTTTCAGCCCGTACAATGCCTTCTTTAGTCTGCAAACCTTGTTCTCTGAATTGGGCACCTCAAATCCTGGTGGCTGGAACACATATACCTCCTCCTTGAGATGTCCATTCAAGAACGCAGATTTCACGTCCATTTGAAACACCGGCCACTGCTTATGAGCAGCCAAGGCAAGTACCACCCGAATAGTTGTCATCCTTGCTGTAGGAGCAAAGGAATCCTCAAAATCAAAGCCTTCAACTTGAGAGTATCCTTGTGCAACAAGCCTAGCCTTGTACTTTTCCAAAGATCCATCAGATTTGTACTTGGCCTTCCATACCCATTTGGTACCAATGATCTTCCTTTTTTCTGGACGATCAACCAAGTCCCAAGTCTGATTCTTCATGATGCTGTCATACTCCTCTTGCATGGCAGCTTTCCAATTTGGATCCGCCATTGCCTCATCCAAATTCGTAGGCTCTTGAACTTTCATAATCTCAGCCATCAAGGCCATATTGACTATGTGTTCAGAAGCCCTTTTCTGCTCCTCTATCCTCTTTGATCGTCGAAGTCCATCTGCAGATGACTCCGCCAAGTCTGGAACCGGATTCTTCTCATCAAAGAGCTGCCTTGCCCACTTTGGAAGTGGCTTACCTTGTGGAGCTAAGGCATGTTGTGGTGTTGGTAGAGTCTGTTCCTCGAAGTACTCCTCCTCATTCTGCAACTCTGCTTTAGATACGGGCACAAGGTGAGTTACTTTTACGGCTGATGATAAAGTGGAAGGGCATACCTCCTCCTCCATTGTATGTGGCTGTTCCCAAAACACCACATCACGACTGACCACGATCTTCTTTGCCTCTGGATCATATAGCCGGTACGCCTTTGACTCCTAGCTATAGCCCATGAAGATACACTTTCTGCTCTTTGGATCTAATTTCTTTCTGGTGCTATCTGGAACATGAACAAAGCACTCACATCCAAATGTTCTGAAATGAGAAGCGGAAGGCTTTTTACCTGAGTAAGCCTCCAAAGGTGTTTTGCCCGTCAAGGCCTTTGTGAAGCTTTGATTGAGGATGTAGACTGCTGTATTGACTGCCTCAGCCCAAAAAGACTTAGGCAATCCTTTACCTAGTGCCATGCATCGTGCCATCTCCATGGCAGTACGATTGCGACGCTCTACAACACCATTTTGTTGCGGAGTATGTGCAGTCGTGAGTTGGCGCTTAATGCCATTCTCGTGCAAGTATGTGTCAAACTCTTTTGACAGGAACTCTCCTCCTCGATCCGTGCGAAGCTTCTTTACCTTCAGCCCGCTTTCGTTTTCCACCATCTTTTGCCACTGTTTGAATTTTCCAAGAGCTTCAGCCTTATCTCGTAGAAAATACACCCACATGTATCTACTGTAGTCGTCGACGATAAGCATATAGTAGTTACATCCCCCCAAAGCTTGAGTCGGAGCTTTCCCACTGAGATCAGCATGAACCAATTGTAGAGGAGCCTTTGCCCGATAGCCGCTCTCATGTGGAAAAGCCTTCCTTTGTTGCTTGCCCATCATACAAGCTTCACAAGGTTCCTGCACCTTTGAGAGTGCAGGCAAGTGTGCAACCATCCCTGTTTTCTGCATTTCCAAAAGAATAGGATAACTAAGATGACCAAATCTTTCATGCCATACCTTATTGATGCCCACTCCTGAAGAGACTGTTAGTGCCGTCAGCTCGTAGAGATTGTTCTTCCTTACTGCCTTGCCGACCACCTTGCCCGCTGCATTAAGGATTTCTGCTCCGGTCCTCTTGAAACGCACCTCCAAGTTGCGATCAGTTATCGCAGCAACCGAAAGCAAGTTCTTCTTTAGCTGAGGAACTAGTAATACATCAAAAAGCTCTTTAGTTTCACCCTCTTGAATGGAAAGAGAGATAGTACCTGTACCTTCCACAAGGCATTTTGCATTATTACCGACCGTCACGTTCATGGGCTCTTGTAGAGGCTTGAAAGAGCTATACCAGTCCTTCTTTCTGGTCATGTGACGGGACGCTCCACTATCAAGGAGCCACGAATCATTCGTTGTTGAAACTTCTGTTGAGGAGCATATTTCTTCAATTGCAACCCATAGCTCCAACTCAGTTTCAACTGTGTTGGCAGATTCCTTGCCTTTCGAAGAAGACTATGTAGTGCCATTCTTTTCATCCTGCTGCTTCTTTCTGCAATCTTTGATCATGTGACCGCTTTTGTTGCAGTAGTGGCACTTACCTGAAAACTTCTTCTTCTTACCATTCTTCTTCTCTCCACCCTTCCCTTTGGATGTGGTTGAGAATGCTGCATCACTTCCGCCATCGCGGGTCTTCATTCGCATCTCCTCCTCTAGAAGCATCGCACTGAACTCTTCAAAAGTGAGGGGTGGATTTCTTACCTACGTGTTGAGTGTCGTGACCAACGCATCGTACTTTTGTGGAAGGATCCGAATGCACCTTCTGGCCAACTCTTCGCTGGTCTTTGTAATCCCAACCGCCGCCATCTGATCACGTAGATTCTTGATCCGTGTGATGAATGTCTCAGCTGATTCTCCATCAGAGCACCTCTCTGCAGCAAGCATATTCTCCAGATTTTGAATTCTGGTCTGATTCCGCGTTTCATACTGACCTTTCAGTATGTTCCAAGCCTCACTTGCCTTGTCTGTATGCTGAATCAGAGTCAAAACAGAATCACTTGAACTGGTAACAAGAGCGCAGAGTGCATCTGCGTTCCTTCATTTCCATGCCCGAAGAAGATCTGCATTCGGTGGCGTTATGATGTTGGGGTTGTTTGGATTCGGTGATCCAACCGGTTTTGGATCCAATCCCAGAACAGTATCCAGAAGCTCATATGAATCCAAGATCACGCTGATCTTGAATTTCCACAAAGTATAATTCGTCCCATCGAGCTTGCCTTCATTGAAGGCAGGTGGACGAATTCGCAACGGGGTTGGTGCAGCCATCACTCCTAGTAGCCTTTGCTAACAAAGCTCGTTGAACTTGCAATAAAGTCGTTACTCAGATAGCCTGAGCTCTGATACCATGTAAGAAAAATAGTACGCAGCGGAAGATAACAACAAAACGCAAGTACACGATGGAAAGCTGGAGAGAATACAAAAATTCTGATATACCAAATTGCTGATACAACTGATGGTTGGCTGTCCACCCGTGCGCTCTACAGACAGAGCTTCGATGGTGATCTAGACAGATGTTAGACGGAGGACTATGAGCGTGAAGAACTGGTGATCTGATGATAGGGGGTGGCCACTTATATAGGGGGACCCTGCCGCTGGGGGCTTTGCCCCCAGACCCCCACCGGGGGCCTGCGCCCCCCGGACCCCTTGCTATCGGGGGGGCTATCGCCCCCCCGAACCCCCCCTTTTTGCAGACGGGTATCTACTCTTGGCTCCTAAGCCGTCTCATAACCATCTGGTCTACTCTAAGACCCCTTCCAGTGTCTAAACTGGGGATCCCTCCCAATATCCGATACCCATCATGGCTTCTCCTCATATGGGGGCCTTACAACATTGGGTACACAGAATATTGGTGGGTTACATGAGAGGTGGACATTTGAGCTAACTCTAACAAATCCTTGCACACCAAGCAGGTCTCTGAACTTGTTCAACTTCTCTACGCCCAATGCCTTCGTGAATATGTCAGCGACCTGATCCTCTGTGCTGACATAAACTAGATCAATAAGACCTAGTAAAACCTTCTCCTACACATAGTGATAATGTACCTCAATGTGCTTTGTCCTAGCATGATAGACTGGGTTATTTGCCAAGTGTATACTGCTCATGTTGTCACAATAAATGATAACTGGCCCATCTGTAGACTGATGCATATCATAAAGTAGCTTATGCAGCCAAGCTACCTCACATGCAGCCATTGCTGCACCCCTGTACTCAGCCTCTACACTTGACAAGGCAACTGTAGGCTATTTCTTGCTACTCCAGGTGACTGCATCACTCCCAAAAGAGAACACATATCCACTGGTAGATCGTCTATCAGAAGTACTACCAGCCCAATCGGCATCAGTGTATCCATGCAACTGTATCTGAACCTCAGCCTCATAAAATAGTCCATACTGCAATGTGGACTTCACATACCTGAGTATGCATCTAGCTGCATCCAAATGTGGTTTCCTTGAAGCCTGCATAAACTGACTTACCAATCCAACAGCATAGCTCAAATCTGGCCTGGTAATAGTCATATAAATCAAACTTCCTACTATGCATCTGTACATAGTAGGGTCTTCCAAAAGCTCACCTGCATCTGTGCTCAGCTTCACATTCTGCTCCAAAGGAACTAAAATAGGCTTACAGCCTGTCATCCCATATTTGGACAACATGTCCAATCCATACTGCCTCTGCAAGAGCTGTATCCCACTTGGTGATCTAATCACCTCAATGCCCAAGAAATAACGCAGCTCTCCCAAATCCTTCATCTCAAACTTCTGCTTCAATAGCATTTTCACATGAAGGATATCTTCATCACTATCACCTGTGATGATCAAATCATCAACATAAATGACAAGCAGCATAATACCTTTCTCTGTTTTTCTCACATAGAGTGAGAAATCTGCCTTGGAGATTTGAAAGCCAATAGTGACAAGATATTGTCCTATCTGTGAAGATTGTGGGAGAGAGGGAAGGAGTCTCACTTGCAGCTTTCTCACATGCACAATGGGGGAATACACACGAAGGTGGAGGCTGAAAACAGTTTTCCTCTTCTTAGTTATGTAAGCCAAAAGAACTCTAGTACAAAGAAATAGAAGAACCCTATATGTGGGTCTCAAACCAAACTCAACTAACTAAGGTGGCATACTAACTGAGCCACGAACTAGTGTAGATAAGGATAGCTATCATCCAGCTATTATTCGTGAGCGGTGTACCAACCGCATCTCCAGCTAACAAGTCGGTGACATAAATACACAACGGTCACCTTGGCATATCACGAGTGGAGCTCGATATCTCAACACTCCCCCTCGAGCTCAATCCCAATTCCTGCACACCAAGCAGGTACACCAAGCAGGTCTCTGAACTTGCGCAGCTTCTCTGTGCCCAATGCTTTCGTGAAGATGTCAGCTACCTGATCCTCTGTGCTGACATAAACTAGATCAATAAGACCTAGTAAAACCTTCTCCCGCACATAGTGATAATGCACCTCAATGTGCTTTGTTCTGGCATGAAAGACTGGGTTCTTTGCCAAGTGTATGCTGCTCATGTTGTCACAATAAATGACAACTAGCCCATTTGTAGACTGATGCATATCATAGAGTAGCTTATGCAACCAAGCTACCTCACATGCAGCCATTGCTGCACCCCTGTACTCAGCCTCTGTGCTAGACAAGGCAACTGTAGGCTGTTTCTTGCTGCTCCAAGTGACTGCAGCACTCCCAAAAGAGAACACATATCCACTGGTAGATTGTCTATCTGAAATGTTACTAGCCCAATCAGCATCAGTGTATCCATGCAACTGTATCTGAACCCCAGCCTCATAAAATAGTCCATACTGCAATGTGGACTTCACATACCTGAGTATGCGTCTAGCCGCATCCAAATCCGGTTTCCTTGGAGCCTGCATAAACTGACTTACCAACCCAATAGCATAGCTCAAGTCTGGCCTGGTAATAGTCATGTAAATCAAACTTCCTACTATGCATCTGTACATAGTAGGGTCCTGCAGAAGCTCACCTGCATCTGCGCTCAGCTTCACATTCTGCTCCAAAGGAACTGAAATAGGCTTACAACCTGTTATCCCATATTTGGACAGCATGTCCAATCCATACTGCCTCTGCAAGAGATGTATCCCACTTGGTGATCTAATCACCTCAATGCCCAAGAAATAACGCAGCTCTCCCAAATCCTTCATCTCAAACTTCTGCCTCAATAGCATTTTCACATGAAGGATATCTTCATCACTATCACCTGTGATGATCAAATCATCAACATAAATGACCAGCAGTATAATCCCTTTCTCTGTTTTTCTCACATAGAGTGAGAAATCTGCCTTGGAAATCTGAAAGCCAATATGACAAAATACTGTCCTATCTTGTCAGACCATGCTCTAGGTGCTTGCTTCAAGCCATACAAGGCTATCTTCAACCTGCAAACAAACTCAGGATGAATAGCATGAACATAACCTACTGGCTGCTCCATAAAGACCTCTTCTTGCAAATAACCATGCAAGAAGGCATTCTTTACATCCATCTGATGTAAAGACCATCCCTTTGATGCAGCCATAGCAATGGCTGCTCTTACGGTTGCCATCCTTGCAACCGGGCTGAAAGTTTCTTCATAATCAATGCCATATGTCTGTGCATACCCCTTGACAACTAATCTTGCCTTGTATCTATTCATAGAACCATCTGCATTGTGCTTCATCTTATAAACCCACTTATAGCCAATTGCATTCTTGCCTTTACGTAAAGGCACCAATTTCCATGTAGCTTTAGCATCCAAGGCATCCATTTCTTCATCCATGGCTTTCTCCCATTTTTCACTTCCCATGGCTTGCTCAAAAGAAGTGGGTTCTGGTTCCTGTATCACTTTGACCATATAGGCATAGTGAATGGCTGTAAATCCATCATATTTCAGCCTATCCACAGGATACCTAACCCTGGTAGACCTGTGCAAAATAGGCTCACTTCCAGGTGCTCTCAAAACATCCCTGGTCTTCCTTACTCCAAGTGTAACAACAGAAGGAATACCCAACTCATCATCAATGCTCTGCTCTGAGCCACTGGATTCACCGTCCACACAAGAGTGACCTACATTCACATCATACATGGGCTGATCTACCTTCTCTTTTCCTTTTCGTAATACCTGCGTACCACTCTCTGCATTGCTTTGAGGGGATTCTCCTGATCTCAATCTGCCTGTCCATGGCGAAGTATGTGAACCACTGGTAGAGGACACTCCAGGTCCACTGATATTTTGTGATTGCTGCTGTGCATTCTGTGCAGCATTACCATTTTGTGCATCTACATCAATCATCACATTTACTGGTTTATACCAGCTGCTCATCTCATCAAAAACAACATCTCTGCTCACTGTGAACTTACGTGTAGAAGGGTTATAGCATCTATACCCTTTCTGCTACAGAGAATAACCAATAAAGATGCACTTCTCAGCTTTTGGATCCAACTTAAACCTCAACTCATCTGGCACATGGACATAGGCAATGCAACCAAAAATCTTCAGATGAGAAATATCTGATTTCCTACCAGTATACATCTCCTCTGGCGTCATGCCATGTATTGCTGCAGTGGGAGTCCTGTTCATTATATAGACTGCTGTAGCAACTGCTTCAGCAAGCCCAATAATAATCTGGTAGATCTTTTTCATTTAGCATAGCCCGAGATACCTCTCCAATATGCCTGTCTTTTTCTTTTTGCAATTCCATTTTGCTGTGGGGTATGGCTGCATGAATATTGCTGCTTTATACCATGCTCCTGCAAGAACCTTGCAAAGTCATTTGAGAGGTACTCTCCCCCTCCATCTGACCTTAGGCATTTTATTTGCAGGCCTGTTTCTTTTTCAACCATAGCTTTGAAAGCTTTGAAGTGCCCAAACACTTCACTTTTCTTTTTCATAAAATACACCCACAGTTTTCTGCTGAAGTCATCAATAAAAGTGACAAAATAGTGACACCTCCAATAGATGCAGCTTTTGTAGTCCACACATCAGAGTGGATTAATTCCAATGGCTTTTTACTCTCTTGAACATGCCTAGGAAAAGGTTTCCTTACCTATTTCCCAAATTGACAGGCTTCACAACGCTTGTGCATTTTTGCAACCTTGAATTTAGGCAATCCTGCAACAATATTTTAGGCTTGCATTGATTTAAGTCACTGTATATTAACATGACCAATGTGTTTGTGCCAGATATCAATATCTGCAACTACACCGGTCCCATGTGCAAACATTGCTGCACTCAATTCAGGCATGTCCGCATCCAACGTAAACATCTTGCCCTTCTTCTTTCCTTTTGCTATCAAGCGACCATTATTTTTCATATCCTCAACAAAGCATCCATGAGGATTAAATCTGACCTGCAAGCCCTGCTCAAGCATTTGACCAATAGAAACCAGGTTCTTGGTGATGTTCGGGACATGAAATACATCAGACAAGTATTTCTTTTTCCCATCCTGCATAGACAAAGGAATTTTGCCAATCTGCACAATAGGATGTGCAGTATCATCACCAGTCTCCACAAATCCTGGCTTTTCCATTTTCCTTGCATCTTGCATCCATTCTGCATGACCTGTCATGTGGTTTGATGCACCTGAGTCAACATACCACACATCATTACTTTCTTCTGCACTTGTTACAGAATTTGTCATATGCTGCACCATAAACAAATGCTCATTTCTGTCATCACCCTGTCTACTAGAGGATGCATAATTGCCTTGCTGCAATTTTCCATTCATAATGTCATTCTGCTTTTTATAGCAGTCCTTAGCCATATGACCCATTTTGCCACAGTAGTAGCATTCAATATTGATGTTTGCATTTTGGCCTCTCTGCCATCCACCACGGCCTCTTTGGCTCCCCCTGCCTCTAGAGTTACCACGTCCTCCTGCATAGAACTGGTTTTCTTGCGTTTGCTGCATATTCTGATTTCTACCACGGCCTGCAGATCGCGGCCTCCTCTACCTCTGCCTCTACCTCTGCCAGCATTTGAGTAGAAGACAGTTTCTTTTGAAGTTCCTGCTGAAGAAGATATACCCCCATTTCTCTGCTCTTCGGAAATTAGAAGAGCAATCAACTCCTCAAAATCAGGAAATTTTTCACGGACGGCAATGGATGTCTGGAACTGTGCATAATCCTTTCCTAGACCATTCAAGGTTACAGAAACCAAATCATCATCATCCACTGGCGACCCAATGGAAGCAAGTGCATCTGCAATTTTCTTCACTTTCATGTGGTAGTCATTTATGCTCAAATTTTCTCTTTGCACATTGTGCAACTCCTATTTGAGTTGCATTTTCCTGGCTTGCGTATTTGTGCTGTATATTTTTGCCAAAGTATCCCTTGCCTCCTTTGGCATACTTGCATCCTGAATATGCACAATCATGGAGTCTGAAATACTGATAGACAGCCAGTACATAACTTTCCTGGCTCTCTCATGCCATCCTTTGAATGCCTGCATTTCCTGTTGACTGGGAACATTAGGAAGAACAGGTTCTTCTTCATTTCCTGTAATGAATTCCCGATAGCCTTTTCCCATCAAGAAATTCATCATTCTAAACTTCCATGCCTGGAAGTTATTCTTGTCAAGCTTTTCAGTGACAATCTGTGAAAGAGAATCAGATGCCATTACAGAACACTGCAAAATATTTTGTCACTGCAAAAAACACAGCTTTTTGCCTCACACGGGCAAATCTGCAAAACTGACGAAAGTGGTATTTCACCACACAGTCACTTCCTAGTGACGATTTTGCATCAACAGGCAATAGGCATGAATCTGAAGCTCCTAATATCTCTACACACAGGCATACGATGCAATTTCTGTAGCACCTTTCCACCGACTAGCCGTGCAATGGTCGCACAGCAAAAAACAGGGCCTTTTTCTGAGTGCCTGCGAAGAACTTCTGCCTTCAAAACGGGCCTCGAAATGGCCTCAAATGAGAAAGGCGTCTCAATCTGAAATAGTGCACTCCTGCACTTCTGGCTGTGCTACCTGCAGAGATTTTCTCCCAAACTCGAAATAGGAAAGCAACACTGGTCCTCTTACCAGGACACCACGAACTTGGCTTGCTTTCTTGAGCTCCTTACCACGAACAAGGCTCTGATACCATGTGAAGATTGTGGGAGAGAGGGAAGGAGTCTCACTTGCAGCTTTCTCACATGCACAATGGGGGAATACACACGAAGGTGGAGGCTGAAAATAGTTTTCCTCTTCTTAGTTGTGTAAGCCAAAAGAACTCTAGTACAAAGAAATAGAAGAACCCTATATGTGGGTCTCAAACCAAACTCAACTAACTAAGGTGGCATACTAACTGAGCCACGAACTAGTGTAGATAAGGATAGTTGTCATCCAGCTATTATTCGTGAGTGGTGTACCAACCGCATCTCTAGCTAACAAGTCGGTGACATAAATACACAACGGTCACCCTGGCATATCGTGAGTGGAGCTCGATATCTCAACACTATCTTGCCAGACCATGCTCTAGGTGCTTGCTTCATGCCATACAAGGCTTTCTTCAACCTGCAAACAAACTCAGGATGAATAGCATGAACATAACCTGGTGGCTGCTCCATAAAGACTTCTTCTTGCAAATCACCATGCAAGAAGGCATTCTTTACATCCATCTGATGTAAAGGCCATCCCTTTGATGCAGCCATAGCAATGACTGCTCTTACAGTTGCCATCCTTGCAACCAGACTGAATGTTTCTTCATAATCAATGCCATATGTCTGTGCATACCCCTTGACAACTAATTTTGCCTTGTATCTATTCATAGAACCATCTGCATTGTGCTTGATTTTATAAACCCACTTACAGCCAATTGCATTCTTGTTTTTAGGCAAAGGCACCAATTCCCATGTAGCATTTGCTTCCAAGGCATCCATTTCTTCATCCATGGCTTTCTCCCATTTTTCATTTCCCATGGCTTGCTCAAAAGAAGTGGGTTCTGGTTCCTGTATCACTTTGACCATATAGGCATAGTGAATGGCTGTAAATCCATCATATTTCAGCCTATCCACAGGATACCTAGCTCTGGTAGACCTGTGCAAAATAGGCTCACTTCTGGGTGCTCTCAAAACATCCCTGGTCTTCCTTACTCCAGGTGTAACAACACAAGGAATACCCAACTCATCATCAATGCTCTATTCTGAGCCACTAGATTCACCATCCACATAAGAGTGACCTGCATTCACATCAAACATGGGCTGATCTACCTTTTCTTTTCCTTTTTGTGATACCTGTGTACCACTATCTGCATTGCTTTGAGGAGATTCTCCTGATCTCAATCTGCCTGTCCATGGCGAAGTATGTGAACCACTTCTAGTCCACTGATATTTTGTGATTGCTACATTGAATTTTGTGCAGCATTACCATTTTGTGCATCTACATCAATCATCACATTTACTAGTTTATACCAGCTGCTCATCTCATCAAAGACAACATCTCTGCTCACTGTAAACTTACGTGTAGAAGGGTTATAGCATCTATACCCTTTCTACTGCAGAGAATAACCAATAAAGACGCACTTCTCAGCTTTTGGATCCAACTTGGATCTCAACTCATCTGGCACATGAACATAGGCAATGCAACCAAAAATTTTCAAATGAGAAATGTCTGGTTTCCTACCAGTATACATCTCCTCTGGTATCATGCCATGTATTGCTACAGTGGGAGTCCTGTTCATTATATAAACTACTGGAGCAACTGATTCAGCCCAATAATAATCTGGTAGATCTTTTTCATTTAGCATGGCCCGAGATACCTCTCCAATATGCCTGTTTTTCCTTTTTACAATTTCATTTTGCTGTGGGGTATGACTGCATGAATATTGCTGCTTTATGCCATGCTCCTGCAGGAACCTTGCAAACTCATTTGAGAGGTACTCTCCCCCTCCATCTGACCTTAGGAATTTTATTTGCAGGCTTGTTTCTTTTTCGACCATAGCTTTAAAAGCTTTGAAGTGCCCAAACACTTCACTTTTCTTTTTCATAAAATACACCCAAACTTTTCTGCTGAAGTCATCAATAAAAGTGACAAAATAGTGACAGCCTCCAATAGATGCAGCTTTAGTAGTCCACACATCAGAGTGGATTAATTCCAATGGCTTTTTACTCTCTTGAACATGCCTAGGAAATGGTTTCCTTGCTTGTTTTCCAAATTGACAGGCTTCACAAACCTTATGCATTTTTGCAACCTTGAATTTAGGCAATCCTGCAACAATATTTTGAGCTTGCATTGATTTAAGTCACTGTATATTAACATGACCAATGCGTTTATGCCAGATATCAATATCTGCAACTACACCGGTCCCATGTGCAAACATTGCTGCACTCAATTCAGGCATGTCCGCATCCAATGTAAACATCCTACCCTTCTTCTTTCCTTTTGCTATCAAGCGACCGTTATTTTTCATATCCTCAACAAAGCATCCATGAGGATTAAATCTGACTTGCAAGCCCTGCTCAACCATTTGGCCAATAGAAACTAGGTTCTTGGTGATGTTCGGGACATGAAATACATCAGACAAGTATTTCTTTTTCCCATCCTGCATAGACAAAGGAATTTTACCAATCTGCACAATAGGATGTGCAGTATCATCACCAGTCTCCACAAATCCTGGTTTTTCCATTTTCCTTGCACCCTGCATCCACTCTGCATGACCTGTCATGTGGTTTGATGCACCTGAGTCAACATACCACACATCATTTCGTTCTTCTATGCTTGTCACAGAATTGATCATGTGCTACACCATAAATAGATGCTCATTTCTGTCATCACCCTATCTACTGGAAGATGCATAATTGCCTTGCTGCAATTTTCCATTCATAATGTCATTCTGCTTTTTGTAGCAGTCCTTAGCCATATGACCCATTTTACCACAGTAGTAGCATTCAACATTGTTGTTTGCATTTTGGCCTCTCTGCCATCCACCACGGCCTCTTTGGCTCCCCCTGCCTCTAGAGTTACCATGTCCTCCTCCATAGGACTGGTTTTCTTGAGTTTGCTACATATTCTGATTTCTACCATGGCCTCCAAATCAGCCTCTTCTACCTCGGCCTCTACCTCCTCCAGCATTTGAGTAGAAGATAGTTTCTTTTGAAGTTTCGCCTGAAGAAGATGCACCTCCATTTCTCTGCTCTTCAAAAATTAGAAGAGCAAACAACTCTTCAAAATCAGGAAATTTTTCACGGACGGCAATGGATGTCCAGAATTGTGCATAATCCTTTCCTAGACCATTCAAGGTCACAGAAACTAGATCATCATCTTCCACTAGTGACCCAATGGAAGCAAGTGCATCTGCAATTTTCTTCACCTTCATGTGGTAGTCATTTATGCTCAAATTTTTTCTTTGCACATTGTGCAACTCATGTTTGAGCTGCATTTTCTTGGCTTGCGTATTTGTGCTATACATTTTTGCCAAAGTATCCCATGCCTCTTTTGGTGTGCTTGCATCCTGAATATGCACAATCATAGAATCCGAAATACTGATAGACAGCCAGTACATAACTTTTCTGGCTCTCTCATGCCATCCTTCAAATGCCTGCATTTCCTGTTGATTGGGAACATTAGGAAGAACTGGTTCTTCTTCATTCCCTGTAATGAACTCCCAATAGCCTTTTCCCATAAGGAAATTCGTCATTCTAAACTTCCATGCCTGGGAGTTGTTCTTGTCAAGCTTTTCTATGACAATCTATGAAAGAGAATCAGACGCCATTACAGAACATTGCAAAATATTCTGTCACTGCGAAAAACACAGCTTTTGCCTCACACGGGCAGATCTGCAAAACTAACAAAAGTGGTATTTGACCACACAGTCACTTCCTAGTGACGATTTTGCATCAACAGGCAACAAGCAGGATTCTAAAACTCCCAATATCTCTGCACACAGGCATACGATGCAATTTCTATGGCAACTTTTCACCGACCAGCTGAGCAGTGGTCGCACAGCAAAAACAGGGCCTTTTTTCTGAGTGCCTGTGAAGAAGTTCCGCCTTCAAAACGGGCCCCGAAATGGCCTCGAATCAGAAAAATAAAATCCCATAGCATATACTGCCCTCTCGCCACACCGCAAAGGTGTCTCAATCTAAGACAGTGCACTCTTGCACTTCTGGCTATGCTACCTATAGAGATTTGCTCCCAAACTTGAAATAGGAAAGCAACACTTGTCCTCTTACCAGGACACCACGAACTTGGTTTGCTTTCTAAAGCTCCTTACCACGAACAAGGCTCTGATACCATGTGAAGATAGTGGGAGAGAGGGAAGGAGTCTCACTTGCGGCTTTCTCACATACACAATGGGGGAATACACACAAAGGTGGAGGTTGAAAACAATTTTCCTCTTCTTAGTTGTGAAAGCCAAAAGAACTCAAGTACAAAGAAATAGAAGAACCCTATATGTGGGTCTCAAACCAAACTCAGCTAACTAAGGTGGCATACTAACTGAGCCACGAGCTAGAGTAGATAAGGATAGCTGTCATCCAGCTATTATTCGTGGGCGGTGTACCAACCGCATCTACAGCTAACAAGACGTTGACATAAATTCACATATCGTGAGTGGAGCTCGATATCTCAACACTACCATGCTTGTTCTATTTGTGGACCTAGTTTGAATGCATGACACTCCAAACATATGAGGAAGATGGTTTATGAAGGTCATGCTCAATATCTTCCCCTTGATCATCTTGCATGTGAAGGTCAACTTGATCCACCATGGGTTCATAGTAGGAAGGCAAGTGACCTAATTCGGGATTGGGGAGCTAATAGTGAGGAGCCTCCTCCTAGTATAGATTGGCTGTCTATCTTTCACAAGCTTCCATATTGGGGTGAGTTACAAATGAATCACCTCTTGGATCCCATGCATATCTTCAAGAATATGGGGGCTTCTATTTGGGAATACATGGCTAGTGACAAAGACACAAGGGGAGTGTGAGAAGATGGGTAGGATGTGTCACTTGTGGCCCCAAGAGCATGTATGTAGGACTCAAGAGTGTGTCTACAACTCAAGAGGGTGGTTTAGGAACCCAAGAGCATCCTCCTAGAATTGTTCTCCCAAAGGCACCATGGATCCTTTCCAAGGTAGAAGAGGCAAGGGTCAAGGCAGATATTGCATCCTTTTGGACACCCACGGGACACATGCATTGCTTGAGGGGAGCATTTACAAAGGACAATAAACTTAGTGGCCTCAAGTCCCATGATTGGCACAAGGTCTTAGAAATATTCTACATGTTAGCTTGAGAGAAGAGTAGAACTATGATTGTGATGCTTTCGTGTAACTTATATGATTGTGACACATTGTTATAACTCCTTTGTTGCTTGGTAGTTTATCCTCCCAATTACAGTGAGAGGATGCTTATTTAAAGATGTTAGAACCACTATCTACAAGATCAGTGGCATTGTCAGGTATGCTTACTATCATATCACCTTCATTATATTTTGTACAATTTTAAATGATGGTGCGTATAAAATATTGAATTTTACAAGTGCATGTGGAATAGGTGGATCTCACAAAAAGACATCTCTATATCTAGCATCAAGAGGTCTAATGTGGACACCATTGAAGCTGTGTGCTTGCTTGAGAAGCACTTTCCCTCAAGCATTATGATGACTCAGGTGCACTTGAGTGTACATGTAGTTGATGAGGTCACCATTGTAGGAACTGTTCATAGTCATTGGATGTTTTTCCTTGAACGGTTTATGAAAACCCTGAAGGGATTTGTAAGGCAAAGAGCTAGACCCAAAGCAAGCATGGAAGAGGGATGACTTGTACAAGAGTCATTAGTATACATCACAGAGTTTCTTGCATCCATGGATCTCGATATGCCACATACTTGGAACATCAAGGACGATGATCATGTCATTGCGGAGGTTCCCCAAGATAAAGGGATTGAAACAAAGATGAGCGAAAGGCAAAGAGAGAAATTCAACAAGTTTTGTGTCCTCAATAGTCCCAAGATGCAAAGATAGGTGGAGGATATGAAGAGGCCAAAGCAAAAAGAATAAATGAGAGGGCAAGATTTAGAGTCATGCACAGGCGGAGGGTGCCATAGTTGTTGAGTGTTGTGGTGCCATGAGCACATAGATTAAAGGCTAAGGTATGTGCTAAGGAAAGAATTAAAGTAGCCACCCTAGGATGTGGACTACATGATGTGGAGATGTGGATTGAGGATATCCACAAGGAGAAATGTGGATCAGAGGATCCCATAAATGTTGACTATTCAAAGGGCACTCTCTATATAAGAGGCCTATCATGTATTGTTGAGTACAAGAGAAGATATGCACATTCACTCAAGATTTTGTTTATGAGTCCAAGCTAATCTATCTTGGAACCTAATTGACTTGAGGTACATGTCATGAGCACTCTCTTCATCATGTTTCCACATAGGTTCCATCCACCTTAAAGCGCTCCATAGATCATGAGGCACACATGTCATGGTATGAGAGCTTAGGTCTAGTCTCCTAGGTTAGTCGTAGGCTTGGCATAGGAGCACATGTTTTCTCCTAGGTTAGTTTTAGTTTTAGATTGAGAGAATTCTGTCCATTGAATGAAAATTCCATTCATTGCTATAAGATATTTCCGTCATTCTTGATGAGAGAGAGAGAGAGAGAGTTCATTCCTTTTGGAGATCTATTTTGTGAGATAGATCTCTGAGAACTTCTTCTTTTTCTTCTTCTTCTTCTTCAAGAGAGAGCTTGTGAGAAAGAGAGTCTTTGATTGTTCAGTTTGTTGAGAGCTTTGAGAGAAGTCTGCTACATCGACCAAAGTCTTCACCCACTAGCAAAACAATAGTGCTTCTCTGACTTCTACTCCTCAGCAAGCCTCAACAGCTCACCAACAGCCACAAGCTTCAATCGGCCTACAAAAGCCTCCAAACGAGTCTCCTCTACAATGGGATGAACAGCTCTCCCAACTCCACCTACCAACTTGGCTACTATACTCTTGTGATGCTTGCTGTGAACTAAGGTAGCAACTAAAGGCCCTCCTTCTATACTTCTACAACCATAGCTAGCCCAAGCAAGCACCAAGCGGCACCTATGACCATATACGACTACAGTAGGTGACACAACCGAAAAAAAAAGCAAGCACATAGCAGAGTAGTACATAGTAGCTTACACAACGATGCTTCTCCAAGACCTGTAGTGCAACTAAAGTGCCTATTCCCACAACATCACAATAGCATAAGCAAGGCGGCTCTAAGCTCATGGGCTTCTCCACTCTAAACATACTTGAGCGCAGTAGCTCCATTAGTCCTTGTGCGACCTTGTAGCACGGACAAGTGCTCAACTCCAACTGCATCTCTCCAATGCAAGCCAACAGCTCTAGCCTCGCCTTCAACTAGCCTCTCCAAAGCAAAATATAGCCACCTCCAAAGGGAAGAACCTAGCTACATCAGCCTCCCTTATAGCCACCCACAGGTAATCATGAACGAGTGCTCAACCAACTCAACGACACAGTCAGTGACGAAGATGAAAATCTCCATAAAAAATTCCCAAGGATTTCTTGCTAAAGTCACCATTGAGTAACACATTGCAGATAGGTTGCAGATAGGAACTACCTAGGTTAGGTCTAATTAACCTTGGGTTCACTGGGTGGTCTGTGTTTGGACATGTGGCACCTTGGGTAAAGGTAACCTAGGCAAGTTAACCTTGGGTCACTGAAGCTTGGTGGTCCGTAGCTTGCCATGTGGCACATAGGACCCAACTCCACAATAACCATGGTTAGCTTATGGGGTTAGGTGCCATATCACCAAGTGCCACCTAAGCACATAGCTTCTTGCTAAGCACAGTGTGAGTCAGCATGTGAATCCCATGTGCCACATCATCATGGCCCCCTCTTCTTCACAAAATCTTCGACAAGCCGTAACTTGCAATCTAGGAAGAATTTGAACATGCTCCTAAAAAGAAAAGTGATCATCTTTTCGAGCTCTACACGCTGTTAGATCAGAATCATTGTTAGCAATTAGACACTACCAATATTGAAAGAAATAAATTGGTAAGACCTTTGCAACAAATGATAAATCAAAGCATGAATGCGCACATCATTGTCATAAGCATGCCGAAAGCACAAGTGCATGAGATGACCATAGCACAAAACATGGCATCCACACATAAAGCATTAAGGCACATGGAAGAACAAAGCATCATGCATCAAGCTACGTTAATCAAAGAAGACAATGACATTGACAACATCTATTAAGAAGCAATAACCTTGCCATCTTCAGTCCATATGTTTTGTAAATCAAACCTGACCACCTGAGAGTAGCTATGTAAGCACCCAGGGGAAGTATTAACATGTGAAAGCCACACTTGACCACCTTAAGTAGTAATGCATGCACTAAGGGGAGGTGATGGAATGTAACTCAGATCTGACCACCTTGCAGTAGCCAAAGGATCATGGCACCAAGGGGAGGTGTTGAGAGTTGTGGTGCCATGAGCACATAGATTAAAGGCTAAGGTATGTGCTAAGGAAAGAATTAAAGTAGCCACCCTAGGATGTGGACTACATGACGTGGATATGTGGATAATGGATATCCACAAGGAGAAATGTGGATTAGAGGATCCCAAAAATGTTGACTATCACTCTCTATATAAGACGCCTATCATGTATTGTTGAGTACAAGAGAAAATATGCACATTCACTCAAGATTTTGTTTATGAGTCCAAGATAATCTACTATCTTGGAACCTAATTGACTTAAGGTACATGTCATGAGCACTCTCTTCATCATGTTTCCACACAGGTTCCATCCACCTTAGAGTGCTCCATAGATCCTAAGGCACACATGTTTTCTCAATAGCGACTGGACCTTGCTCTTCTCCCTAGACACATGTCCTATGAGTGGCTACAAGAAGCTCTTTGTGAAGCCAAATATGATGGAGAGGACATAACTAATCAAGAGCGAGAGCTTGCAATAGTAGTCGGATGTATGCCACATGTAAGTTTTTTACCTTTCTACTTAATTTGGGTATTTATGATCACAATTGCTACAAAATGCATCCTCATTGTTTTAATCATGGTCTTTTGTAGTACAAAAAGTATAGTGCATTGTGGTCACATGGATGACATTTTCGTGTGGAATGCATCGATTCAAGGAGAGTCATATATGATTGTGGAGTCATGGCTAACTTTGTACAAGATAGCCAAGCAAGTGCTTTTGATACCAATCTTCTCTCCTCATAGTTATATTATTGTGGGACCATATGTGACATCTATGAAGTTGATTTTAGAAGATTTAGTACTTTGATTATTGATGTGAAATGGCTTAGAACTATCTACAATGGTCCCAATTCTATAGTCAGGAGAGACAGCTATGGTTTCTTTGCCATTGACCTCACCAGTTGATGAAAGTGATACTTTTGTTCTTTTAGAGCATTGTGAATAGGTACATACTAATGAATTGATTAAAAGCTAATATCTTCATTTTCAAACAAATGTTGGTAGATGTTCATATATATATATATATATTTATGCTTGAGCATAAATGAATATACTTACCAGCACCTGATTTGTATCTTCAATGTAGGTGGTCTTTTGATATGGACCTTGAGGGGTCCCCTCTAGGGGCAAGGGCCATATTGACATGCCATATCTATCCAGTGGCCTTGATATTGTATAATGCATGTCGATATGGCCCTTGCCCCTAGATGTGTCTCCATGTAAACACAAGAGTGGGTAGTTGCCAATTGGAGCTATTTTGGTGCTATTTTGCTCCTAAACCAAGGAAATTGTAGTCCTAATTTACTAGTATTTTAGTCCTTGTCGGTAAATATAAATGAGAAAAAAAGCATTTCGAGCCACCATGGTGACCGGAGGCCCGGTGGTGCCATCCAAGTAATCAACTACATTCATTGAGTGAAAATGAAACAAAAGAGATAACAATGTACATCTACATCCAATAATAGGTTATATAAAAATAAACAACTTTTACTAAGCAAAAATTGAATAGAGGATCTCACATTTATAAAAAATCAGCAATTGCTAAGAACCTTAAAGGCCAAAAGATTACATCTAGCAACCATAACCCTTCAAATTTGAAAGTTACATCTAGTGACCATGACCATTCAAATATAAAAGTTAGCTAATAGTGCATACTGAGAGCCTCAAATTAAACAAAAAGAGATTACATAAATGTAATAAAAACTTAGCAATTTTTGAGAGCCTTAGAGATCAAAACATTACATCTAGCGAACCAAAAGATTGTGAGAGCCTTAGGGGCCAAAAGATTACATCCAACCATTGCTAAGTGGTTATGAGCCTCGTATGAGAAAGAAGAAATTTGTACAATTGAGTATTGCCACCAGCCCAGCTTGTTGCATTAAAATTTTTTAGGGATCCAATGGAGGAGATGATGGAGAGGCCAAAGACCATGCACATTGCCAAGACTCAGATTACGGTTCCCCCAACAAGTCGAGAGTACTCTGCTGTGAAAATCCTTAGTCCCTTCATCAACGTCTTGGGGAATCCATATAGCACAACCATAAAGAGGCTAGAGGTGAGCATGTCTTCTAAGGTGGTGACATGTAGATATGGGGGGAAATCGAGCGTGGGAATGAAGGGTGTCCAGTAGTGCTAGCATTTCTACTTCAAGTGAGTGCAATACAATCATCTTATACGAGAATCCATACACCATTGGGGTCATATCATACATCAGATCAAATGGCAAGAACCAATTTAGATTTTTTCATGCCTATTTTATCTATTTAATAAAACTATATGCATCAAATAATGTTGTTTATCAATTTTTATCATACACCCCAAAATCAAGACCCCCACTGGAAAGAAAGGTAAGGAACACAAGTGCTTGTTCTTATGTTCAGGAGACATTAAAAAAGAGGCCTGGTAGCCCAAAAATGGCAGTGCATCAATGCGCTATCATTTTTGGGTTGCCAGGTCTCTTTTTTATTGTCTCACGAGCATACATATGGAGGTTATTATACAATATAACTAAGAAGTAGTATTGAAGGAGTTTTACAATTTGGATCTATTAAGAGCATTCATATAGCAAGGAAGAATATAATAATTGAATACATTTTTTTCAATACATATTGCTAGTGAGACTACCAAAAAGAGGCTCTACCCCTCATGATGTCTCTGGATACAGAATATGAGATTGCTTGATGTTTCGGCACCTTAAAATTTTGGGGCATTGAGTGGGAATGTCTCCAGTAGTAGCAAAAAATGGCATTTCTGTTGCATTTGCATTGAGTAGGAACGTGCTCTAAAACCACACCCACCCTCTTTTCTAATATTAAATGCATAATATTAAATGTATTATAGCCTATGACCCATGGGGTAGCTATGCCATACGTGGCCCTTTTATTGCCACTCACCCACAATAAATCATGGTCGATCATCATGTAGTTATTCCCTTTCTCACATTCTAACATGTGAAGATTTAATGTACATGCATTATGGGCACATTATATTGCAGTTTATGACTAACTTTTTTTATGAATGCATGATACTTGTATATGTTCAAAGAAGGTATATTATCATTTTTGAATGACAACATTACTCTATGCTCCATTTTATCCTATATTAGAAACTATGATCACTAGATATTACATAAATGTATTGCTCCATTATATCCTATACTAAAAACTATTTGGACCCAAATACATAATGCCAATTGAGGTTAATACTTATGACAAATGATGAAAACAATCTAATGGTATGAATGAGATCTTGTAAATTTTGGATATATAATATGGGTACTATGTTGATTGAGCTATTTTTCTAAGGGAATATTTTCAACTTAATTACTAAATAAATAATTACAATGGTGACCTGATTCCCATCTATATGTATAATCAAGTTTTACTTTGTGTTTAGAAAAAGGCTTTTGCATAAGGTTAAAATTTGAATAGTATTTATATTTGTTTAAGACTACCCATTGAGCTGGCTCCTATCCTTATATTGAACATGATAATGTTCATAAAGATTTTATGAATACAAATAGATGGCATTGGCTCTCTTTTTAGTGGTTGGGAATGAACCCTAAAAGTACCCTAAAACGACTATGTATTCCCTTATTTGTAGCATGGAAGTGATCATGGTAGAGTGGCATAATCCCTATTTTGCTTTTTTCATAGGTTCTTTTGCTACTCATGGTTGGTAGATACACCACGGCATAGATCCGAATAGATATTTGGTTTTTTGCTTCAACTTGCTTGACTAGACTTTCCTTGATGATTGTTCAATTGTGCATGATGAGTAGTCGCTGGCTTAATTGATGCATTAAGTGCAATGTTTTCCTTAAAGTTTTTCATACTACAGGATACGAGTTTGCTTATAGGGGTGGAAATAGAAGCTTGTTAACACCTGGTGCATATTTTTTGTTAGATGCAACAGGATACTAGTTACAGAGTGTCTTTACCAATCATTTCACTTGAATCATGCTCCTCTTATGCTTGAGTTTGTGGTCACGTATTTAGTTTAACATAATAGTCTATAGGATACTGGATGAGCACTCAACATAGTGGTTAGATGCATTCATTTCTAGTTCCGATAGAACTATCATTCAGACATTGGTCATAATAGAAGTATAGAGGGCTAAAATCCTTTTTTGGCTCCCTAAGTTTTTTAAAGCATGGTATTGTCCAGATTACATAGGTATTTTCACTAAGAAAAATTAATCCTTATGATGAAAATGTGTTTTTTTTCATTTGACATAGTTAGTTCTGTTTCCATGTTTTTGGATCGAATATATGGATGATCTTCTGCAAGCATAAAATACATGATATGTATATGTAGCACATGATCATGTTTACATATTTTTAGTCATATATTCTACCTTGTGATCTATCATTATCTTGCTATGTGGATGTTCAATCTGAGTAGTGTTTGCTTTTTTTATCGCAAATTTTATGTATTGTTGTGTCTCTACCTCTCCACAATGACTCAAATGTGATAGTATATGGGGATGAAAGAGAAGTTAATTATGATTTTCAGGCATGCCTTCATTGTTGGAGTATGTTTAATTTGCTTATGATCACATCAATTGTTCCAATGATATTGAGAGGAATAAGATGCTAGATGAGGTTCTCACTCACTTGAAACCTATTTAATCTTGCTCGCTTATTTGGGGTTTCTCACTTTTCTCCGCTCGCTGGTAATCCTCCAATTTCTTAGCAGCAAAACCCATTCGATACAATGCTACTTCCCACCCATCATTCAGTAAATTCTTTGTCATCTCTAGTATCACATCAGGATCCATCGGCTTTCTGTAATCCACCATTGCTGCATCAAGCTTAACCTTATTGTCCTCAAAGTAATGAAGCTCGAGAGTCCTTAAAGGAATTTCGATTAGATTGCCACCACCCCTGGATAAGAAGCACATCAAGAAAGGCTACAAGACTTGAATGGTAGTGCCTTCCAAGATAGTCATATGATTATGTAGGACTATACCATGGTATACTTTTGAAAGTAAATACCCAAATGCAGATGTCAAACTCGCATACAAGGCATCCCTTTGTGATTCTATCATGAACAAGACCAACGTTGATCTTCTCTTATCTGCCATAGGACCTTCTAGGATAAACTGCACAAGTTCAACTATCTGTGACACTGCAAGGTCTTGCAATTCATCTATGAAAAATACGCATGGCTTCTCCCAAGCATGATCGCTCATTATTATGAAATGCTCTATATCAATGCCATTGATGTGTGAAATTTTTGTATCATTCTCTGATAGCAGGATATCATAGGAGAAGTTGAATGCAGAACCATCATCTAAACCACCAATTGCTCTATCTTGGGTAGTGGACTGCAAGGCCTTTTTCTTGATGTCCATATATTCTGTCTCAACAACCTTTGGCATTTTAGCTCTTAGATCCTTTGTTGGTGTGGCATCTACATCCATTGAAGCCAACCACTTTCTAGCCCATGTCTTATCAAGGAGTTGACCTAGGCTAAGTGCTTTCTTCTCATCCACATCAATTGACAACAACCTTTGGCATTTTAGCTCTTAGATCCTTTGTTGGTGTGGCATCTACATCCATTGAAGCCAACCACTTTCTAGCCCATGTCTTAATAATGCCGAGAGAGCAGCCTCACTTTGAATCATTTGGGTGACCACTTCATCTAAGTTGCTATGCTTGCTTTTCTTTCCAAAGAAGCAGTCACCACTTAGGATCTTCTTGCATACTTCTTCTGTTATTGCATCTAGAACAAACCTTAATGCTCTCCACCAAACAATAGACATCGGTTTCTTTATTTCTTTCCTCTGAGTTGCAATGTGCTATGGTGCCTCAAAGGATATCTTCCGTGTTTCATATGCTCGACAAACATCCATGATGCTCTGAAACACCGAGTCCTCGTAGAAGACAATGCAAGTAACATCCCTGTATCTTGCAACAATGGTGTTCAAATCCTTTGCCTCAACCTTATTACTTGGTATGCCTTGCGTATTGCTTACAACACCTTTGAAGCATCTATAGAACCAAGTCCTCTTTGCCACATGTACTCAGATGTAGGTCTCCTGCCCTTCACTGTTTGTGGCTTTCCACAGCCCATCCATAACTCCCTTGCCTTTATCAAGATCTCAAAAAGAGAAGAGCTTTTTTTCAACCTAAATGGAGCAGAATTCAGCCTTTCTAATTCTAGGATGTACTTCAAGTCATCGTTAAATATGCATATATGACAAATGACCCATTGAAACTTTTCCATCCACTCAATCTATGGCAAGTTGCCTTTTCTTCCCTCATCAAGGGTGATCCTGCAAGCTTCACAAAAGTGTTGCCCATCAATGGGCTCAAACTTGCATCTTTCCAAGAATCTATTCTTTGCCAGCATGTATCTCTTCTCGATGTTAGTCCCATATCGGCTTTGGTACAAAGCCTCTCCACAAACAAAGTCACTCCTTCTAAAGTTCTCAAAAGCATCAAGAAAGTCTACACGCTTTTGAAATGTGACATCAGGTAATGTAGGATCATCTTCTTGAAGTCTTTTAAATGCCATAGGACAAAGAGTGATATTAGTGGCAACTGGAGTTCTTGTTTTCCTCGTATCTTCATACAATTTGCATGCAAATGTCTTATCTAGCTTTCTTTGATTTATGAACGATGAAGCTCGATCAATAAGCATTGTCGCCACGCTGAATTGTGAAAATCCCCAAATGTATCCCTCATCCTTTGGAGGATGTAAGTCTGCTACACTTATAGAAAAATCTTCGAGACTTGTATCTTCTTCTTGTGGATCCTCCTCTTCATCGCTATCCAATTTTTTTCCTGCTTTTAAATAACCTACACTTGAATGATCTGCATGTGGAGTAGGAGTTATTTTTGCTCTCTTTCTAGGAATAGCTATAGAACTTGAATCTGCTCCACGATCACTCCTTCTGTTCCTGTAGTTGTAGCAGTCGATGGTGTAGGTATAGTTGGAGATACTATAGTTACTCTTGCCAGAGTTACCATAGTTATCTTCATAGATATTGGCAGTACTTGAGGGTTATATGTTATAGATGGCGTACTTACTACTGCACTCACTGCTGCTGAAGGTACAACACCACCACTTGGAAATGCATCCCACATTTTCTTCAATTCTTCTAAGGCACTAAGTAATTCTTGGGATCCCTCAATTAAATCTGGTAAGGGCTTCAAGAAGTGCTTTTGAGTAACTCGTAACTTGTAAACCACCTCGTCATTCTTTCCTTTACACACAACTTCTATCAAATTGTTTTCTTTAATGTTGATGTTTGAGACCATGCCACCATTTCTTACTGCCTCTGTAGAATATATCACGCTTGATACATTCTCTGTAGTGATCACCAAAAAATACTTTGATTTGCGCTCTATAAAATACCAAGCATGTTCAAGGTATTTGAAAGACACCTTGGAACCAAAACTGGAAGCCATAGTTTTTTGAAAAACAATCAAAAATAAAAAATGAGAATTACAATGATTTTTAAACTCAAAATATTAAATAAATTTCTAATTAAATATTATTTTAAGTTTTATTTATTTTTAATTTTTAAAATAAAATAAATTAATTTTTTTTTCTTTTTTAATTATTTTATTTTTATATTTAAAATTTAATTTAATTTTTTAAAATTTTTTTAAGTTTTATTTAGTTTAACTTCTTTATTTTTTTAAATAAATTAAGTTAATTAATTTTTTTCATCTGCCTCCCTCTTCCCGCCTCCCTGCCCCTATCCCTTCCCCTTCCCCTCCCCTCCCCGCCCCCTTCCCTTGTTGTGTGCACAATAAGTGGGGGGTTAACCCCCCTCCCTTCCCTCGTCCCCGCCCCTTCCCCTACCCCTCCCCTTCCCAACCCCCCAACCTCCCCTCCTTGCCTCCCCTCCCCCGCCCCTACCCCTTCCTCGTGCCCCTCTCCTTCCCTCCTACTCCTGTGCCTCCCCTCCCCCCTGTTGCATGTGCAACAAGTGGGTGGGGGGGAATTTCCCCCTTAACCCCCCTCCCCTCCTCCCCGTCGGCTCGATGGGGAGGGGGATGGAGAGGGGGAGGAGGGGCACAGGGGAGGGGAAGGGGGCAAGGCGGGGCAGGGTATGGGGGAGGGGAAGGGGGCAGGGAGGGGCCGGGGGAGGGGGGGAAGGGAGGGACGGTGGGGAAGGGGAGCAAGGGGCCGCAGGGAGGGGGGGAAGGGAGGGACGGTGGGGAGGGAGGGGCCTACGAGGAGGCAGAGGGAGAGGAAAGCAGGGGGAAGGGCCAGCGGGGAGGGAGAGGAGGGGAAGGGAGGGGGAGCTGAAGGGAAGGCAGGGAGGAGAGGGGAAGGGGGAAGGGAGGAGAGGGGAAGGGGGAGGAGAGGGGAAGAGAGGGGAGGAGAGGAAGCCGGAGGAGGGAGGGGAGAAGCAAGAGGAGAGGGAAAGGGAGGGGGGGAGACGAAGCAGGAGAAGAAGGGGGAGGAGAGGGGAAGGGAGGGGGAGGGGAGGGCAAGGGAGGGGAGGGAGGAGAGGGGAAGGGAGGGGAGAGAGGAAGCGAGAGAAGAGGGGATGGGAAGCAGGAGGGGAGGGACGAGAGGGAGGGTGGGAGGGAGTACCTAGGGTGGAGAGGTAGTGGAGCTCTAGGAAAGTTGTGAGAGAGAATGAGGAGAGTTGTGAGAGAGAATAAGGAGAAGTAGGGTTTTATAGGAAATGGGTAGCTTTTAGGTCGTCAGCTTTTTTTAGTTTTTAATGTTTTTTAAGTTCTTTTAGGTTCACTATAAGTAGAACATTCTTCATTCTCTCTTTCATTCAAAGATCATTCGTTTACACTCCACGCTTCTCTCCTCTCATCAACCTGTTGTAGGATTCTCAAAAATTTTCAAAATGTTGCAAGAGGTGAGTTCATTTCTAACCTATTGCATACGCAAGAACTTCTAAGAATCAAGTTTTTATAAATTTGAATTTTTTTTCAAATCCGATCCTTTTCTCAAAAACTTGTGTGTACGCAACAACTTAAAAAACCATTTTTGCATTAAGTCTTTTTTCCCACAAATTTTCCTCTTTACCTCAAACTCTCACAACCTATTTTCAAAAATTTCTCTCCTAACCTATTCTATTACAAATTTCTCTCTCAACCTCAAAACCACTCAAACCTCCCTAGCTATTGCGTACGCAACAACTTCAAAACAAAATTTAATCACAAATCTCTCCAAAAAACTCCTCAAAAAAAAAAAATCAATCTATTACAAATTTCTCTCAACCTCAAAACCACTTAAACCCTACCTATTGCGTACACAACAACTTCAAAATAAATTTGAATCATAAATCTCTCCAAAAAACTCATCAATAAAAAAAAACAATCTATTACAAATTTCTCTCTCAACCTCAAAACCACTCGAACCTCCCTACCTATTACATACGCAACAACTTCAAAACAAAATTTAATCATAAATCTCTCCAAAAAACTCCTTTAAAAAAAAAAAATCTATTACACATTTCTCTCTCAACCTCAAAACAACTGAAACCTCCCTACCTATTGTGTACGCAACAACTTCAAAACAAAAATAATCATAAATCTCTCCAAAAAACTCTTCTCACAACACTTTATTACAAATTTCTCTCTCAACCTCAAAACCACTCAAACGTCCCTACCTATTGCGTACGCAACAACTTCAAAACAAAATTTAATCATAAATCTTTCCAAAAAACTCTTCTCACGACACTTTATTAATATAAGAAATCCATTTATAATATTTTTACTCCATAATATAATAAATTTTTTTAACTAATGTTAAAATATAATTTTTCTAAAAATATATATTATTAATCTATAAATTAATATAAATATTATATAAATAAATATATAAATACATTTATTAAAAAAATATAACTTGAAAGGGAGGTCTTCTAGCATATGTGCTTTATATAATACTTACTCTTAAAACAATGAAGAATTAGTGAATATACTGCTATTCTATATATTATTAACTTAAAAACTAATATAAATATAAATTAATTATTATATAAATTTAAACAAATATATAAATAATTAATATTATACATTAATAACATTTAAATTTATGTAGATTATATACTAATAACCTTTGAATTTAAAAAGTAGTCAATAAAAGAATTGAATTAATTTTAAAAATAAGAAAATATTAAAATTTACACACTTACTTTTAGCATGTATGCTTTTATTCCATGTGTATAATACTTGTTAGTTAGTCGAAGAATGAAAAATTAGATAATGTATTTGTAAGGTAGGTATTTAAAACCATAGAATCTAGAAGACTACAGCATCATTGTATCCATATCATTTTTTTACTTTAGCAACCACCAGATATCCATGGTATCCATGATATGGAATACATATTTCTTCTGAATATTTCTTATCACATACTTTTTCATTTCTCCTGATACACCATGCAGCATGAATGTAAGAAAATATGAATCGATGTGCTTTTAGCCTATGTACTTGTCCCTAATCAGTAGGATACTTTGACTAGGTAGACTTATAACTACCTAAAGTAAAGCCTTTGCAAAGGATCGTACCTTCTGATACACCATGCAGCATGAATGTAAGAAAATATGAATCGGTGTGCTTTTAGCCTATGTGCTTGTCCCTAATCAGTAGGATACTTTGACTAGGTAGACTTATACTTACTTAAAGTAAAGCCTTTGCAATGGATCGTACCTATAAACAAAACACTTTGGAAAGCATATAACATATAGTCTATATATATCTAAATTAAATACTTTAGAATGCATATTTTTTATAGTCTATATATCTTAAATCTTACACCCTAAATCTTAAATCCTAAAGTTCCCTAAATCTTAGGTTATATAATCTAAGCCCTTAAACTTATATAACAGTTATAATCCCTAAACCTTAAACCCTAACCCCTATAACTTAAATTCTAAAACCTAATTTTCAATTCTAAACCCTAGATTCTAGACTCTAAGCTAATGATCTTATATACTAAACCCTAAAACCTAAAACCTAAATCCTAAATCCTAAACCCTAAAACAATAATCATAAACCCTAAATGCTAAATCCTAAACCCTAAACCCTAGATTTTAAACCCTAAACCCTAGATTTTAAACCCTAAACCCTAAACCCTAAAAACATAATCATAAACATGAAACCCTAAACACTAAATCTTAAATCCTAAGCCCTAAATCCTTAACCCTAAATACTAAACCCTAAACCCTAACCCTAAAATACAATCAAAATTTTATGATGTTTTTCAATTTGTGCAATAGGTTTGATATATCCTCCAAACTGTTGCAAGTCGAATAGGTTAATGGTGCACTCAACCTATTGCAAATATCAAGGAATTTTCTTGATTTGTGCAACAGATTGGATATACCCCCCAACCTGTTGCTCAAGCCACAAGTTGGGGGATATATCCAACAACACGCCTCCAACCTGTTGCTCAAGCAATAGGCTGGGGGGTACCCCCAACCTATTGCTCAAATCAAGAAAATTCTTGATTTGTGCAACAGGTTGGATATACTCCCAACCTGTTGCTACCCCCAACCTGTTGCACAAATCAAGAAAATTCTTGATTTGTGCAACAGGTTGGATATACCTCCCAACTTGTTGCTCGAGCAACAGGTTCGGAGTATATCCAACCTTGTATAAATCAAGAAAACTTTTGAGTTATAGGTTGGATATATTCCCCAACTATATATCAAATTGTTACACAAATAAGAAAAATTCTTGATTTGTGCAACAGGTTGGATATATCCCCCAACCTGTTGCTTGATATATCCAACCTGTTGCTCAAGCAACAGGTTGGGGGATATATCCAACCTATTGCACAAATTTAAAAAATTCATTAAATTTGGTTGTATTTTAGGGTTAAGGTTTAGGGTTTAAGATTTAAGATTTAGGGTTTAGGATTTAAGATTTAGGATTTAGAGTTTAGGGTTTAAGGTTTAGGATTTATTGTTTAGGAGTTTAGGATTTAGGGTTTAGGGTTTAGGAATTAAATGTTTAAAGTTTAGGATTTACGATGGTTAAGATGTTTTGGTATTAATTATTTAAAGTTTAGGATATAGGGTTTAGGTTTAATGCCTTCTCTGCTAGTTTTGATATAGAAGTTATTAAGTAATAATAAGCTTAATGATTATTTATTATGTTCATTTTGAGTTGCTAATCTATTTTTGTACATAAAATAGGTATTCACCCTAACAGAGGGTATGGATGTGGTGTTATATAAGAAGAATGAAGTGGTGGCTTTTGGACGAATTCATAGTCTTGATCCTATGAATGTGTGTCATTTTCAATGTTATGGTGAGAGAAGATGTGTAGTGATAATCAACAACGTTGTAAATCTTGAAGTACATTTAAAATATCCACATGGAGACTTTGTAACATTGGGAGATATCTTACAATGTGACATATTTGATATGCAAGCACATAGAACACTCTAGGACCAAGATGAAATTGTTCCAAAGACATACTTTCAAGATATCAAGAAAACTTATTTTGAGGGGGAAAAAGTGGAGATGTTATCTTACTTCGGAGAAGTTTTAGCAATTGGCAACTTTAAGGGCTATGCTCAGAGTTTTCTCTGTATAGTGGAGATAATTAATTTGACTAGTGCAGGTGTCATTCAAAATGCAATGGATAGTACTTCACATTTAGACGTCCATAATACTATGTCTCAACTACAAGTTCATAGTACTCGTAAATGAGGGTTAGCTTTATTGAAATCAAGTTTGCCCAAGATAGTTTCCTTCAATGTCATTGAAGACACAACGGCGGAATATTATTAGAAGAAAAAGACTATAACACAAATGGGATCCAAATTGATAAGAAGCTATATTAGTAATCAAGAGTATCATAGTGGCATGCTCACAGGTATTGAGGACATTATAGTAACAGATGTTGATGTAGAAAAGGTTTCTTGTGTTGCAAGTGACTCAAATATACTCACTGGTATAGAAGACTTGTCTTGTGTTGCAAGTGACTCAAACAGGCTCATTGGTATAGAAGAATTGTCATGTGTTGCAAGTGACTCGAATAGGCCCACTGGTATAGAAGACTTGTCCTGTGTTGCAAGTGACTCGAACAGGCTCACTGGTATAGAAGACTTGTCTTGTGCTGCAAGTGACTCAAACATGCTTATTGATATAGAAGACTTGTCTTGTGTTGAGAATAATAAGATGGGATGACAAAGAAAAATACACGCAAAGATCGATGAGATAAGTGATGCAATAACAGGAATTGATGATATTAGTGATGTCCAATGATCATGATGTTACCACTCGAACACAAGGCAAAAGGGGCAGAGAATCTGAGACTTGTCATGTTGTTCGTAATATTGTTGCTAGCACGCCAGAGAATATAGATGGGAGAATCTTGAGTTACAAAGGAGAAACAGTTCAACCACAAAATTCAAGAGGCATTGGCAACAAATTGACATCAATGAACATGTCTACGAGATTTCCATTTCCAAGATATTATAAGGTATCAAATAATTCTCAATCCCACACAGCATTTGATTATAGAGATGAAGATTCAAGGGAAATGGATTCGAGGTTTGATGGTCTTACAACTAAAAAACGCAAGACACTATTTACAAAAAGAAAGTATGTGAGTGTGAAGAGGTGAAGAATCATGGGATCAATTCTAGAACCAAAGAGACATGTGATGCTATCCGAAGAGAATATGGAAAGGATGCTTATGCGAGTTTGTTGCAAGAGACTTTGCATTAGAAAAGTTGGGAAAGATGATTGTGCAGCCATGCGCCTTGGTATTTGGAGTAAGACAGCACCTAATAGACATAACTATCTTCTTCAAGAGTTTTCATGCTTTCTTCATCAAGGCACTAATCAAGATTTGAGCACAAGACAATGTAAACCTAGATTGAAACCCATGGTTAATGGGAGACCCATTTGCAATCGAGGATATCAATGGTTAACTAGACTATCACATGGCACATACTGGACCATCTGGATAGAGGTGAAAGAAAAAGTTATTCATACAATTCATGGAAATACCTACAAGCTTAAATGCCATGGAAGCACTATAAATGCAACCGCAACATTAAAGCAAGTTCTCAAAGACCATGCATTACCGCAGCCTCATCTTCAACAAACAATGCTAGATGGACGTGTCGAATGCCAACAACATCTTTCCTTTCGGAATGACAAAGAAGGTCGTCCTAGAAACTGTCAATAAAGATTTACAAGACAAAGAAGAGAGCATGATTTCACGATTAACTTTGTACAAAATTTGGCGTAGAGATTTTTGCCATGTCAAGATGCCATCAAAGCAAAGGATGTCAAAATGTAAGACACGTGATGAATTCAAAAATGCCATTGAACATAGTAAATGTGAGTAGCAGCGAGGAAGATATATTAAATGGCGATACAATTCATTTATGTCATGTGTAGGATGCTTGAAAATTGTATGCTTCTTGGAGAGAGGAAGCTATTTCACATGTCGATAAGTCCATGTGCATCACCATTGATGGCGTGGACTAGAATACAACCACTTTGCCACGATATAGACGTATCCCACCAGCATTGGAGGGCAAACGTGGACTAAAAACACACTTGTGTGGAGTATTAGTACATGGATATCGAATCTTTTGTGATGTATTGATAGTTTGCATGACCATGATAGTAACCAGGTTGTTACATCAATCATGAAAGCAATAAGAAAGGTCAGAGATGCTCACAGATGTTTGCGTAACACATTGTGAAAAGCTGATAATTGTTAGAGAGAGAACAAGAATAAATATATATTTGCTTTATGCTCTATGCTAGTTGGTTTGAAAATATTTGAAGAAGTGGAAGTTGGCTTTCTTCTTGTTGGCCATACACATGAAGACATAGATCAAATCTTCGATGATATCTCTGGTGATTTGAAGGCAATGGATGTTTTGACAATGGAGGATATGCTATTTCAAATTGGGAAAAAAATTGGAGGTTCTCGCCAGGAAGAATCAAAAGTGGCTATCTTAGAGAGGATGGTAGATTGGAGAGTATTCATAGAGCCTCATTTACAAACAGGAGATGATGCCCTAATAGGACACACAAATCCACACTACTTTCGGTTTCACATGCATAACAATATTCCAGTGATGCAATTGAAGCACTACTCAGTAGATGGAGATCATTTATGGAGTGAGTCATATGCTTTATTACAATGAATAATTCCATTGGAGGAAACTAGATTTGTTCTTGCAAAAAACAAATCACTTGACATAGATGAAATGAAAGGCTTGAAAGCCTTCATTAATCATCTTCAAAGTATGATGCAGAAATATCCTGAGCAATCAAATAAGAATTTGGAGACAGTTAAATCAACTGAAGCACTTATCCAATCTTTAGAAAGACAAGAAAACTTAATGAGCATTGAATACTGTGAATCCTTTTGGCCAGAACAAGCTAGGTCACCAAGTTTTCCTTTGAATATAAATATGTTAGTAGATATGGAGGAAGCAGAGGAATGCCTTTTACCTCGAAAATATTGCGGCAAGAAGGGAGATAAACCCTTACCAGAGTTTATACCATCTAATGAGATTGAAGAGGGTCTATTTGTTGCAGTTTGGGCATCTGATCCAGGTTCAGAGTTGGATGACCAAGGTGGCCCAATTTGGGTTGCAAAGGTTGCTAAGATAGAAAGGGATAACAAGGGAACTCCTATAACATTTATAGCTTTATGATATGAACCAAAGCCATTGAAAAATCTCCCGAGAAGATATACAATAAAACAACTCTATGAGGGATGCTTGCAAAAGAAATGTGAATGGGTTCCAAATAATGAGGGATTAATAGAGGTGGAAGTCGATAGCATTATTCATTACTGGAAATCAAGGACACAAAGTTTTAAAAAGAAGCATAGATACAATGTTGAAAAATGTATCACAATCCCTGATCCAAGTCGTGTCCATATTAAACATCATTTGGCAAGACTTGACCCATCAAGCGTAAATACATTACATGAATCTGATGACTCTAAACGAGATTCACATGCATAAGATAATGTTTTGTATGCTTTTTTCCATACAAATGGTGTATCTATATACCACCAATAAGATAATTTATTGTATGGTTTGTTTTTCAAAAAAAGGGTGTATCTATACACCACTTATATATTGAATTCAACAAACTCTTTTTTTTCAAAAAAATGGTGTATCTATACACCACTTATATGTTGAATTCAACAAACTCTTTTCATATGGTGTCATATTTTCACTTCATAGTGTTAAAATTAAACTTGAGTTAGAAGACTACTATTATTATTATTATTATAGTTATTGGATGGGGCACCATGCATGAGTTTGGAAATTATAGCTTCAGTGAGCCATTTTTTTTAAAATTAGAGGTCACCACTTGACTTTTTAGCTTAATAAGGCCATATTTGTATATAAGTGACCCATTTAGTGCTCTAAAAATCCCAATTTTTTAGCTCACTAAGTGGAGTGGAGAGGATATGCTCCAAAAAAAAGTCCAAACCAAGAGAGAAAGTCCAAAAATTTTGAATAGTGTGTTCACCCTTAATCCTTTTCGTATGGCTTTTGGATAGGAAGCAATAGTTTCTTTGGATTTCTTGTTTTGAGTCTTTGAGTGGTAGATGAGCATCTCCTTAGGAATTCCAAGGCAATCAATGGGTGATTGCATCATCTCACTTGTCCATATGAGCTGCACATACAAGCAATGTGGTCCCAATAGGTATTACAACAAAGAAGAAAGGCATGGCATTATAGGCCCATTGTTTCCAAGCACTTGAAGAAAGGCATACTTGTTCAATTGTATAATGCCAAGCTATGACCATTGAAGCCTAATCTAAAGCTTGGTTGGAATGGATTGTACAAGCTCACTGAAGTGTTTGATAATGGAACAATGTCGTAGGAAGATTTGTAGGGATAGATCATCCTTGATTTCTTTAATGCTAGCCAAGGCAAGCCTTATTAGGCCAAGGTCTTCTTCATCATAGCAACCAGAACTTGGCCATCTAGTCTAGTTTATGTCAAAAGGCTGATCTTGATGGCACACTAATTAAAAGGGATTATAGGAATGACCTCTCTCACAAAGCCATCTCCTTTGCCTTGAGCTCCAAAAGCCCTTCGTTCTTATCCACTCTTGCATTCTACCTTTATGTCTACATTGCCTTCTCTACTTCCCTCACACCTTCCATAGCTTTGAATCTAATCACTATGGGCACCCTCGCTACCTCTCCTTATGCTTCCAAAAAACCTAATTTCTAGCATGATATGCAAACCACATGAACCAAGGCAACATCAATCGAAAGGCAACAACTCCACTTCAAGCCTTTGCATCCTATACTCACGGTAGACACTACAAATCCATTTTGAAGTAATCCAAAATTGTCATGGATTGAGGTTTGGGATGCTGTAATTACCAAAAACTTGATTGAAGGATATATTGAAGTGAAACAAAGTCTTCTTTAATGACAACATGTGCTTTTTGACACAGATGTTATTTGAAGTTGTGTTTCTACTTCCATTGGGTCCCAAAAAGCCCACTGCTCCTTAATAGTGAGCATTGTGATGATTTATTTCAACAAGGTATCGATTCATTTGCTCAATGGTACTTAATCAATTAAGAAAATGATTTTAAAATCCATCCCTTCTTTCGATTTCATTTGAGTACATAGGTTTAAAGAAGACTTTGGGGAATGAACCTTGAAACTACATTTCCTTGCTATAGCTATAGTGGAGGGTACACAATAGGTGGATTGGCTAGGTGTATTTCCTAGGAGTTTTGAGGTGTGAATGAAAAAAACCATTAAAGTACAAGCCCATTATAAGCTAGGTCCTCACCTCTACATGCTACACTTTTGTCTTGCTTACAGCTAGGTTCCATGGCCTGCATTACCCACTCAAATGTTTTTCCATCCCCTCCTAGCTTATTCCTTGCCTCCTTTTCCTATGCTCCAAGTCACCACATTCTCAAAAAGACCCCCTCCCTTTTCCCTATCCCTTGCCGATCACCAAGTCTATCCCCATCCTAGTCATTGGTCCATTGCCTCCACTCTTGGATCCTTTTCTTATAGAAACATTCATATATAAGGAGCCCCACACCACACACCCAAGTTTGTGTCACCACACCAGCCCTCCTTGTTGGTCCCAGACACCGTCTTTTTCCCCTACCAAACCATTGTAGTAGGGCCACCAAGATAAAGAAGGAGACTAAGAAGTGACATCAGTCACCAGCCAAGGAATCAACTGCAATGATGGGCTAGCAAAATCAAGAAGGTGGGGTTGCCACCTAGCAGTCACCAAATAAGGACAAGGCGAAACTATCACCAATTAGTCAGATGACCAAATGAAATTTGGCCTAAAGTTAGTGGGTGGCAAGTGTCATGGCCTAAGCCTTGGCAATCCCTTCTTGATCAGTCTCTATCCCTGCCATGTGGTGCTCCTAAATGTGTAGGCATGCCAAAGGCATTATTTTTTTATGAAATAGGATTATCTTCAACAACACTACATAAACTTTGGTGCACATTATGTAGTGAAAGGTATACAACTCTATGGGTATTCTACCATATTGTAAAGCATTGGGTACTACTATAGATAAAAATGACCAAGGTAAAAGGCATAAATATGTGTATGTGCTTGTATGTGTGGCAATAGTATAATAACATATGGTGTGCATAGGGCCCAAGGTTGAGGTGGCAAGGCATGACCATGTGCCACCCTTCCATGTAAGAGGACCCATAGGTGTGGTGTACATAATCCATGGTAGTTATATTATAAAATGTTGAGGTGGCATGGTTCCTCCATGTGCCACCCCTCCACCTAGGTGGCTTCATGCCTACATTTAGTGAGACATAGCCCAAGAACCATGGGAAAAGTAATATGAAATAGGTGGAGATGGTATTATCTTGGATTATTCCCTCCATGTAGGATAGACCCATGTGGGGGGGGTTGTAGATAGTCCAATAATGCAAGTTAAATAATGGGGAAAGTAGGGTGAGGTGGCAAGATTCCTTATGCCAACCCTCCACTTGTCCTCCTATATGTTTGTGTATATTATAATAAAGGAAGAAGCCATGGGAATTTGATAAACTATAGGATATGGGGGTTGAATTGAGGGGAAAAGGCTTGTCGCACACAATTGAGAGTGTGTACCCACCAACCTCAACCTCCTCTCACACCATGCATGTGGGGAGGGTGGCATTTATTAGGAGAGACCCCTCTTTTGGCTATAAAAGAAGGGTGCTATTCCTTGTTGTGACACACTCATCCTTCTATAGCCACCATGCTAGTATTTTGATTTTCCCTTCCTTCCTTTCAAATAAAGCTTGACTCTCTTCCCTCTCTACATTCCACCTCCCATCATGTACATGCTCCTCTTCCCCCTCTCTCCCTTGCCCCCCATGCCATAGTCTCCTTCTTCATTTCCACACCTCTTAATTCCTTTTCCCCTCCCATGTTAATGCTTCTCCCCTCATGTTCCCTTTCCCCCATGGCTCTCGAGCATCGGCATGTCTAGCATCTAGCCTCATTTCTTTTCTTTTTAATAGAAATGGTGTGGTTACTAGGATACGAATCTCCACTTATAAAGATCGTGTCACCTTCGACAACTCCGTAGTTGCTCTTGTGCAAAGACCCTTCCTCTCACTCCTTTCTTTTTTAGCTCCCTTTGAAAAAAAAAATGCCTCTCTTCCCAACCCCTCTCCCTCTCATTTTCTCTCTCTCTCTAGTACTCTCTCTAGTCCCTCTTTTCCCCCACCTCTCTACTCACTTTTAAGCCTCTCTGCTCTCTCTCAATCTCCACTCTCCCTTTCTCTTCTCTCTCCTCCCCTAACTCTCTCTCCCTTTCTCTCTCCTCCCCTCTCTCTAATTCCCCTCTCACTTTGTATTTCTCTCTCCTCCCCTCCACCTCTCTCTCTCATTCTCCCCCTCTCACCCTCACCTCCTACCTGCCACTCCTCGCCTAGCGCTCCATGCACCTCCTCTACCTTGCTCCATGTGCCCCATCCCAAGTATCATGCTCCACATGCCCACCCTCCAGTGCTGTGCCGTGCTGCCCTCGCATGCCGTGCCACCCTCGTGCATCATGCCACACCGCCCTAAGCATTGAGACCGCCATCTCCCCCACTACGTGCTTGTTACCACCGTGCCTGGTGCCTGTCGCCACCTCCCCCTCACGCCTCGTGCCATATCCGAACATTGTGCCTATATCAACCTCCTCCAAGTGCTGTGCCCACCTTGCTTCGCTACCCATCACCCCCTTCGTGAGCCATGCTAGCCTCACGCTCTGGACCTCGCTTTCATTTCGCACCCATCGTCGTCATGCCTCATGCATTGTGCCCTCTGCCTCCATTAGCTACGACTAGTTACTGTCGCCCTGTAGCACCCTCCTCCATACCCCTTTCCACCTCGAGCCATCCACAAAACTCACATTCCAGTGCCCTCCTTGAGCCGCCGCCACTTCACTGCCTCCTCCTCCCTACTTTGCAACGCTACATCCTCTATGCCGACAAAGCTTTCGGGGGCCATATCTTTTTACTGAGGTTGCAAAAGGGGGAAACATTCAGTTCTCAGAGTTCTTCCCTAGTTCTTCATTGGCTGGTCAGAATCTGAAATTATTCCTCCTAGGTGAGAAGACACGTGAAAAGTGAGTCTCTTCTAGCAAATTCTCTCAAGCAGCACAAAATTCTAGAATCTAGTTGTTCATCTAACTCTATCCCTTTGAAGGTCAAGAAGAAGAGGGCATTCAAGAAAAAGTTCAAGGTGTAGGAAAAGCCAAGGAGTTATTATTATGATTATGCTAAGGAGCAAGGGTTCTCAGAATTCTTATGTAATAATATGCATTTATATGGTTAAGATGTTCCATCCTCAAAACCCATTTGTTCCTAACCAACCTTTTGTTCCTCATCATGAACTTCATGTGGTAATCCTGTTTGAACACAAAGGGAATTTTCGGCAGAAAACTGTGAGCTTGTTCAGGCTAGAATGCCTTGCTGAGGTTTTGGCTTCCCCTCATCCTCCCAATCCTAGATTATCAAGAGATTTGGGACGTACATGTCTTGGTGCTCATATGATGTCAGCTTGGGTCTTACACTTTGATGGTGCTTATAGACCTTCGACAAAAGCAGCAAGGGTAGGAGTGACCTTGACTTCACCCAATGAAGAAAAGTTTTTGTATGGCAGCCCCATGGCAACAGACACTTGTAATCAGGACAAATATTCTGCTCTCATTTTTGGCTTACAAAAGGCCAAAGAACATCAAATCACTTAGCTTGAGGTACGAGGCGACTCATGACTGGTATGCTGACAAGTGAGCAGTGAGTGGAAAGTGAGAAGTGAAGCCTTAACAGGCCACCATCAATAGGCCACTCAACTTTGCCAAGACTTTGAAGAGATTCAAGTGAAGTATATTTCACAAACTCAAAATAGCATCGCCGGCTCACTAGCATGAGCGTCTTGTGAATCAAAAGGAGACACCTCTTCAAAGGAGCAAAAATGCTAAACCTCACCCTACTAGAAGAAATCTCATGGAGACTACAAGAGCTTAAGGATGCTGAAGGTGATGTGCAAGCCCTGCATCTTCTTACCATGGTATTGGCTTTCCTTTTGGCCTTTATGAACAACTTAATACGACATCGTACCCCCAATCTTCCGCAATGATGTTAGTTGTAAGAGTTTTTTACGAATTATTCGCCATCAACTCCTCTTGTATGAAATATCGCACCGCTCCCAATACTCAATTTTCAACTTACATTTTCTTTCTAGAAATCTCATCCCCATACTTGCATTTTAAAATTATGCTCTCTATTTTCACTCTATTTTCAATAGATAATCTTGTATTTTCTTACCTCCTCCACCATATTTTTCAATCCCCCTCCTCTTTTCCAAGCATGGCTAACATTCTTGTGTTTTGTGGTCAGATTGAAGAAAATCCAAATGAGCATCTTGTGGCCTTCAAGCGCCATTGTGTTTCTCTCAATTTTCTTACTGAGGATAGATGCTTGTTGGTTCTTTCCACATTTCTAGAGGGTTTGGCTCAAGTGTGGTATGAGAAGCAACCCGAGGATGTTTGCCAAAGTTGGCCAAGGTAGACAACAGCTATGATCGAGTATTTCAGCAAAGAAAAAGAGTCGAAGAATGTGTACCTATAGGTGGCAAACTAGAAGCAGTCAGAAGGTGAGATGGTGCATCGATACATGGATCAAGTGGTCACACGTTAGGTGCTTACCCTCAAGAAGGTGTATATCCTCACCCTCTACCTAGAGGGCTTCCCCAGCCTTGCCCATGAGCCCCCCTCCTTCCTACTCCCCCGGCCCCTCCTGCTGAAGAACCCGAAGTCAATGACCTTGCCAAGGCCTTGAATGTGATCTTCGACTTGCGATGGTGGGTGTCAGATTTCAAGCTAATCACCCTCCAAGAGAATGTTCCAATGTTGTGTGCTACGAGTGCCACTAGAAGGGACATTATCACACCAAATGTCCTAATGTTCCAAGGGTGAATCTCCTAGGTGAATGAGGCACTCAGGATTCTGATGTGGAGGTCCTTGACCTTGGGAAGAGAAGTCGTACAACCTTAGACCCCTCTCCAAACCGTGGGCCGGGCTGCCCCAAGAAGAACGTGTCCTTCTCAGAGGCCCTAGATGCTAAGATGACAAACCGACCAATGAAGGCTAAAAGATCTCGCAGGAGTAGTTCTCACCCTCAGATTTCCCTATTAGCTCAGGGTAAGAATACTATTCGGTTATTCAAGACCTTGCCCATATCATGCTTCCTCAATTGATAGCATTAAGCCCTAAGTGAGACGTGAGCTACAACAAGGGCTCTCAAGATGAAGGAATAAGAAAAAAAAACTTGGTTGCTTACATCAGGATGTGGGAATCCAAAGTGGTAATTTTTGCTTCTTAGTTTGCAAGTTTTCCTATGTTTATGGGATTGAATTTAAAAATTAAGGAGGCTAATTATCTTTGACATGTTACAGCGTATGTATTTATCCACAAATTCTTCTATCTCTACATTTGTTGATGTACCATATGTAGGTGACCCTTGGATCCAAAGCAGTCCATGGTCATATTGGCTACCATGATTTTAAAATTCATTGACAAAGAAGAAGTCCATGACTTTGCCTATGATGGATGGATCTTGTTTTAGTAGTCTTTCAATGGCTTGGAATCTATGCACATAGTATTGAGTGGAGGTTATAGGATCCTTGCAAATTAAGTTGCATATTCGCTCGGGAGGGTCACTATGTATAAACCCTCAATATCACGTGCCTTCAAGGTCTATTTGTAAAATCCCTTATCTGTAATTTTTCCATTAATAAAATGTACCCTTTTTCTATATAAATCTGTAAAATTTTCCCAAAATCATTTTAAAAACTCCCTTATGTAAATTAATTTCTATAAAATTTAGATATTAAAAATATCCTTCTGTTGAACTCACATGACAGGGTTACATATGATGACTGACCCCCCCGAGCATATTCGAATAGAAGGATTGGCATTGTCATCTTCTTTTAATCTACTAGAAATATTTTGCAAGCATTCAAGCAAAGGTGTCCACAATATTTATGGTACGAAGAAAGTAATAAAGAAAATAGGAGGTCCTAGCTCTCGCACCATGGCAAATAGGTTCTTTTGAAGTTTAATATTGTGGTCTACTGATGTTCTCATGAAAGTGAAGTCATGGTAAACAATGTTTGAACATAGAAGACGTTCTACATCAGTACTCTATAGAGTGTCTTTTACTTTCAATGTGCATCCTTGCAGCTTCACTTTACAAATCCGTACCCAAGTTGAGGAGAGGACTTGTCAGACTAAGGTTCTCGATGGATAGTGCAAAGCGTCTATCATTATTTGTGATCTCCCACTACACAATTTCTCAATAGGAGATACTGGGTATATTGTAAGCATGTGAGTGGCCATAGAAAAGCTTTGGAAATGCAAGCTCTTCACAATGTATGTATTTGAAGAGGCTTAGAGGGGAGAATCCTTGAGAAGGAGCCACAAATATTGTCATGTCATTGAAATCCATTACTTGTTGGCTCGTGTGAATCCCATGTACTAATGTGTCAGTCGTCGCATAGTCCTCATTGTCATTGTTGAAGAAAGATGTTGATGTGTTTTGTTGTGATTTCTCTTTTTGCAAGGATTCAACGTGTTGTGCCCACTTGCAATTCATCTTCGTGTTGTTTTGCTTATATAGTGGAGTTACCAAAAGTTCAATCAATGCACTCATTGTAAGAGAAGGTCACACTAAGCCACTCATATAATAATGAGTATACTCGAGTTTCCTTTTGATAGCAACCATGGTTGTTGCCCCATCTATTTGAAACCTTGGGAGGACACTTTGAGATCTATCAACATCAGAAAATACATTCACAATACTTCCCTTCGAGACATATTGCCCATCGAAGGTTAGCTCATGTATTTGGGGAAAAGGAATTCCAATGAAATAAGCCATGATTCAATATCAATTAAGGTACTTTTGTACATTGTTTCTTTGGAAGAGGCATGTCCTTATGGCAAAACGTTGACAGAACATTTTTTTTAATATGTTTGAAAAAAATCAAAAATATATATTTTTCCTTAGAAGAAATTTCACTATCAATGACAACATTAGCAAGAATGCACACATTGATGCTCTAATTATGTTTAGCTTAGAAAGAAATGTTAAAGTGTTGCAACATTTGCAAGCATGCTAAGGAGAGTCTTCTATTGTTCTCAACTACTTAGTATGATGCTTATTATGTTATCTTTTTCTCTTTCTTGATTTGTTTTCATTCTTCATTTGCAATATTGTAGGTTGGTTTGAAAGAGTAGTAATTGTTCGTTCTACATGCTCTATGTTGTCTATTGTATGTTGCACTTGCAAAGTTTTTATCCTTCTAATTTTTGAGTCATTCATCCTATATCTTGCAAATAATTGATTGGACTACAAAACTTGGATTCTTGTGAGTTTCTACAAATATTTTAGCAACTTCTCTAACACTTCAGTTTGTGTTCTTTAATCCTTTGCAAGGTCATTTTCATTACTTTCGTCCCATGTCATGTTTATTGTGACTCTCAAAGAAAGGAGAAATTTAGACTGGAATAGTGGTTTCATCAAGTAAAATTGTGTGGAATCTTGTAGCACCAACCAAGAAAACATCAAAATATTTGTATAGATGTGTAGAAATTTGGCAAATAAGCTTAAGTGAGCATTGTAAATGTTTGCATAGGTTTGTCAAGCAACTATCTAATACTGCTCTTGAGGTTGATATGTTGGTTGCCATGCTACCAATTTCCTTAGCACAAGTACCCTCATTATTCCAATCGATTTCAACTTTGCAAAGATTTGCCCAAGAACAATTACTTGACCTCCATTTTCTTGAATGGATTGGATAAGATGTTGCAACAATGACGAGTATGTGTATATAGGCATAATTAGTTCAACCAAGCATTTTGTGATATCCGTGTTTTGAGAATATATTTGTAGGAAACTCAAGTTTCTATTATGATCAAATTCATCAAGATTGTCAACATTTTGTTTTTCAAATGAAATGTCCATGTCTTTAAACAAATGAAATTGAATGACATACAGGGGAAGATATACTCAAAGACAATCAAGACACTATTTACTAGAAAAGATAATGTTGTATGCATAAGAGAGCATCACAAGTGGTACACATTTATCAAGCCTCTGCATCAAAGTCTATAACATGGCTAGAGCTGTTCGCAATAAAATATCCACTATGTCTAATGCAATGAAGCATTGAGCGCACTCAAGGAACACTTTCACTATGAAAGGGGCCTGCAAAGATAAGATGTTATCTATGTGGGATTCATGAAAGTAAACAATGATCTCGTCATCTCCACGCTATACTATCTTCCTTGTCAAGCTGGCGTCTAGCAAATTAAATGCACAAGATCACAATTGTAGCAAAAATGTCAGCGATGGTCTTGGCTAACACATGTGCTAGTGCAAACTCCATAGTTTTACTCAACAAGCTATGAGTTAAGGTTTTGAACTCAAGTAATCCAATTACCTGCAAAAAAAATATACTTAATAACATTGGCAAAAACTACCTTCCATTCATTTTGAAGGGAAAAGTTTAGCAATTACCATATGGCCATATCCAAGGTTTCCCACTTGGGTGACAAATACTTCGGTGAGCTCCTCTTTCTTTGGTCCTTTTGGGAGTTTTGCCATCAAACACACACAATGTGTTTTTGACAGACATGCAGGACACATTCTTCAACATGTACATAATAATCCCCGCCTCATTGTACTCTTGGACTAGGCATGCAAAGAGGCTCTTTCACTTGTTCATGAAAGTGAGCTACAAATTTTAAAACTTTAACAAATGCAATGCAATTGAACAAGCTACTTCAAATTTTAAACGACTTTGCAATAAAAGAACTCATTGCAACACGATCTTCATGCTTAGGGTCGTCCACAATAACCACTTGGTTAGCAAGTCCTCTGTTGATGTCAACTTTGATAAATGACAAATTATATACTGCCCATATCCATAATTATATTTTTCATAGACCTACAATATCTCATGACATGGATGAGACATATATGTTGCAATTTTGTACTGGTCATTGAATAGGGTGATAGTGCCTTCAAAGGTTTCACCTTTCACTACATTAGTTGTGGCATCAAGGAGGATAGAATAGCAAGAAGTGCCTCCCTCACTAGTGTTCCTCTTTAGCACAGTAGGCCTTCTATCCTAATTCATCGACATAGGCATGTGAAACAACAAATGTGATGGTATCACAATTGTGCCTATGAGTAAACTCGACTCTCAAGACAATGAGATATCTAACATATTTGACCTTCTATGTGCCATAATGAACTAGGAGATTCCTCTCAGAGGCAAACCTATGGGCAAGCCAATCCGCGAGTTGCCAAATGTACAAAACAAGAAGGGAGTTAGGGGTGACTAAACCATGGTTGTTTTCAGGGACTATATCTTGGAGAGGGTTTCCATCATGAACGGGCATAGGCACATTCTCACGACCTTCTTCACTTGCCAATAATGGTGAGCTGATGTAATTTGCAATATTCTTTTTTGGTGTTGAAGACACTTTGCTTGATGCAAATAATTTGAACTTTTGTGAGCTTGCATTACACCATGTATGCAATTAATATTACTTAACAATTCTATTGGTTTTTAACAAGATAGAGATGCTTTAATTCCCCATTATATTTCTAATCATATTGTGCTCAAAAAAGTTTAATGATATTGCAAGAAAAATAAAATATACTTTAAAAGATGGAGACAATTATAGAGTACTCCATACACAATGGCTAATTAAACAACACACATCATACCACTTGTTTTTTTTTTCTAGTTCATTGAGAGCAATCCTTATGAAGAAATTGAAATACTATGATGGAAGTATGCAAGGTTGATCTACGATGCTTCAAGACCAAACCCATGCGCTCTCGCATGTAATTCTCATTGAACTCCCAATTTGGGGGGTTAGGGTATTTTGCTTTTAATTCATCGATGACCGCCTACTTCTTTTTGTCATCTTGATACTGCCAATCAGTAGCAATGCCACTCCTGAAGTGGTGGCTCATCAACCACCTCACGATGACCATCACTACTTTGCCCTTTTTATCTTCTATTATCTCTCTAGCAATCGTGATTTGATAGAACAGGTCCTCGACTGGGTAAGGAGGACTCATGGTAGTGATAGAGTCATAACGAGTGGTGTTTGTGTGAGTGCTTCTAGAGTGAGGAGTACTAGTGGGAGTAGGAGAGAGCAAGGGGCTTGACTGGTACTGGGTCTTGAGACCAAGTGGAGACCTGTAGGGATGTGAGTGTGCTAGCTAGTCTACATCTCCCGAGAGTCAGCACAACATAAGCGACCCCTCCTACTCTTCCTTCCCTTACGATGGGCATGCCCAGGTGAAGGCCCCTCAATCAAAGGGGCACAAAGGGATGGCTAGGTAGTAGGTCCAGCCATCAGTGTAGGAGAGGGAATTGCTGAGGTCCTCTAGGATAGTAGAGAGAAGAATCTCATTGCCTCCTCATCGGTCATCTGTGTCACAAACTTGTCGAGACTCCCAACAAAGCCATGGGCTGCTAGCAAAGGTGTTCCCTGAGGGGTAGTCATAGTGCTACGTCCAAGAGGAGTTGGGCCAGGGGTAGTCGCAGGGGTAGCATCTGAGGTGTCACCCGAGGGGAATCAAATTCCTCTGGAGAATAGAGATCATGAAGTCTCCTCCTACGATGGTTTCCATACTCATGGAACATGCAACATGATCCCATCACTACTTTGCCCTTTCCTTCTGTCTCACAGAGCCATGGCATACTCTTATACAGTCGAGACTCGGTTCTCCAGCTATGAGTGGTCCACGTAGTCCCGTACAGTCTCCAGCTACGAGTGGCCAGCATACTAGCTCGACATGACACGGTAGTAGGCATAGTAGTAGGGAGAGCGAGGGGAAAGAGAGGGGAAAAGAGGAAAAGAGATTTAAAGAGGAGAATAACAAGAGGGAAAAAGAGCATAAAAATAAGAGAAGAAAGAGAGGAAAAGAGATTGAAAGAGGGACATAAGAGAAGGAAGAGGGGAAGAGAGATTGAAAGAGGGGAAAAAGAAGAGAAGGAAAGGAGGAAGAGGGGAAAAAGAGATTGAAAGAGGGGATAAAGAAGAGGGAAAAAGAAGAGAAGGAAGAGAGGAAGAGAGGAAAAGAAGAGGGAATAGGGGAAAAGAGGGGAAGAGAGGGTTCCTACGCCCATCACTATAGCTAGCGCTTAAGCTCGGTAAGAAAGTCCTGCAGGCAAATGCAAATAACAAAAATAACAAAAGGAAAAAAGAGGAAGGACTTTCTTACCTGCTCGGTGTTTCGTGGACTAGCCCTACAAAAGAGAGGAAACATACCATTTTTCAAATAGCTAGTTAGAGGAAAGAGGAGTTTAGAGAAGCAACTTCTCAAAGGGATTGGATTGAGGAGACAAGCATAAGCCTACAAACAAGGAGAAAGCATAAGCCTACAAACAAGGAGAAAGAGGAGAAAGAGAAATACCAAAAAGAGAAGAGGTGAGTCTTCTCTCGTTTTTTGTCTTTAACCCTTAAAAATCAAGCATGAAAACTAGCACATAGCCTTAGCAATACAAAGGGAAACATGCTTCAACACTCACAAAACGAAATTTCACAAAAAATGAACCTACGTTGCTTAAAGAGTCTCACCTTCTTGAAAAACTTATTTTCACACAAGCAAAGAGGGAGAAGGGTGGAGAGGGAGCACAAGTGTTAGGAGAGGGGCTGAATAGTGGTGAGGAGTGGAGAATAGAGAGGAGAAAAGCCAGGTCATCGAGGGAGGAGAGATTTTTGCTTTTCTCGCAATAGAGATGCTAAAGAAAGCATCGCGCAGGGTTTTGAGTTTAAGCCCCCAACGTCGCTATATAGCGATGCTAGTCAGTTGCTATATAATGGTGCTTGTATCCAAAAAGCATCTCTATATAGCGATGAACAAGGCAAAGCATTGCTATATAGCGACAAAACAGAGCAAAAAGTCACTATGTAGCGACGGTTCAGGGCACTTATTGTGAGCTTATTGTTAGAAGAGAAAAGAATGTCATGGGTGGCTATTTTTTGGATCTTAATAGATTTCCTTACAACTCCTCTTGTGATTTTGGAAGTGTGTAGATGGAAGGGATGAGTAGAAGCTCATCAGATCATGCACCAATGCCCGGGAGCACAGAGTGGCTTACGGAGAGGTTGTATTATCATTGCACTCTTTGAAAGTGAGAAGTACAACATCAATGTCATATTATCATGCGCCAATTGCGAATGTATGGGGAGGAGCCCAAACCAGTACCCACAGTTGGTGTTGCACATGGTGATGGATTATCGGTAACTCAATGCTATTTGAGTTCGTGGTTAATATTGGATACCATTATGACACAAAACCTTGAGACAAGATCTTATATTTACATGAAATCTTGAAACAAGATGAGGAGGGTGATGAGGGTGCACATATAACTTCACACTTTGAGCAAGATATAGTCTCCCGGATGATGACGAGGGTATGGTGGACATGATGGATTCTATTTTTAGGGGCACTACATCACATGTACATGTGATGTCAGAGTCTGAGGTCAAAATGTGAGAGTTGCAATCAACATAGTTGTACGAGGGTGCTAGGATGTCTAAACTACGGGCTTGTCTCTCAATTTTGAAACTGCAAGCAAAGTATGGGTGGTCGGATACAAGTGTTTCAGCCTTAATGAGGTTAGCTCCTGCATTAATTTGACTCATTATTTGGATATTGTTTGTTTTGAGAATCATCATGTATGTTTGAGAATCATCATTATTTGAAGCCTTTGTATCCCCACTTTTTCTCTCCTTTATCCCCACTTTTTCTCTTTTTCTCTCTTGTCTCCTCTCTTTTTCTCTCTTATCTCCTCTCTTATCTCCTTTTTCTCCTCTCTTTTCCTCTTTTCTCCTCTCTTTTCTCTCTCTTTCCTCCTCTCTTTTCTCCTCTCTTTCCTCCCACGTGAAGCTTCAATAGCCTACTATTGAGCAAACACATACATACTTTTGTCACTCTAATTCAAAGAATGCAGGAGTCTGTAAATATTTTCTCAATGTCACGTTGTAAGATTCTAAACTTGCTCAATATCTTATAGGGATTCTAAGCTATAGGATTAGTGTACCGAATCATCATTATTCGATGTATGTTTGAATTGTGATAGGTTTCTCCAGAAGATGTTCCATCTCGGGGGGGTCACTCATCATATGTAACCCTATCACGTGAGTTCAAAAGAAGGATATTTTTTATTCCTAAAATTTACAAAAATAAATATACATAAGGGACTATTTAAAATAGTTCTGGAAAAAATTTACAGATTTGTATAGAAAAGGGGTACATATTATTTATGAAAAAATTTACAGATAAGGGATTTTAAATATAGGCCTTGAACGCACGTGATATAGAGGGTTTATACATAGTGACCCCCCCGAGTGTTCCATGCACCAAATACCATGTCCGCATCAAGAGATGAAGCGAAGAAAATGCTAACAATGGTGGGTATGGATTATGATACCATCCATGCTTGCCGTAATGACGATATTCTCTTTCATCATGAGCATGGAGATTTGGCTAGTTGTCCAAAGTGTAGGGAACAACGATATAGAGATGACTTGCAGGGTGAGCAGATATCGGTAAAGACCTTGAGACACTTTCCCATCATTGCAAGAATATAGCACATGTTCCGATGCAAATCCAGAGTGAAGTTGATGACATGGCATGCATCTCATCGGTCCACTGATGACACATTGAGGATTCCCACAGATTGTGCATCTTGGAAGCACATAGACAATCAGTGGCCGTGGACTTTGCGAGGGAGCCATGTAACTTACATCTTGGGCTCGCCATGGATGGCATGAATCCTTTCGGGTTATCCTTGACATCTTGGTCGACATGGCCCATAGTCTTGGTGAATTACAATATCCCACCATGGCTAACAATAAAGAAGGGACACCTCATGCTTGCACTACTTGTGCCAGGGAAGTACACGGCCAAAAATATGGATGTGTACATGGCACCTTTGATAGAGGAGTTACAGATCTTATGGAGAGGAGTGCGTCTTAAGTACACTGCCAAAAATATGGACGTGTACATGGCACCGATAGAGGAGTTATAGATCTTATGGAAAGGAGTGCGGGTCTTTGATATTTCTAGAGCTCCTAGACATAATAATGATATTTTGGTCAGGGGTATCTTGATGTGGACCATGCATGACTACCCAAGATATGGAGAGTGCACAGGTACATGGTTATGTCATTACATGTATAATAAAGGATTATGCTTTTATGACTCTTTTGCATGCATGTCTTATACTAATACATTCATGCACACGTGCAAGACTTGTTACAAGTGAGTACCATGCTTGTCCTATTTGTGGACCGCACTTGCATGATACTCCAAACATATGGGGAAAAATGTTTATGAAGGTCATGCTCGGATACCCTCCACTGGACCATCTCGCACATAGAGGTCAGCTTGATCCACCACCACCATATTTGAAGGTAAGTGGCTAGATTCAGGCTTGGAGGGCAAATGGAGAGGAACTTCCTCCTGGTATGAAGAGGCTATCGATCTTTCACGAGCTTCCTTATTGGGGTTAGTTACAAAGCAATCATCTCTTGGATCCCATGCATATCTTCAAGAATGTGGGGGCTACTATTTGGGCACACTTGGTTGGTTCCAAAGACTCGAGAGAAGTGCGAGAAGACTTGCATGCTATGAATAGGATGTCTTGTTTGTGGCCCCAAGTGCATGCTTCAGGAAAAGTTATCCTCCCGAAAGCAACATGGATCCTCTCTACGAGAGAGGAGGCAGCGGTCAAGGTGAATATTGTCTCTTTTTAAACACCCGCAGGGTACATGCGTTGCTTGAAAGGAGCATTTTCAAAGGACAATAAGCTTAGTGGGCTCAAGTCCCATGATTGGCACAAGGTCTTACAGGTATTCTAAGCTGTAGGATTAGTGTACCGATAATCGTGATGCGTTAGTGTCACATTATGATTATGTTATATTGTTGACATGACTTCTATGTTGCTTTGATAGTTCATCCTCCCAATCACAATAAAAGGGTGCTTACAAGAAGATGTTAGAAATGCTATATTCAACATCAGTGGTATTGTGAGGTATGCTTACTATCAAATCACATTGATTGCATTTTCTTCAATTTAAGCTAAATAATCTATAGACGGATTATGAATATATCTTACATCGGCATGTGAAATAGGTGGATATCTTAAAAAGAGATCTCCATATCGAGCATCGACAAGGCTAGGGTGGAATCCATCGAAGCCATATGCTTGCTTGAGAAGCACTTTCCCTCGAGCATTATGACAACTCAAGTGCACTTGCTTGTGCACATATAAGTTGATGTGGGGGTTAAAGGTCACTGTGCCTTTACCCCAGTTATGTACAATACTCAAACACATATATAAATGAATGAAAAAGAAGATTAGGGTGATCTAGCTGAGCGTGCGTGAATGCTTGGAAGCTCAGCAGCTCTGTGGGAGGAAGGAGAAGCTCTGTGGGAAGCTTTGTGGGTGACTTTACTTGCATCTGAGTGTGCAGAGACCTTGGAGGAACCTTTGGAAAAGTCACTTTGGCTTTGCGAAGTGGTTTTGAGAGCCTGTTAAGAGCTTTCAAAGAAAAAGTCGTTTTTTGAGCTTTTCCTTGTTCCGTTTGATGACAGAGACTCCGTATTGACTTGTAGAGGCAACTATTGCTTGCTTTTGGTGTCCACATTACTTCAGGAGCCTGGAGACACCTTTATTCTTGAATCCGGGATCATTTCATTGGATTTCTGACTCACTGTGTCAGTTTCTGCGTTTTTTGCCCGGGTGTTGGAACTCAAGTTTGGAGCAACCATTTGCAGATCTGTCAGTTCCGGTAGACTCAAGAGGTCCTAAAACTTCTATGTTGCTCATCATTCGCACTCCGGTGGAGTTTACAAACAGCTCTGTTTCAAAAAACGTTTTTCAGTCCGTGTGTTGGACCCAGTGATTGAGACCACGGTTTCCAAAACCGTCTGTTCCATTGCGTTCCGGACGCCCAAAAACCCCTACCTATCAGTTCTTGCACGATTCGGTGAAGGATTTTCAGAGTTATAAATCTCTGTGTGTTCGATTTCGTCTCTCTGTTATGCATTTTTCATACTAAGGTTTTGAAACCTTAGATTTATGCCACATGGCAGTGGATAAGTGTTGACTCCCATTTCTCACTCATCGGTTGAGATTTTGGAGTTCTGGCAGAAGAGAGATATTTGCAGATTTTCTTGCTGAGTCCGATTATGCAATGGCGCCCATGTTTTGAAGCATCTCAGGTTCTATTTTCAGTAGCGCTCATTACCGTAGGACTATGATTTCTTGAGCATACCTTATGCAGATCACTCTGGTTGCAGTTTGAGCAGTGTGCGCTCATTCGTGGTATGCATTGGGTTGCAATGGATGATTTATAGGCCATTTGGATACATTGCGGTCCTTGTTGGATGCGCTGATAGGCCCAAATTGCCTTGTGGGATGCTATTTTTTATGGACGCTTTGCACATGGATGCTATTTTATGCTGAGGGACAGCTTTGAAACATTGCAGGTGATGCACTGATAGTGCTATGCTCTCTTGGATGAGACATTATTGATGCATATGCCAGTGGACAGTGTTTATGCTTGAGTCATTTGGCACTTATTGGCATTTTCTTTTGGGCCAGATTTGCTCATATGGATGCATAGTATATGCACATGAGTCAGATGCATCTTTTGATGCTTTGAGCTTTGAGTTTTGGTGATATTTCACACTATTGTGGCATACACATTTGGGTGCACCTGGTATTTGGTGTGATTCTCTCTTGCAGGCACTAGCATTTGGGATTTTGTTTCATTTGTATCATGGCATCCTCTTCCATGTCTGAAAACGAGTTTTTCAGCATTAAAAAGTTTGATGGGACAAACTTTTCTTTGTGGAAAGAACAAATAAGAGATGTGCTTATTCAAAAGAAGTAGATTAAACCCTTGGCAGGTATTGAAGCTAAACCAGCGGATATGTCTGAGGATGATTGGAATGAGTTGGATGCATTAGCAAAGTCTACTATTAGACTTCATCTTGCAGAGTCAGTTTATTTCACAGTAGTAAATTAAGCAGACTACGGAAGATTTGTGGAAGAAACTGTGTGCCACTTATGAGAAGGAAACTGCCTCTAATAAAGTTTACCTCATGAAGAGGTTGTTTGAGCTGCAGATGAAGGAAGGGGTCTCCATTGCTTCTCATTTGAATGAATTCAATATTATTTTCAGCCAGCTTCAGGCTCAGAAAATGAATTTTGATGCGGAGACTAAGGCAATATTTCTCTTATGTTCATTGCCATCCTCATGGGATACCTTCCGTACAGCTGTCAGTAACTCTGCACCTGGTGGAGTACTGATATGTGATGTTGTGGGTAGCTTGTTGGCCGAGGAGATTAGACGGAAGTCTATGGATGGCAACAAGCAGGATGCAGCCTTAAATGTGCAAAGGGGCAGATCACAGTTCAGGGGGAAGTCCCAAGAAAGAGGGAAGTCTCGTAGCAAATCCAAGGCATGGAACATTGAGTGTTACCATTGTGGCAAGAAGGGCCATATGAAAAGGATTGCTACAAGCTGAAAAGAGAGAAAAAGGATAAGAAAAAGAATGCAAATTGAGGTGCAAATCAAAAGGAAGAGAGTCCAAGGGAGGACAAAGGAAAAGTGAAGATCGAGGAGATTAATGCAGTCACACGTGATAGTGACAATGATGTTCTCTTCATGTCTAGTTTATCTGCAGAGTTGCTTACCACTTCAGATGATGCATATTCCCAGGATTGGATTTTGGATTCTGGTGCTTCATTCCATGTTACTCCCCATAGGGAATGGTTCTCCACTTATGACAGTGGAAAGACAGGTTATGTGCATCTTGGAAATGACTATGCATGTGACATAGTGGGAGCAGGTGACATAAAGTTTTCTTTTGCAAATGGGTCTGCATTTGTTTTGAAACATGTGAGACATGTGCATAAGCTGACCAAGAGTCTTATTTCAGTGGGTCAGCTAGATGATGTTGGTTTTCACACCACTTTTGGCTTTCAAAGTTGGAAAATTCAAAAGGGCTCTATGCTTTTGGCCAGGGGTGCCAAGTGTGGGACTTTGTATCCCTTACATGTATCAGGGGTATTTGATCATGTTGTTGCAATAACCGAGCAAGCAAGCACTTCTTTGTGGCATTGCAGGTTGGGGCACATGAGCCAGAATGGAATGAAACTCTTATGTCGTTTGGGTTATGTACCACATTTGAGTTTCTCGGATTTTAAATTTTGTGAGCACTGTCTCTATGCGAAGCAGACTAAATCAGCCCATAAAAGAAGGGGAAAGAAAGAGTTTGAAATGCTTGATTTGGTGCATTCAGACGTATGTGGTCCCATGCCTTCACGGTCATTAGGCGGGGCTCAATACTATGTGACATTCATTGATGATGCAACTAGGAAAGTGTGGGCTTATGCTATAGCTCGGAAGAGTGATGTGTTCCAGGTATTTCAGAAATGGCTGGCCTTGGTTGAGAATCAGTCAGGTAGAATGCTTAAATGCCTACGGACTGATAATGGTGGAGAGTATCTCTCTCATGACTTTCAGCATTTCTGTGATACACGTGGGATTAAGAGGGAGCTCACATCCCCTCGTACTCCAGAGCAAAATCTAGTTGTAGAAAAGATGAACTGTACCATTCAAGAAAGGTTGCAATGCATGCTTTCCAATGCAAGTCTTTCTGGTGGTTTTTGGGCTGAGGCAATGAAGACTGCAGTGCATGTGATCAATAGATCACCTAGTAAGAGTTTGGATGGTGGTATTCTTGAAGAGGCATGGAGTGGCAAGAAGCCCTCTTACTCTCATTTGCGTATATTTGGGTGTGAGGCATATGCACATGTGCCAAAAGAGCTTCGAAAGAAGCTAGATCCTAAGTCTAGGAAATGCATCTTTCTAGGTTATGGTGAAAGTGGAGAGATGGGCTATCGTCTCTGGGATCCAGAAGCAAAGAAGATCATACGCAGCCATGATGTGGTCTTCAATGAGAAGAAGATGCATAAGGCACCCATGAGGGATGTGGAAATGAGGAGAATCACTTTCCAGGATGTGAATCCGCCTGCCTATGTTGATAGACAGCAAGCTGTCCATGCACCAAATGTGCAAGAAATGGTACCACCAAGTACTCCCACAAGTATACAATCAAGGGTAGATGATGGATCATCTATTGGTGGAAATGATGAGCCAAATGTGGCTGATATGCAAGTGGGACAGCAAGCTGAAATGCCCTTGAGAAGATCATCTAGAGTGTCTAGACCGTCTGATAGGTTTGTTCCAGGGGTAGACTATGTGATGCTTACTGATTGCAGGGAGCCTTCTTGCTACAGAGAGGCTATGATGCGTGAGGATAAACGCAAGTGGGAGTATGCTATGCAATCAGAAATGAGTTCACTTATGAAGAATAAGACCTGGGACTTGGTTTCTTTGCCACATGGAAAGAAAGCATTGCCATGTAAATGGGTCTACAAAATGAAGGTCACAGGTGATGATGTGCCTAGATACAAGGCCCGTTTGGTTGCTAAAGGGTTCAAGCAAGAGAAGGGTGTGGACTTTGATGAGATATTCTCTCCAGTTGTGAAGATGACCACACTTAGATGCATGCTTGGACTAGTGGCAGCAGAGGATATGGAGCTTATGCAGATGGATGTCAAGACAGCTTTCTTGCATGGGGATTTGCATGAGGAAATTTACATGGTGCAGCCGGAAGGCTTTGAAGAAAAGGGAAAAGAGCATTTAGTTTGCAAGCTAAAGAAGAGTCTCTATGGTCTTAAGCAAGCACCTAGAGAATGGTATCAGAAGTTTGATGCCTTCATTCGGTCCCAAGGTTTTAGAAGGAGTGAAATTGATCACTACCTCTATACTAAAAGAGCTGTCCACCAAGAGTATTGAAAAATTATAAATAAATAATTAAAGGATCCTAATAAGTATGATAAAAAAAGTAGGTGAAGCTACAGGAAGAGTAAAGTGCACTAATCCCACATGGGCTCGGGTGACAAGGCCTGATTTTATCATTTTTAATAAATACTTGTTGTTTCACTTCTTTTAGTAAGTAAGAATGTAGCATGTAATTCATTGAAACTAACATGTATACTTTGTAATGTTAGGATGAAAATAAGCAGATAATACATAGATGAGTACTAATGATGAGTACTCATATGCATACAAGAATGATACACAAGGTCTCTTTGACTTACTCATCTTGCAAAGAGCAGGCAATTTGTGCCCTTACTTAATGTAAGACCTTAGTACACCAATTTATTTTCAAATGTAAAAATTGAACAATTATAAGGTATACTAACATCTTACATATATGCTTGTTGAATAGGAGGATGGATATGAATACTTGGTGCAAGCCCCACAAGTGGACCAAGAAGGTGGAGGAGTGAGTGGAGGGGGAGGTGATGGGAATGAAGATGAAGTAATGGAAGAGGACGAGGAGGAGTATGGGAGCAATGAGTCCAACTAGAAGCTTGTACATAGGATGTAGATATGAGTAAGTAGGAAGATTTTTGCACTCAAACAATGTAATAGGAAATTTTATAGCCAAACAATGTAAACCATATAAAATGGCCACTACAGTGTAATATAGAACTTCACAGACAAGGGAAGATTAGGGCTTAATCCACCATAATTTTTTTTCCAAAAACATAAATGTCGATATTTTCGTCGATAAGGCTTTGACATTTTTCACTAGTGTCAATATTAGCCTCAAAATAAGTGTCAAAAATAGCTACTGGAAAAATATCCTAACTATGTTAAAAAAATAGCTACTGGAAAAATATCCTAACTATTTCCATTGAAATAGTAGTGATCGATGGAAATATCAACATTATTTCTGACGTTGTTTTCTACGCTTTCTTATTGATGATAATATAAATGGAAATTGCAATGCTTTCTAGAGTCAGAAAAAAATGTTCCAATGTAGTTTTTGTCAAAAGAAGCATTGATAATAGACTCAGTGTTTGTAGTGAGCATTGACTCCACCTTCAAGTTTAACATGAAGAATATTGGAGAAATCCATGATTTTGTTTGGATGAAATATGAAGTTTGATCATATAGGCATCAAACTCTCTCAGGACACTTAGAGGGTACTTCAGCAGTATCCCCTACTCCCATTGAATGCAATCTCAAATTGTGAGCACTTGACAATTCTTCACCTTAGGACCCTCTTCTATATAGATAAATCATTAGCACCCTTATTGACTTGACTATCACTAGGCCCGATATCTCGTATGTAGTTGGTGTGCTCAATTAGTTCATGTAGACGTGGGGCAAAAGCCCAAGAAGAAATGACTTCACTACATGAAAGAAAGTACTTAGATACCTCCACAATGAATGGGTTTATGGACTACACTATGTCAAGACATTGGACTTAAATTTCCACCATGGATATGATGATGTTGATTGGGCAGGAAGTGCAAATGACCAAAGATCCACTACTAGATATAATTTCCAGCCTTGGCTCTGCAATTTTGTCATGGCAAACTAATAGTTGTCTTGCCTTCCATAGTTTGAAGGTGTGGGACAAGTTTAAAATTTGGTGTTCAAGAAAATAATGATGTATCTCGCCTTAATGTCCATGCAACTCACAGTAATGTTTGTCAATTTGATCCCACATGTTACAAACATGTGAGAATGATATCCATAGGAGATGACACCATGGCAACTAGGGGCTCACAAACCTTGACTATC